>NC_067484.1:29991944-30309444 GCF_947179515.1 Apodemus sylvaticus
TGGTTAAGGAATTCTAAATGCTGTGCTGGCATCGTTCATGAAGCTTGTGTTGCTAGCTCTCAGGGCTACTGTTGTAATTCCTGATTTTTTTTCATTATCATATAGAAGATTTAAGTGGACATTTTTAGAGTACTTTACCTGAGACACCTTATCTGGGGACAGATCTTGCACACAGTGTTGTCTTGTGGAAAAATCCTAGGATCTCGAAAGATAAACTATGGGCAACAGTAAAATCATCTAATGATAATTTCAAAAGAAGCCCAGACTAGTCTTGTAAATCTATTTTAAGGGTTTTTTGTTGTTGTTGTTTTGGTTTCTTGAGACAGGGTTTCTCTGTGTAGTCCTGGTCATCAAGTAGCTTGCTCTGTAGACTAGGCTGGCCTCAAACTCAGAGATCTGTCAGTCTCTGCTACCAAGTCCAGTTTTAAGTTTTTTTAAAATGCAGCTAAGTTGCGGGTTGTCTTAGAGAGCTTTGTAGATCTCTCCTGCCATCTAGTGGACAAATATATACAGCGCTGCTCGTTTGGGCAGTCTGTTTCAGCTGGGGGTTACCTGTGAGAACAAGGGAAGAGCGTCACAAATCCAGGGCTTGGTTGAGCTAACACAGTAAATTCAAAGTGACACTGAGCAATTTAGTAAGACTGTCTCAAATTTTAAAAAGTAATAAAATAAGCCAAGTGTGGAAATGGCCTTCAATCCCAAGAGACAGGTGGATCTTTGTGAGTTCAAGGCTAGCTTGGTCTACACAGCTAGGTCCAGGACAGCCAGGGCTACACAGAGAAACCCTGTCTTGAAAAAAAACAAATAAATAAATACAGAAGAAATGAAAAAATAAACTAGTTAAGCAGAAATAAACTAGCTTAAAGCGTGTGTGTGTGTGTGTGTGTGTGTGTGTAAAGGCTGGGAATGTAGCTCAGTGGCTGTCTAACTGAGCAAGGCTCTGGGCTCACCGTCAGCAAATAAGTCAATACTCTGTGGAGTACTGTAGCACCATCCTGGAAGCCCATCACTCAGGAGGCAGACGCTAGCCTGGTCTGTATAGTGAGTTTTAAGGCAGTCTGTCCTGTATAGGTGAATCCCTGTCTCAAAAGAAACATGCTGTAGATGGTCATTAGCTTGCATATACAAAATGCAAATGTTCATTTAACCATCTGAACTTACATGGGAAGTGGTTTACATGCTCCTAGTGGGTAAATTGCTTGTTCCATAAACATGGATACCCGAGTTCGGATCCCCAGCACCAGTGTAAAAGTGTTGACAAATGCCTACAACCCAGGGCTGGGAAGTGAAGGGGAGAGACTAAAGGCTCCTGATGCCCTGATGCCCAGTCAGACCAGCTTAAATAGTGACCTCCAAGTTCAGCAAGCGACCCAGTCTCAGAAAGCAAGGTGGACAGAAAGTGATAAGGGGAGACGCTCAGTGTTGGTTGGGAAACTTACAAACTACTGTAGAATATAACCGAGTTGACAAAATCTGAGAGAGGACAAAAACTGGGCTGTGGTTTACCAGTCCGGTTGTGTGAGCACTGGTTCAATCCCCAGTACTGGGGGGGGGGGGGCAGCAAAGATTAACATGATTAACATACAAAAATCCATGTGTATAAAGTAGAACTTTCTGGAAAATAAAGTGTATTTGCTTGTAAACACATATAGAACATAGATTCAGGCATGGAAAAGCTGTCTGTTTAGGGAAGAAAATGCCACGGACCACCCCAGCCGGGTATGGGGTCCCTGGTGTGGGTTCCCGAGGCAGGTGGGTAAGGATTCAGCGGTGACAAACAGAAACAAACACAGAGGTAGTTTGAATCTGAGTGTATTTTGCAGCTCTCAAGCAAAGGTTTTTATGCACAGAGAAGCAGGTGTTACAGCTCTGAAAAGCTGTGTCCAGTGAGGCAGTACAATAGAACGGACATTGCAATAATCATTTGGTACAGCAAAATACAAAATACAGAATCATCCAAGTATTAGAACTTCAAAAAGGGTGTTTCCAATAAAAATAGCCAGGTAGAACAGACATTATTATGATCAGTTAGTACATCAAAATATAAAAATCATCTAAGGCTAGCGGCAAATTCCCCAGAATAAACTAATGAATTTTTATGATCAGTTACTGTTTAACTTCTAGCTCCTGTTTTTCTGTGAATCTTCAAAGCATAATTTTTTTTAAGATTTATTTATTTATTATATGTAAGTACACTGTAGCTGTTTTTTTCAGACACCAGAAGAGGGCGTCAGATCTCTTTAGGGATGGTTGTGAGCCACCATGTGGGTGCTGGGATCCGAACTTATGACCTTTGGAAGAGCAGTCGGTGCTCTTACCTGCTGAGCCATCTCTCCAGCCCCCCAAAGCATAATTTTTTATTTTATTTATTTATTTATTCTTTTTTTGTTTTTTGGTTTTTTTTTTTTTTTTTGTTTTTCGAGACAGGGTTTCTCTGTATAGCCCTGGCTGTCCTGGAACTCACTCTGTAGACCAGGCTGGTCTCGAACTCAGAAATCCGCCTGCCTCTGCTTCCCAAGTGCTGGGATTACAGGCGTGTGCCACCACGCCCAGCTGGTTATTTATTTATTTATTTATTTATTTATTTATTTTTGGTTTCTTGGATTTGTTTTTTTCAAGACAGGGTTTCTCTGTATAGCCCTGGCTGTCCTGGAGCTCATTCTGTAGACCAGGCTGGCCTCGAACTCAGAAATCCGCCTTCCTCTGCCTTCCAGAGTGCTGGGATTACAGGCATGCGCCGCCACCACCGCCCAGCTTATTTTAAACTGTTTTAATTGTTTTTATTTAAGGCGTTCTTAAACAATATATCAAAACCTAATTCCGATGACACACATGTAGCCACACATAATTGTTGGGAAAGTTTACATTTATCAATTCTATCTCATAGATGATTTATAAAGTGAAGCACCAGTTTTCCCAGAGATGAGGTCATCGTTAATGTCTGCATCTCAAGGGATGGTTTGTAGCCATAATACTCACTTAAGATCTTAGCCTAGGCCATCAGGAACATCTGTATATAGGAAGAGGAATAGAAAACATAAGACAGATAAGTTGCCAAGAGAACTACGGTTCAATAATTTTTCTCTGGCCGAGAGTTCCACAGCTGGTTCCAGGAGGCCTGCCCCTGCTGAGGTCAATCACCTCCGTCTGTGGAGCTTGTCACAGAGATCCTTCTGAGGTGGTGAGCCATCTCTCCCTTTAATTGAAGCTGGTAAATATCTAGATATGAAGGAAAAGACTAGTCAGAGGATGACAGAAAAATAAGGAGAAGAAGAATTATTCCTGTAGCCACGGCAACAACAATGATCCAATGTAGCCAACCTTCGGGCTTAACGACCATAAACCAGAGCTAATAGACCGCCAAATCCTCCACACCTGTAGATTCAACATGTGCTTTACTCATAGAGGAGATTTGGGCCTGTAATTGAGCCCTATCACGAGTAATAAATACCATTGCCTTTCCAAATTCCCAACAAATGATTTTTAGTAAAATTCCAATTTTGACTTTCATTATAAGGTAATGGCGTTACACATAGGTACCGAAAGCTGGCATGGCACTTGGTAGAAAGCTGAACTTCAATATTTTCTACCTCTTGTCCTAATGCTAAAACTACATCCTCTAAAGCATCTATTTTTATTTCTAATTTTTTTTATCTATAATTTGTTGCCTTTCTAGTGTTAATGAGACATTTTTATGTAGATCATTAACAAACTATTCAGTCTTCATTTCTGAAACTAGAGCAACTGTGGAGACTGCAAGTGAAGCCGGAATGGCTGTCAGAGCACTAACACCGAAAGCTAAAGCTGCCGCAAAACGCTGTCGTCTAACTCATTGACTCCTTTAAGCCATTGTAAAGCTACAGTATCAAACCAAACATCATCTTTTAAATCTACAGGAAGCATAACGTAAGAATGTCTTTGTAATAGCAAAATAACTGAATATCTTTTAATTAAGGACTAACACAATTAGTTACATTTAGAAGAGCTGACCTGATAAGATCCTTCTACTTTAGTAATCTTTAAATCTGAAGGCTGTCCAGTGAGTATACCATGAGGATAGCCTAAAGAAGGCCTAATTGCCAAAGGAGTGCTCTTAGATTCCTTAGGCTTTTTTAGAAAAACTACGTTAGATGCAGCAAAAAGTCTAAATAATTCTGGAAAACATTAGGACTATTATGTGATGGAGAATGACTAACATAAATAGGTCCCACCCATCCTGCAGTGAAACATTTCTTGACAGACTCATTTATTTTTTTAAAGATGTATTTATTTATTATATGTAAGTACACTGTAGCTGTCTTCAGACACCCCAGAGGAAGGCATCAGATCTCATTAAGGATGGTTGTGAGCCACCATGTGGTTGCTGGGATTTGAACTCAGGATCTTTGGAAGAGCAGTCAGTGCTCTTAACTGCTGAACCATCTCTCCAGCCCGACAGACTCATTTATAAATGTATCAGGCTTATATCCATAATAAAACAGTAACTGATTGGTTACGTATCTTCTATAATGATGAAATGGTATAACTATAGAATAATCATACATTTTTTCTTGCGTTTTCCATGGTTCATACACTAAGCCCAAGAACTAAACCCACACTTTAGCCTCTTGGATTTTCATCTTGAAACAAAGATGCCCACATTTTATCATTATCCTGATATTCTTATGCACATTCCTTCAGCGGTATAGTTTCTTTTGGCTGTGGGAAAGTTTTCTTATAATTACGATACCCCAAAATCATCATTGAAAGCTCCCGCATTAACCTTTTAAGATGTAGCTTCTGTGATGCGGGGAGGGGGGTGGGGGGGCTTTGTATCTGGAACCAATCTATCTGGAGCATCAGAAAGAAAAGTTCTATAATTGATGGGAAGGCAACCCATGGAGGGGGTTTCCCTTAAAGTAACACAAACGGGAGCAGAATCTGACATCCCCTCACACTTAATCACAGTGGAGGTCAAAGGGGAGGAAAAGTCGGCGTGTCATGACCTGAATATTCACATTATCTCCCCACCCCACGGGATGAAGAAGTGGGAGATGGGGAACACAGGCCCAAAAAATCGAGGTCGCAGAGGCACAGTACGAGTGCATGGCAACCACAGGAAGCACAGCGAGAAACACGTTCTCTGCTGATGGTGGGTTCCCGGAATCAGAGACCGTTTGTTGTGTTCTCTGGGTGAGTTTCTTCAGTTGTCCCCAAGTGGGTGGATCTGTCCCTATGGTAGATGACAATTCAGGAGCCAAGGATGCCTGAGAAGAGGAGAGAGCAAGCGTCTTCACTTTGCACACTACTTCTCTCCTGCTTCTCTTCTGCTTCTTTCTTTTCTGGTTCTCTGAGGGAGGTTTTCTGGTGGAAGGACTGAATAAGTCTGACTGGGATCCAGATTGGGGTTTCTGCATTCTGTGGAAAAACATATGCATAAACTCTTCCCGAGGCGATTAACACATCTGGCCCTTTCCAGGTGCCCGTTAAAAGATCCTTCCACACGTCACTAAAGGAGTAGCAGTCTGCTGTAGGGGGGCCCAGTGTTTTTGCATAGGAGTAAAACCTTTATCATCTGTAGTAAGGTGGTCAATGGTAAACAAAGAATGGCTTAATAATTGATGAGGCAAATAGTAATGGGCCCTAGATTTTAGTCTTTGAAGTTGTACCTTAAGATTTTGATGAGTCCTTTCTACAATAGCCTGGCCTTGGGGGTTATATGGAATTCCCATTGTATGTTCTATGCCCCATTGAATACAAAATTTTGCAAAAGCTTGAGAAGTATGAGCAGGAGCATTATCAGTCTTAATTATTTTTGGCACCCCTGACAAGGAGACACACATAATAAGATGTATGACACCTTTCACAGCCTCTCTGGTTCCCACAGTGGCCATGACACACGAACATAGGTATCTACAGTAACATGTACATAGGCCAATTTTCCAAATTCTGGGATATGAGTTACATCCATTTGCCACAAAACCTGAGGTTTAAGGTTCCTTAGGTTAACTCCCATTTTAAATGAATGATATACATCGGGAAATATTTACAGTCCTTCACATTTTGCCTGCCCTGTTCTCGAGTCAAATTGAACATTCTCAAGGCCGATGCATTCTGATGATGTAAAGCATGACTTTCTAATGCTTGTCCAACCATACTAGCAGTCGAGTGTTCTTTTGTTAATAAATCTGCCATAGCATTTCCTAAAGCAATGGACCTGGCAGCCTAGTATGTCCTCTCATATGTCCTATAAAAATTTCCTTTTTCTTGATTGAATTATATTTTGCAACTGAAACAAAAAGTGATATAATTTTTGAACTCCCAGATATAAGAGCTGTCTCTATGTCTGGAAATAAACAAACTACATATTTTGAATCTGTATAAAGATTAAACTCTTCGGGTATGTGTTCAAGGGCAGTAATAACTGCAATAATTTTTGCTTGCTGCGCAGAAAATTCTTTTGCCCTTTTAATAATTACAGGTCTATCCTTTATATAGACAGCTGAAGTTTCATCGGAAGACCCATCTGTAAATACCAAGAGGGCATCGGAAATGGGTTCTGATTCTATTTTAGAAGGAAAGATTATCTCTGTTTCTTCTACAGACTTTAATATAGGGTATTGATGTATATGATACTTTGTCCCATGTAATAAGCTAAAGCTATTCCCCAATCATCCACAGATTGAAGTAAATACTCCAATTACACCTTATTATAAGGAATGATAATTTCCTGCATTTCTTTACCAAATAATTCCCTGGATCTTAACCTCCCTTTAATATATGACTACACATAAAAGGATAAGAAGATACCATTTTTACTTGAGTATGAGGGAGATAAATCTATTCCAATACACCTTCTTGCTGTAAACATGTAGTAGGGGTGTAAGATGGTTTTTTGTTTTGTTTTGTTTTGGTTTGGGTTTGGTTTTTGGTTTTGGTTCTTTGAGTCAGAGTTTCTCTGTGTAGCCCTGGCTGTCCTGGAACTCACTCTGTAGACTAGGCTGGCCTCGAACTCAGAAATCCACCTGCCTCTGCCTCCCAAGTGCTGGGATTAAAAGCATGTGCCACCACCTCCCAGCTGTACTTTTATAATTTTTAAAGTCTTTGTCCAGTAATCTCCTGAGCCAAGCTACCATTTCTGTGGAGACAAACCCTTCATCCCATCCAGATTGTTTTAATAGTGGGTTGGGGAGGTGTACATGGGGGAGCAGCATTATCTGAGCTACCTGTTGGTTTTTATGTAATTGTATTGTTTCTTTTAATGGCCTAATCATAATTTTTACCTCTCCCTGGAAACCTGAATCAATTACTTCATGAAGTACTTCAAAATTTTTTCTTATAATTTCAACTTCTCCCTATTATAAGACCAAAGGTACCAGATGATAATGGCCCTTTAAATCCTGTATCTACTAACTGCACTCCCTCATAAAGAGAGAGTATATAATCTTGATTTACTGTCGGATCTAATCCCACACTTCCTGGTGTTGCTCTGGAGATGTAGCTCAGGTTGTCCTTGAACTTGCCATTGTCTTGTCTCAGTCTCTCCACTTCTGGGACTCTAAGTGTGCACATCATCCCTTTGGGTCTTTGCCAATTGGGGGGGAAAGTGCCCATCTTCTGATGTGGAGTATGTGTGTGTCTGTGTGTGTGTCTGTGTGTGTGTCTGTGTGTGTGTCTGTGTGTGTCTGTATCTGTATGTGTGTCCTAGGACAACTTTCAGAATTGCTTGTCTCCTCCACCTGAGAAGCCAAATCTTGTAAGTTCAGACTCCATTTAAGTTTGAATTCAGGTAACCTAACAAGTTGCCCCCCCAACAAAACTTCCAGTCTCTAGGCTAATCCCCAACAAGACAACTGTCCCTAGGTTGCACCCTCAACAAGACCAGCATCTCCAGGTTATTCCCCCAACAAGCCTGTGTCCCCAGGTTACAAGCCCACCCCAGGCCTAATGCAGAGGGGAGCAGAAGTTAAGTTTATGATATGACTCCCAGCGTGCTTCTGGCAGCTCACAGGAGTGTGGAACTCCAGTCCCAGAGGATCCAGCACTGATTCTGACCTCTGATGGTAGCAGGCACACCTGCGATGCACTTCCATACATGCAAGCAAAACATTCATACCCATACAATAAAGAAATCTTAAAAGTTTCAATGTTTTTAATTTCTGCTTCAATCTCTTAACTTGCAGTCCACTGAGAACTTGCTTCTATTTAAATTCCTACAGTCTTAGGGACTTGTGTTTAAATACAAGAGAGCAGACTTGTTCAAGTCATCTCTCTTGTATTTTATTGTTTAAACTGTACTTTTCCATCATTTTGGTGAGATTTTGTTGTTATTTCTTTCTTCTAAACATTTTCATCTGTAGGGTAATAGTAATGACCCCAGTTTCACTTCCAATTGTATTTGCCTATCTACATCTATCTATCTATCTATCTATCTATCTATCTATCTATCTATTTTTGTGATGTTAGAGGTGTGTGTTCTGCCACTGAGCTGCCCACTCTATTGTTGTAGACATTTTCACTGTTTTTATTAAAGATTCATCAATTCTATACATTTTTTTGAGGTGGGGAACAGGGTTTTTATGTGCAGCCCTGGCTCTTCAGAAACTCACTATGTAGACCAGGCTGGCTCAGAGCTCAGATATCCACCTGCTTCTCCTTCTCCAATGCTGAGAGTAAAGGTGTGTGCTACCATGCCCAGTTCTATGTCTCTTCTCCTTCTCCTCCTCTTTTTAATGATTTTTTTAAAAAAAGATTTATTATTTATTTTGTGTATATGAGTGTGCCATTGCTGTCTTTAGACACCCCAGAAAAGGGCACAGGATCCCATTACAGATGGTTGTGAGCCACCATGTGGTTGCTGGGATTTGAACTCAGGACCTCCGGAAGAACAGCTAGTGCTCTTAACCACTGCTGTCCAGCCCCTTTGGATCTTCTTTTATGTTTTTCCTTTCTGTTGTGATTTTACTCATTTACTTATTTGAGACAGCGTCTCCTGTATCTAAGGGAGTCTGAAACTCCTCACAAAGCTGAGGATGACCCTGAAATCCGGACCCTTCTGCTTTCCCCCCAAGTGCTGAGATCACAGGTGTGTACTATCGTGTCCAGCCTGTGTGGCGCTCGAACCCAAGTCCTCCGTAAGCTATGAACACGTGCGACCGAGCCACCTCCAAGGTGTACTTCGGTTTCTGATCTAACGTAAACCTGTAAGTGTAATAAAAATCCACGTGATTACAGCTCTCACTTCATCTACCCATTTGCCTGTGAGATGGAATGCGTTATTATTTTTGTTTATATTAAAATAATTCCTAAGTTTTGATTTCCTTTTGACACATGGGTTGGTTAAAATCATCCTGTTGATAACAACAACAAAAAAGAAAAGAAAGAAAGAAAGAAAAAGGAAAAGAAGGAAGGAAGAAACTTGAAGGAAAATGGATGGGAACTGGAAAACACTAATCAAGGCAATTCAGACTCAGAAAAACAAATACTATTTTTTCTTTCATATGTGGCCTCTAGACTCTGTTAAACACGAGTACGCTTTGGTTGTAAACAACGGTTAAGGCTAGGAAACCAGAAAGGCAGCCATGAGACTGGACAAAGGAAGGCTTTGAGGGAATGTGGAGGTACAGACGCTAGAGCACTGTGGAAGGGCATACTGGGGCAAAGGGAAAGTTGAAGGGAAGGATAAACCAAAGGAAAGATGTATGAACATCCTGTATGGAAACCTGTCACTGAGTCATCACCCCAGCCTCACTCTTGGTCTTTCTCTGATCCCAATTTCTAGTTTTGTTCTAGCGTGGCTAGCAAGTATGCGTTATAGGGTCTCACTACTTATGACCCATGGTTGTCTCGGTAAATAAGCCTAAAAATACTGTGCACAGGAAATTTTTTTCCTTGTTCGTGGTGCTGGGAATTGAATCTAGGCATCCACACATGCAAGTCATGTGGAAGTTTTCTATAAACATCAACTAAGTTTAGTCTAGTCATGGTGATGCTGGGTTAGACGTGGGGATGAATAATTCTTAGGGCTATTAAAGGGACTAAACATAGTCCAAGACAATTTGGTTTTGCAACTCTTTACGATCAGGTAGTTCTGACCAGTCAATCAGCATTGCAGAATCTTTAACATAACCTCAGTTCACAGTAGTGTTTGAGGACAACTAGAGCTACAGGCCTATCCCAAATACACCAGGAGAAAATAAGAAAGTAGCTGTGTTTTTGCCTTTGCAGGTCTTGCCTCATGCCTGTCAGAGAGCAATCAGTTAACTAACTACTACTAAGTTAACTAACTACTACTAACCACTAAGTAGTCAGAGTGAATGCTAAAATGTCAAACAAGACCGGTGGTCTCTAGTCCTGAAAGAAAAATGGCCCTTTTCTATAGAGCCTTTGCTAAGCTTCTTGTTAACTCTTTAAGGTCGGCTCACGAATCTTGCTCTCCTTCTTTGGCTCCTCCTGCTTTCCTTCTTTGGCCCCGCCTCACCTGCCGCAATCCTTTTTTTTCCGGCCCCGCCTCCTGCCCACCCGGACACCGCCCTTCACACCGGCTTTACCCCTCCTTGGCCTCACCTCCAAAGCCCTCATTTGCGAACACCTCTAGCCCCGCCCTTCCGCAGTCTTCCAAATCCGCCCCAGTCCCGCCATCAGCTACACTCCTCCTTTGATCCCGCCTTTTTGGCCCCACCCAAACCTACCCTCCGGCTCTTTAATAGGCCCCGCCCTTTCCCCCCCCTCTTTCTTTGCTCCCGCCTCCAGCCGGGCTCCCGTCCCTATCCCCTCCCGACCTGAGGGCGTGGTCGGCCTAGAGGGCACGTCGACGTCCGCACGCTGGGGCGGGGCCTGACGAGCACGCGTGGAGCGTGGGTTCGCGTTCTGCCGCGGGTCTCTCGCGCTGGTGGCGCGCAGTTCCGGGAGAACCGAGAAGCTGCGGGAGCTGTGGGAGCTGCGGGTCGCAGACCGCCCGCCTTGGCTCCGTGCCTGCGCGCGCCCGGGAGCGGGCCGGGCCCACCATGGCTCACCGCTGCCTGCTGCTGTGGGGCCGGGGCGGCTGCCGTCGCGGCCTTCCGCCCCTGCTCGTGCCCAGCGGCTGCCTGGGTCCCGGCCGGCGGCCCTGCCTCCGTACGGTGAGTCCCGCGTCCTGCTGCTCCCTCCGGCCAGCTTCCGGCTCCGGCGCAGGTGTCAAGGTCACCGGACCGGGGCGCGTGACGGCCTGAGCCTCCTGGTCCCCGTGGGCGGTGTTTCTCCTGACCCCGGGGCCCTGAGAGCTGCGCTGCGGAGAGGGGCTCTCGGAGCCCGGGAAGGTCGCGCCTCGGCTTTGCTACTCGCTGCCGTGGGTCTCGTTGGCTTTCGCAGCACTGGAAAAGGACAGACTAGTGGACTGCACCGGCGAGCTGGAGGGGAGAGAGAGGGCCGAGGAACCTCCCTTAACTATCTGTTGAGTTTGGAGGGGTGGCTGGCATCCTCAATACAAACCAGCAAATACCACTTGTGTCCAAATATATATTGTTCAGGGTAGAGCCTGTGTATTTAGTTTCATAACAGCGCCTATCCGGAGGCTTTGGCTGCTGGTGTAGGGCCGCACACTACCTGGTACGTTGTTATTGAAGTGATGCTGTGTTGGCAGGACCATGACACAGCTTCTTGCTGTCTGCCAGCCCTGCACGGGTTTTACTCGGAGGTATATAGCATGGTGGTTGAGGAATATGATTGGTCACTTGAGCCCGCCTTGACCACTTACTGTCCAGTGTCCTCGAGGTGGTTAGTCCAGCCCCTTCACTTAGAAGCCGGAGGTAATAGTACAGCAGCCCTTCAGTATCTGGAGGGGATGGATGCATCCCTAATCAAACTCAAGGGATGCCCCTCTCCTTTGTGCTTTGGTTTGGTTATGTTATGTTTGGGGATTTTGAGATGAGGGCTTACTGTGTAGCCCAGGCTAGCCTTCTGGATCTCCCACCTGGTCCTTCTAATCACGCTGGATCTTCACTTACACGCTCATCTCTAGATTATTTCAGTACCTAAAGTGATGTAAACAGTAGTAAACAGGCTTTATATCCTTCCATTCACTGAATAACGACCAAAACCCAACCCAACCCAGCCAGCTTCTTCTCACACTGGAAACAACCCAAAAACCCATAAAGTGACCTCAGACATTCCTCATTGCTGAGGTTGTCCTTGAACTACTGATCTCCATCTCTCAAGTGTAGGGGTAACAATTATGCACCACCATACCAACTCCTGTGTAAGTTTTTGTGTGGTTTGTTGTTTTTTTGTTATTGATTTCTGAATGTTTTTCACCAGTGGTTGGTGGATATGAGAGTTGAAGCCATGGGTAAGGATGACTGAGGGTACCTGTTTTGAAACTTGTCATCTTTGCATCTGAGTCCTCATTGTTTGTACCCTGTACTGCCCTGCTGTAGGCCGTCTGTTCAGTGTTTGACCATTTCCCCATCTTACCTTGCTCATCTGATCCCTTCCGTTTTATAATCAGTGGACATTGGAACTCAGGGATCTACCTTGTGAGATTGAATCTCATAAAAGACCTTGGTGGGACTGTTGTCCCTGTGAGTCACTAGTGAACGTTGAGACACAAGTCCTCATTTGGACAGCTACAGCTAATTGGTATGACTGTGACGTATACCCCTTGTGTAGGGATACCTGAACATTTCTTTGCTGTACAGAATGTATATAGCCCAGTATAGCCTTGAACATGCTATCCTCCTGCCTCTGTTTCCTGAGTGTTGGAATTACAGGCGTGGTGGCCCATGCCTGGTTTATTAGTAGTATTGGGGCATCAAACCCAGGGCTTGTGCATTCTAGACAGCCACTCCAGCTGCTACGTCCTCAACCTCCAGAGGGCACTAAACTCTCCAGCCCCCAATAGTACATTTGGAGGTGATAATATTTGTGAAGTGTAGCTTATGTGTCTGGTTCCATACCAAGCTGCAGAGACTTGTCACGTATTGTGACATGAAGAAGTCCTCTCTCTTCTGTGTTGTCTTCATTTCTCTACAGCTAACCCTCCACATCAGTACTTTGAATTGAGAGTATTGAACATGGAGAAACTTTCCCCCTGGAAAACACAGTATCGTTCCAAAAAGATTCAGTCCAGCAACTTAAAGAACAGGTCCCTTGTATTATATCAGTAATATAAAGGTGGTGTCTTAGGGTTTTACTGCTGTGAACAGACACCATGACCAAGGCAACACTTAGAAAGGCCAACAATTTTCCTTTTCTTTCTTTTTTTTTCTTTTTTCTTTTTTTTTTTTTTTTTTGGTTTTTTGGATTTGGTTTTTTGGAGACAGGGTTTCTCTGTATAGCTCTGGCTGTCCTGGAACTTACTCTGTAGACCAGGCTAGCCTCGAACTCAGAAATCCACCTGCCTCTGCCTCCCAGAGTGCTGGGATTACAGGCGTGCGCCACCACTGCCGGGCTAAAGCCAACATTTAATTGGGGCTGGCTTATAGGTTCAGAGGTTCAGTCCATTATCATCAAGGCAGGAGCGTGACAGTGTCCAGACAGGCCTCGTACAGGCTGGGTTGAGAGTTCTACATCTTCATCAGAATACTGACTTCTAGGCAGCTAGGACTAGGGTATTAAAGCTCACACCCACAGTGACACATCTACTCCAACAAGGTCACACCTTCAAATAGTGATGCTCCCTTGCCAAGCATATTCAAATCATCACATTCCACTCCCTGGCCCCCATAGCTTGTTCAAACACATGAGTCTATGGGGGCCATACCTAGTCATAGCATAATAAAACAGTAAATTTTGTCCAACTTCCAAAGTCCCCATCGTCTATAGCAGTCTCAACAATGTTAAGACCAAAGTTCAAAGTCGCTTCTGAGATTCATCCAATCACTTAACTGTAATCCCCAAGGCAAGACAGGAAACCAGCTGGATAAACTCCAAATATCTCCATGATTGATGTCAATGTGGTTTTCAGATCTCCAACTCCTTTTTCATCTTTGTTGACGGCAACAAACTTATTTCTCCTGAGCTGATTCCACTCCCTGTTAGCAGCTTTCCTCAGCAGATATCTCACAGCTGTGGCATCTTAAACATCTTGGGGTCTCCAAGGCAACTTCAATGTCACAGCTTCTTGTTCCAATGTCTGGGATCTACACATGATCTTCTGGGCTCCTCCAAAGGGCTTGGATCACATTTCCAGCTCTACCCTCTGTGGCACTGAAAGCTCAGGTTGTTTAACTTCATTGCCATTGCTGTTCTTGGTGATCATCCCATGGTACTGCCATCTCCAATATGGCAGGAGTCTTCCGCTGCAACTAGGCTTCACCAATAGCCTTTTATAAGCTCTTTTCATGGTGCCAAGCCTCAATTCCTTTGCATGACCCTTTCAGTCCTGGGCTATCAACTGCAACTAAAGCTGCACCTTTACCAGTGGCCTTCCATGGCCTTTGATAGTGCCAAGTCTCAGCTGCGCTTCATGACCCTTTCATGCCTTCAAAACCAGTACCACCTGGGTGACTCTTACACATTACCAAGTATAGCTGCAGCATGAGTTACAACCTTGGCTATCTCTGGAACACGGCTTTGTGCTCTAGAAAACACTTCCCAGAAGATTTCACTTCAGTGATGCTGCTCTCTCTCTCTCTCTCTCTCTCTCTCTCTCTCTCTCTCTCTCTCTCTCTCTCTCTCTCTCTCTCTCTCTTTTTTTTGGATTTGTTTTTTTCGAGACAGGGTTTCTCTGTGTAGCCCTGGCTTGGCTGTCCTGGAACTCACTCTGTAGACCAGGCTGGCCTCGAACTCAGAAATCCGCCTGCCTCTGCCTCCCAGAGTGCTGGGATTACAGGCGTGTGCCACCACCGCCCAGCCTTAATTCAATTTAATATCCTTGAACACAGGATTCAGCTCCACTTCACTTCCTGGTGCCCCTTTAATACTTGAACCATATATTTTAATTTTTCCTTTCTCAGCTTGCTATACTTGTTCAAAACACTCATGAGACTTAACCAGAGAACAAAGTCTCTGCTGGGCTTTTTTGGGTCTTCTTTTGTCAATGCAATTAATATAAATCTCTTTATATTAGACTCAGGTAGACTCTTCAGACAAGGGCAAAAGCAGCCACATTCTTCACCAAATTACCACAAAAGCAGTCTCTAGGCCACATACAGAAATAATTCTCCATTGATCCTCTTGAACTAGGTCTACACAGTTCAAATCACTCTCAGTAACCAAGTCTTCCATATTGCTACAAGGATGGCCCATTAAGCCCCAGTTAAAGCATTCCACTGCTTTCCAAATCCAAAGTCCCCAAATCCATATTCTTCAAGACAAAAGCATGGTCTGGCCTATCACAGCAATACCCCAGTCTCTGGTACCAACTTCTGTCTTAGGGTTTTACTGCCCTGAACAGACACCATGACCCATTTAATTGGGGCTGGCTTACAGGTTCAGAAGTTCAGTCCATCATCATCAAGGCAGCAGGAGCATGACAGTGTCCAGGCAGGCATGGTGCAGACTGAGCAGAGAGTTCTGCATTACCATCTGAAGGCTGCTAGCAGAATCCTGGCTTCTAAGCAGCTAGGGTATTAACTCCCATGCCCACAGTGACATACCTACTCCAACAAGGCCACATCTCCAAATAGTGCCACTCCCTTGGCCAAGCATATTCAAACCATTACAGGTAGTGAGTGAATTACTACTTCTTGTCTGTTCGTTTAGCAACTGATGAACATTGAGTTGGTAGCATTTTTTACTATTATGAATGATGTAGCTGTGAGCATGTGTGCATTTTTTTTTCTAGACAGAGTTTCTTTGTGTAGCTTTGGCTGTCGTGAAACTCACTCTGTAGACCAGGCTGGCCTCAAACTCATAGAGATCTGCCTGCTTCTGTATTCTGAGTGCTGAGATTAAAGGTGTACACCACCACTGCCACTGTGTGTGTGTTTTTTGAATAGTCATTTCATCAGGTTTTTTGAGGGGAAGGTGGAATTGCTTGGGTACTATGGTCTTACACTAACTTTTTTTTGTACATTTGAGGTGTGTGTGTGTGTGTGTGCGCGTGTGCGCGCGTGCATGTGCATGTCATAGAACTCATGGACAGAGTGCTACTTGTGGGAGTGCACAGAGGACAACTTGTGGGAGTTGGTTTTCTCCTTCCACTATGTGAGTGTGGGGATTGAACTTAGGTGGTCAGTTGTGGTGGCAAGTGTCTTCATACACTAAACTGTCTCACTGCCCCTCCCTCCCCAATATAAAACGTGCTGAGATTTGCCAAACGGTGTTCCAAAATGGCTTGGTCATTCATTACATCTCACTAGCAGTGTGCAAGGGTTGTAGCAGTTGGCTAGTGTAAGGATTGTCAGTGGTATTTCTCCTCACAGAAGTAAGATAAAGTTGCTGTTTATAAGCAGCACTGGCTTGTAACTTCAGGTAAGTGCCTGAAAATGAATCAGCATGAAACAACAGAGTTTGGGTTAAAGTTGTCTTTTGAGTGCTATAAATCAGATAAACATGCCCAAATTAATGTCTTTATACTTGGACTTTGTCCTGGGTTGTGTCTGACTTAGAAGCTCCCGAGATTTTTGGGTAGTTACTGCCAATCTCCTGCTTCTGTTGCTAGGTAGAGAATAGCTTTGGGACATCAAGCCTTCATTCCTCCCAAAGGGAAGTTCACGTCTCACTTCAGGGTATCAGGAATGAAGTCCTTCCCCTCTGTTTTGTATAATAGCCTCATGCTCTTATTTAATGTTGTGTTGCAGCTTTATCAGTATGCCACGGTCCAAACGGCACACAGCAGAAGTTCTCTTCTGAGGGATGTAATTGCTGCTTATCAAAGATTCTGTTCTCGACCTCCCAAAGGTAAGCTCTTAGGTCTGACTCTAGTGCTCTGTGTTCTTGCTAAAGGTGCATACCCTGGGAGAAGGGGCTTTCTATGTGGGTACATAGGCTGACCTCAGGGTGGCTAGCTGTTGTCTGCTCTGTCCATACCCTGGCTTCAGCTTCTGTCTGATAGTAGCAGGGGAAGTTATGTCACCTATAAGTGAACACCTTACAGCTAGCTGGTGGAATTGGAACCTCCATATTGCAAACTGTATTATTTATTTACACTTTGATGTATTTCTACAAGAGGAATATTTCTAGTAGTGTGTCAGCAGCTTTATAATAATGTGCACAAAACCTGATGAATTTAAGCTTGAAGATATTTTTTATCTTTTCTAACAGGATTTGAAAAATACTTTCCTAATGGAAAAAATGGAAAGAAGGCCAGTGAACCTAAGGAAGCTGTTGGAGAAAAAAAAGGTAGTTTTAGAAGAAGGTTGAGTTTGTTATTTTCCTTTGATATATCCATCAGAGTCACCTGAAGTTGGCTACATAACTGTAGTTATACACCCCAGAGTTCAATAGGCCCTGTTTGATTCCTTGATTCTCATGTTATTTCCTGCCAATTTACACAGTGAAGTAGTTCAAATTCACTTTGGAGAGGGACTGACTGCTCAAACTAACATTGTTTTGTAGGTATTTCTGATACATAATTTAAATTACTGAGAAAAGTCTTAGAAACCCAACATATGCAATTTATTGTGGGATAGTGCAGGCTGGGGCTTTGTTTTTTAAATAAAGATGATGATGATGATTGTTATTATTAGTTTTTTGTTTTCATTTTTTTTTTTTTTTTTTTTTTTTTTTTTTTTGAGACAGGGTTTCCCTGTGTAGCTCTGGTTGTTCTGGAACTTACTCTGTAGACTAGACTATCCTCAAACTCACAGAGGTCTGTCTTATTTTGCCTCCCGAATTCTGGTATTAAAGGCCTGTGCTATCACTCCCTGGCTAAAGATTTATTCTAAATTATGTGTGTTTGTGTATGGGTATGTGCACATGTGAGGGCCGGTGCCTGTGGAGTTCAGAAGAGGCCATCAATTCCCCAGTGTTGGGGTCACGGGTTGTGAGCTGCCTGTGGGGGTGACATGGATACTGGGAACCATCCTGGATCCTCTGGAAGAGTAGGAAGAACTCTTTAACCACTCAGCCGCTGCCCTAGTTCCATAGTGCAGTTTTTAAATTTTTATATTAAAAGTTTAAATTTAAAAATGAAAATCCTGAACCTTAAGAGAGCCCTGTCTACTGACTTGGAGAAGGTTTTTTTTTAAGTTTGAGCAGGGCAGGTGGACAGATCTTGCGGTACCAAGTCTTCTGGTCCCATTTCATAAGTATGGTGCAGTTGAGCACAATGTTTGACACCTAATGGTGTCTAGTGGCATCCCTTTTAGGGAAATGTAAGTCAGGCCTTTGGCCTTTTGTTATTGGTGGTCCTGGTCATTGAGCCCAGGTCCTTACCTATGCTAAGCAGCTCTACCATTGAGTGACATCCCCAGGCCAGCCCCAAGGCTCTGGGTTGCAGTGTTGGTTATATGGGCAGCACTATAGGATTTACCAAAGTCATAGTCCAATAGTTGGCAGGCTCACCAGTGAGGAGACTTTCATTATATTACTACAATGTAAGTAGTCCTTTGGATGTACAATGTAAGCATTCTTTGGATGCGACCTTACCAAAGTAGTCAGGAATACTGGTATCCAACCTGCACTGTGCCAACTCTCTTTCTCAGTGCTGTGCTGTCAGGTGGCCTGAGCCGGTGTGTGTCATATCTGCCTCTGTACAGGCAGTGGTTTAGTGACTGTGTCATGAAGCCATGAGGGTGACAGGCACTCGTGGCCATACCGCCTGCTCTGTGAGAGAGGTTGTTTCATGGTGGTTGGTGACATTAGGATGGTACTTGTAGGTCACTGGGAAGATAGAGAAGGGACAGAATCAGTGAGTGCAGCAATTTGTCTGGGCCTCTTTACAAAGGGTCAGATCTTTGTGGAGGAGGGCCTAAGTAACAAACTGGTCACCTCCAGTTCTGGAGGCCACCACGCCAGGTTTTTGTGGTGCTGGAGGCTGAACCCTCGGTTTTATGCGTGTTAGGCCCATACTGCCCACGAGTTACTTACTCTCCCTCCCATGATCCTCCGCTCTCCCTCTTACATTCCCAGCCCAGCACACACTCTTTAACTTTGAATGAGGACTCAAGAATTCACTCGGGTTTAAACCTGCCCCTCTTTGTTCACACATGTCACATGGCAACAAATTACTCGGGCCCTTACTTAAGCTCAGCTCTTCCTCTGGAATGTGTGTGACAGTAGCAATCTGCTGGGGCTATTGGTTACTGTGTGTTTTCTGAGGACCTAGGCGAGAGTGCATTGGGGCCTCTTGGCCTTTGCAACTTTGTGTCAATGCTTGTCCTCAGAGTGCTTTCTGCAGTGTGTGTCGGCCACTCAGTCTCAGGGTGGAGCTGTGCAGGCCTTGGACAGTGGGAGGGGCTGCGTGCTGGATGTGTTTCCTGCTGGACATGCCGCTCTCCATTTACAGAGTCACAACTCTCCGGCCCCCAGTCGTCTGGAGGTGCAGGAGGTGGGGGAGGGAAGCGCCGTGGCAAGAAAGAAGATTCTCACTGGTGGTCCAGGTTCCAGAAGGTTGGATTTCAAACTGTTACTTTTGAGGTTGGGTTGGTGTCCCCCTGCCCCCCAAAAAAGCCTACACAGCACAGATCATATTTCCGCACAGAAACTGTGTCTCTCTGTCTAGGGTGACTTTCCATGGGATGACAAGGATTTCAGGATGTACTTTCTCTGGACTGCTCTTTTTTGGGGTGGAGTCATGATTTACTTCCTGGTCAAGAGCTCTGGGAGAGAAATCACGTGGAAAGACTTTGTCAATAACTATCTTTCTAAAGGAGTGGTAAGTAATGTGGGGCTGAGGGTGTCTGAGGGTGTTGCAGTTTAGAGGGGGAAATGCAGCTGTGTTAGAACACAGAGTGTCTGTCATAAAATAACTTTGCATGTTGGATATTTTCCTTGACATTTTCTTTCTTTTTTTTTTTTTTTTGGATTTTTGGATTTGTTTTTTTTTCTAGACAGGGTTTCTCTGTGTAGCCCTGGCTGTCCTGGAACTCACTCTGTAGATCAGGCTGGCCTCGAACTCAGAAATCTGCCTGCCTCTGCCTCCCAGAGTGCTGGGATTACAGGCGTGCGCCACCATCGCCCGGCTGACATTTTCTTTTTATAAATTTACAATTATTATGGAGCGTGCGTGCGTGTGTGCGTCATGGCATGTCCTGAGGATTGTGCTAGAGCTTGTGTTCCAAGCACCTCCATTTGCAGAACCATCTTCCTAGCTCCACATCCTTTTTTTTTAAAAGATTTATTTATTTTTATTTATATGAGTATACTGTAGCTGTCTTCAGACACACACCAGAACAGTGCATGGGATACCATTACAGATGGTTGTGAGCCACCATGTGGTTACTGGGAATTGAACTCAGGACCTCTAGAAAAGCAATCAGTGCTCTTAACCGATGAGCCATCTCTCCTGCCCAACACATCCTTTTTTTTTTTTTTTTAAGTAGATTTATTTATTTATTTTGTGTATGTAAGTACACTGTTGCTGTATTCAGATGCATCAGAAGGGGACATTGGATCCCACTACAGATGGTTGTTGTAGTGGCTATTCCTGGTTGTCAACTTGTGCAGGAATAGAAACCCTGACTAAGACAGTTGTGAACCACTATGTGGTTGCTGGGAATTGAACTCAGGACCGCTGCAGGAGCAGTCAGTGCTGGCCATCTCTCCAGGCCCCCACACCCACCAACTCCCAACTCCACATTCTTAAATTTCATGTATCTTTTGTTTCCTGTTGCTAGCGTTTTAAGAAACATTGATGAATCCCATGTCAGGAAAGTTTTATGCTCTGTTTTCTTCTGGTAGTCATGTAGTCTTCAGTCTTGATTTAATTTTTCAAATACTTTGGTAAAAGATTTATATAGTTACATAAGGTTCAAATCCTTATGTTTTGCTCATAGATATCTAGTTTTTTTAAATCATTTATTATTGAAAATAATTCCTTTCATATAGTATGTTCTGATTACAGTTTCTCTTCCCCTAGATCTGTCCTACCTCCTCACCCATCCAACTTCATGTCTTCATTATCTGTCTCTTAAATGTCTCATTCTTCTTTAGGAAACAAACAAAAACAGAATAACTAAAAAAACACAAAAAGCACAAGAAACACACACTCTAAAAATGAGATTTAAAAATATCTACAAAAACACCACTGAGTTTGTTTTGTGTTGGCATCTGATGCTGGGCACAGCATATAAGTGGAGTGTAGTTTATATAAACATGTGTCCATATATAAGAGCCCCCCTGAAGAAAACAAAAAAATGGGCCCCCCTTAAGTGTAGTTAATATCCAGTGAGATTTCATTGGAGAAACTAACTTTTCCTTCTACAGCAATTGTGAGTTTGAGGTAGCTTCTCAGTTAGGGATGGGAGCTCATGTCCACTTCCCGTCAGCACTGGGACCCATCTGTCTTGAACCTGTGCAGGCCCTGTGCATGCTGCCACAAGTTCTGTGCACTCACCATGTGTGTCAGTTTTGTCTAGAAGGCAGTGTTTCCTGGATGCCATTCATCCCTCTGCGTTCATAGTCTTTCTGCCTCCTCTTCCACAGGGTTGCCTGAGCCCTGAAAGAAGGGATTTGTTGGTCATCCCATTTAGGAACGAGTGGCCAGTCTCTCACTCTGTACATTGTCTAGTTGTGAGTCTCTGTGTTTGTTCCTTCTACGGCAGGAGGAAGCTCCTCTGATGATGTCTGAGCAAGGCACTGATCTATGGGCATAGCAGGATGGCACTGGAGTCATTTTATTGTTAGGTTCCTTTCCCCTAGGTCCATGGCCCACCTGGTCTCAGAATCTTGGGCACCTGGGCAGTGTCAGGCATGGGTTCCAAGTCTTGGAATGGGCCTTCAACTGGGTATCCATGTTTGTTGGAAACATTCGTTTTCTCATTGAATGGTCTTGACATTCATGTCAAAAATTCCATTTGTTTCTGTGTTGTCTGTTCTATTCCATTGTCCTTTTTTTTTTTAAGATTTAATTTTTTTTAATGTATATGAGCACACTCTAGCTGTCTTTAGACACTTTAGAAGAGGGCTTTGGATCTCATTACAGATGGTTGGGAGCCTCCATATGCTTGTTGGGAATTGAACTCAGGACCTCTGGAAGAGCAGTCAGATGCTGCTGAGCCATCTCTCCAGCCCCTATTCCATTGTCTTTTAATGCCAGCATCACAGTTTTGAGTGCTATAGCTTTGTAGTGTTGTGGGTCTTTGAACTCTGTTACCTTTTTCAGGATTGTTTTGGCTATTCCTTTGAGATTCCATATAAATGTAAGAATGGTTTTCTATTTCTGCAAAAAAAAAAAAAGCTTTTTTAGACATTAAGTCTGCAGATTTCATAACAGTTTAAAATCTTCCAATTTTTAAGTGCAGGCTTTCTTTTATCTTCCTTAATACATGTCTTAGTTAGGGTTTTACTGCTGTGAACTGACACCATGACCAATGCAAGTTTTATAAAAGACAACATTTAATTGGGGCTGGCTTACAGGCTCAGATGTTTAGTCTATTGTCATCAAAGCAGAAGCATGGCAGCACCTGAGAGGTCTACATCTTCATCTGAAGGCTGCTAGTGGAAGACTGACTTCCAGGCAATTAGGGTGAGGGTCTTAAAGCCCACACCCACAGTGACACACCTACTCCAACGAGGCCACACCTCCTAATAGGGTCACTCCCTGGGCCAATCATATATGAACTATCACAATGCAGTTCTAAATGCATTATAGTTTTCATTGTGCATTTCTTTCACTTTTTGCTTAAATTAATTTAGCCCCTCACATTTTATTCTGTTTGCTATTGTAAGTGCAACTGTTTTCTTAATTTCCTTTACAGATTACTCCTTGTTAGTACATAGAAATATTACTGATTTATTATTTTTGATGTTGTTGTTATTATTATTATTATTTTGGTTTTTTTTTTTTTTTGATTTTTCAAGACAGGGTTTCTTTTTTTGTTGTTGTTTTTTTTTTTGTTGTTGTTGTTGTTTTCGAGACAGGGTTTCTCTGTGTAGCTCCGGCTATCCTGGAACTTACTCTGTAGACTGACTGGGCTGGCCTCAAACTCAGAAATCCACCTGCCTCTGCCTCCCAAGTGCTGGGACTAAAGGCGGGCGCCATCACTGCCCGACCAAGACAGGGTTTCTCCATGTAAGCCCTGGCTGTCCTGGAACTCACTTTGTGGATCAGGCTGGCCTTGAACTCAGAGATCCATCTGCCTCTGGCTCCCAAGTGCTGTTTTTACATTAATTAATGTGTGTCTGTTTGTGTATATGTGTGTGTGTATATGTGCAGGTCAGAGGACACCTTGTGGGAATTAGTTCTTCCCTTCTACTCTGTAGGTCTCGGGATCAAACTCAGGGTGTCCACTTGTCAGAAAGTGCCTGTACATACTGAGCTGTCTCACTACTCCTAAGGCTACCCATAAGGGGGAGCAGGGTCTCCTTGGCTAACCTGGAGCTTGCAATGTAGTCCAGGCTGACCTCAAACTTACAGCAATTCTCCTGCCTCGCCTCTTTTTCCCAGGTGCTGTATTCACAGGCATATATTGTATGGTGACACTATGACCACTCCAAAAGATGGGTGAGGAGGTTTTATTGTAGCTGTGAGAGAGACTACAGCCAAAGGCATCTAGAAGAGTGAAAGTAGTAGCCTGAAGATGGCCTGAGAGAGAGATGGGCAGAGTGAGAAAGGGAGACAAAGTGTGGGCGAAGGAGCCCAGAGAGTGGGGGAGGGAAGCCCAGGAGTGGGGCGGTTTATAGCTAGTAGGTTATCAAAGAGAGCCATTTGCTCCTCTGCCAGTGATAAGGAAATGGCTCCTTTGGTAGAGGGGAATGGGGTTGGGTGGAGTTTCCTTTGAACCTGTTGGGTACCTCCCTGCCCAGGGGTGCTGTTGCCTGTTGTAAGTTGACTTTGTATCCTGCTATGTTTGTGAATTCATGTATTTGTTCCAGATTTTGGGGAAGGTGTGTGTGGTATTTTCAGCATTTTCTAGAATAGCTACTCCGGGTTTATTTTCAGTTTGTATTGGCATGATAGATGTCTTCCATCCTTTTACTTTCAAATTTGTTGGTGTTTTTATCAGTAAGATGTATTTCTTAGAGGCAATGAAGTTAGATATAGTTTTCTCAGGTCTGAAAGAAACCCAGAACAAATGGCTCACTGTGTGTCCATTATCACATCAAAACGAATGGTGGCCTCCTGTAGGTCCTCAGTACCTGCCCTTCCCTCAGCTCCTTTCTGCTATGGTCCTCTGCCCTGAGGTGTCCACTTTCCCTCAGCTACTCGGTCTCATAGAACCCTGTGATTTCAGCGAGGGCTCCCTCAGGTCTCTTGGTTCTCTGCCCTCTTGGTCTCCTCTTGGTCCTCTCGGCCCTCTCTCTCCCTTCTTGCTCTCTTTCTCCTCCTGTGATCCAGTTCACTCTGCTGGCTGTAACTAGTGTGCTTTCTCTCCCTGCTCTGGACTCTTGAGATGCTCTGGTTATTCTCTCCTTCTTATCTGCAATAAACGCCTTCTCCTCAACCACAAGCCACCATGCCGTCAATTCATTCAGTTTCAGCCAGCCAGCTAGTC
Source organism: Apodemus sylvaticus (assembly GCF_947179515.1). Lineage (NCBI taxonomy): Eukaryota > Metazoa > Chordata > Mammalia > Rodentia > Muridae > Apodemus > Apodemus sylvaticus. Next base: position 30,016,442 of record NC_067484.1, read on the forward strand.
TGTCTTTTAATACATTTTTCTTTTTTCTTCTTTTCTTTTCTTTCTTTCTTTTTTTTTTTCAAGTTTTCAAGACAGGGTTTCTCTGTAGCCCTGGCTGTCCTGAAACTCACTCTGTAGACCAGGCTAGTCTCGAACTCAGAAATCCACCTGTCTCTGCCTCCCAAGTGCTGGGATTACAGGCATGTGCCACCACTGCCCGGCTTAATACATTTTTCTTATTCATGTATATTTGTGTGTACCTGTGTGATTTATGTGTGCCATGTGCTTAATGCCTGCCAAGCTCAGAGATCATTGGATTCCCTGAAACTCGACTTACAGGCTTGTGAGCCATCTGGTGTAGGTGCTGGGAATCCAACTTGGGTCCTGTGTAAGCGCAGTAAGTGCTCTTAACCGCTAAGCTGTCTCTTCATCCCCAGCCTGTGTCTCTTTATGGATGAATTCAGGCATTTATGTTACTATAGTTTGTAAGTTATTACGTAGATATAATTAGTAAATTCCTGTGGTTTTTGTTGGATGTTTCCTTTGGTTTGTTTTCTGGTCGGAGGGTTTGCTCTTGGCCTTGTCTCTTTAGTGTCGGACTTGCTGACACTGCGGAGGACGTGGCAGATGCTTTCCTTGTTTCACCCCTGGTGAGCCATTCCTGTTCCCAAATGTAAGCTTCCATTTCTGTTCTTTTTCTTCTGTGTGTACTGTTTCCATAAGCATCTTTTGTAGTGCCATGTTGTTGGTCATGAATTGCCTTCATTTGTGCTTGTTTTGAAATGCCCTTATTTCTTTGTCATTTCACAATGTAAGGTGGAAGCTATAGCATACATATGGAGGTCAGAGGTCAACTCCTCCCACCTTACATGGGCTCCTTAGACTAAATTCATCAGGTTTCATAGCAAGTGCCAGCCCTATTTCTGACTCTTAATGATACTCTTTCCTCCATGCTTTTAATTTCCTCTGCTCTTGTAAACTGCATCTGAAGAACAGTGACAGCAGGCATCCTTTAAGACGTGTTTATTTCTCATGAACTGCTGTCAGTAAGTCTGACAGCAAGTGACAATAGCAAACCAAAGCCAGTGTGTTTCAGAGAAACTGGCACAGGGGTAACAAATGAGCATATATGAAAATACTACTACTACTAATAGTTTAACAATCAGATATAATTAAGAGATTAAAGAAAACAAATATGTACTATTTGATATTCATGGAATAGGAAAAAAGTAAAATCTTATAATAGCAAGTGTTAGAGAATCCTTGGCCAGGAAGAGTATAGATTGGAGAGCCACTGTGGAGAGCAGTTTGACAGTACCTAGAAAAACTGAAGGACTGTGTACTCTACAACTTACCCTAGTGCAACTGCACGTGTTTATAGTCTGCGTGCATGTCCTGGAAGAACTTTTGAGGCGATGTTCCAGAAGGAATATGCAGAGGTGTTCATTGCAGCATTGGGTAGGACTGTGTACAGTTTGAAACAGCGTAACTGTTAATGAGCATGGAGGTAACTTGGAGTGTGCTCATCAACTGCAAGGCTCCCCAGAATCAAGGTGCCAGTGTAGTGAACCTTGCAAATGTAATGATGGGAGGAAAAGAAAGGGGATAAAAACAGCCGTGTAGAAACTTTGAGAGCAGGCCAGAGCCGACGTAGATGTCACTCAGGGTTAGCCACAGAAGTCAGAAGAGCTGTCAGCCTCTGGGACTGGAGTTCTGGTGGTTGGGGTCCGCTGTGTGATGCTGAGAACTGACTCCAGGTCCTGTGCGAAAGCAGCAAGCACTCTTCACCACTGAGCCATCCCGCGTCTACTCGCCAGCCCCTCTGCCTCAGTTTGATATAAGGTCTCAAACCTATAGTAGAATAGACCTGGCTGACTTGCTGTAGAGACTGGGCTGACTCTGCCTCCCAAGTGCTAGGATCACCATGCCCAGCCTGTCATATGTCTTTTTAAAAATGAGAATAAAATAATATCTCAAGTATTTTCTGTAAACTTATATTTAAATATTTGCCTTTTTACTGTTCTAGGTGGACAGACTAGAAGTTGTCAACAAGCGTTTTGTTCGTGTGACCTTTACACCAGGGAAAACTCCGGTTGATGGGGTAAATAATTTTATTAATCGATGTGAGTTAGTAGTGTTTCTCAGGTTTACATTAGATGTGTACAGTGGGGTCTGGTGTCCACAGGCGGATGCTCACTGACCCCGGCTGCTGTGTGCATGTGCTGGTACACGACTGTCTTCAGCATTGGGTTGTTTCCATAGTTATGACACAGTGAAGTGGAGCTCGGTTTTCAGCATTCCAGAGTAATTTACGATTCTTTTTTGTTGTTGTTGTTTGTTTGTTTCTCATTATGAGTGGTTGTGAGCCACCATGGGGTTGCTGGGATTTGAGCTCATGACCTCTGGAAGAGCAGTCAGTGCTCTTAACTGCTGGGCCATCTCACCAGCCCAATTTACAATTCTAGAACATTAAAAAGTATTTGTTCGGTTGGGCGAAGCATTACAATTTGAATTCCATGTGTTTTGAGGTGGATTCTTTCAATCAGTTTAGGAGTCTTTCTGTTCATTTTCCTTCAACCCAATTGTCTTCCTAATCTTCGTATGTGTATTTTTGACACAGGGTCTTACTCTGTAACTGGGCTGCGCTTGGACTCTGGCATCTTCATGCTTCAGCCCCTACAGAGAACAGGCATAAGCTATCACACCTGGCTCTGCTGGAGTAAAATACCCTGGGTTTCTGGTCCACCTAGTTTGGGCTCCATGTAGAGACGGCAGAAGTGTCAGATGTGCAGAGGAGGTTTTGAAAAGGGGAGGAGAGGAAGGCCTTCCCTGGTCCGACCCTGCTCCTAGTTTTTGGGTGTCCTGCCACCCTACTGTCCTCCACCAGGGCCAGACTTCCACTAGGTTGCTCTCTAACTTAACCAATTTGTAGCTGCACCAGTTTGAAGATTACCCTCTCTCTGTTTCCACCTTGTAAGTACTGTCCTGTGGTACCATCTCCAAAGGACAACTTTGATGATGGAGAGGCCTTATTTCTAGGACTGACATACACAAACACTTACATCTAAATTAATAGCATTGTATCATTTTTTATTTCTCCATTATGCCACAGTAAAGGTTTCTACCTCAAGGGTGTTGGCTTTGTTTGTTTGTTTTGTGGTATTGGGGATTGAACCTAGAGTCTCATAGGTGCTTTATCTCATAGCAAGTACTTTACCACTGAGCTGTGTCCCTAACCCTGAGTCTTAACATCATAGTCGGCTGGTGTGCACACTAATCCTAATTCTTTTTTTTTTTTTTTTGTTTTGTTTTGTTTTGTTTTGTTTTTTGAGACAGGGTTTCTCTGTATAGCCCTGGCTAGCCTGGAACTCACTCGGTAGACCAGGCTGGCCTCGAACTCAGAAATCCGCCTGCCTCTGCCTCCTAGAGTGCTGGGATTACAGGCGTGTGCCACCACCGCCCGGCTCCTAATTCTTGAATTAGGAGTTCAGAGTCATTCTTGGTTGCATTGAATGTGTACAGGCTTTTCCCCATCACCGTCCCTAACTAGGAGAGTATGAAGACTTTCTGTGGCATTGTATTGAGCACTTTATGTCATCTAGAATTAAAGTATATATGATACAGTATTCAGACATTGTCCATTTCATAGTAGGAACTTGTGCATCTCACATCTTGGTTTGAGATTTTCTTGGGATTTGGAACCATTTCCATGTGGATCCTGAGGGGTCATTATTTTTGTGTTTCTTCTAAAATAGCTGTCTCCTCCAGCTTCTTCAAGGTATTTGTCCTTGAGGAGGACCCATAGGAAGTATCCAGTCCTAGTCCTAGGTATTAGAAGGGCACTGCCCAGCACTGCATTTCTAGTACTTTCTACTAGCCAAGTTTTGATTATCATTGTCACCCTGATCCCACTTCTTAGGAACATTTCAAGGTTAAGTGAGTTAATGTACACATCAGGGCTTAGAGCAGTGCTTCAGGTGTGTGCACAGCTGACTTAAGCTGTTCCTGCTGTGCCATAACTGGGTTTTACTTTGGAAATGGACGAGAAGAAAAGAGTACTTGTTCATCTACTTTTCAAGTAGGTTTTAAATGCTTTTCTATTAAAAAATAAGTTTTTTGATATTTCATTTTTATTGTGTGTGTATGAGTGTTTGCATATATGTCTGTGCACCATGTGCATGAAGTGTCTGCAGAGGCCAGAAGAAGGCGATGGGTCCTGTGGAGCTGGAATTAGTAGTTGTTAGCTGATATGTGGACGCTGGGAATTGAAGCTGAGTCTTTGGAAGAACAACCAATGTTTTTAACCGCTGACCATCTCTCTAATGCCAGTGTTCTCTGAGTTTATTTATTTTTATATATATATTAAGATTTATTTATTATTGTATCTGAGCATACTGTTGCTGTCTTCAGATGCACCAGAAGAATGCATCAGATCTCTTTACAGATGGTTGTGAGCCATCATGTGATTGCTGGGATTTGAACTTAGGACCTTTGGAAGAGCAGTCAGTGCTCTTACACTGAGCCATCTCTCCAGCCCTGAGTTTATAATTTTTAAGCCAGTGAGGAAGATTGTTAAGAAAATGTTTACTTGCTAAGGATTGCCACATGTTCTCACCAAATTTAAAAGTCACCATGTCTTTACAGTCAGGCTTTTATTATTGTTGAAGTCTTTAGTGTTTCTGAAAAAACAATTCTTCTCAAGTTAAATGCTTTAGAAAAGTAAAAAAAATTGTTTGTTCTTCATTCTTAGGATATTTGTTTTTCTGTTTTCATAGCAATACGTCTGGTTTAATATTGGCAGTGTTGACACATTTGAACGGAATCTGGAGACTTTGCAACAAGAATTGGGCATAGAAGGGGAGAACCGGGTACCTGTGGTTTACATTGCGGAAAGCGATGGGTAAGAAATCATTTTAAGTACATGATTTGTGCCAGATAGGGTGCATATACCTATATCCTAGCACTTGGGAGACTGAAGCAAGAACATTGCCATGACTTTGAGACCAACCTTGGGTTCATAGAAAGACCTTGTCTTGAAAAGCTGGAGACATAAGCAATAAAAAGACAGATTTGAGCACCATCCACCATGCTACAGGGGTCCCCTGTCAGTAGGTGACAGGGTTATAAATTTAAAGTCTTTTTAATCATTAAGGTTTATTTGTTCATGTGTTTTATGTAAATGAGTACTTTGTGTGTATACCTGCACATCAGAAGAAGGCATCAGGTCCCTTTGTAAATGGTTGTAAACCACCACCATGTGGTTGCTGGGAGTTGAACTCAGGACATTGGAAGAGTGGCCAGTGCTCTTAATTGCTGAGCCATCTCTCCATTAAAGTCTTAAGCAGGCCTTACTCTTTTGGCTATATTGACAAATAAATCATTAGTAATTTAGTCTTTGCACATGGCTCCCTTCTTTTCTACATGATTATGTTTTTCTTGGTTAAGCAGGATTTAGAGTGTTATGGTCCAGTGTGCTGTCCTTGTGTAAGTTCTGCATGAACAGCCCCACGTAAAGGAGTAGCATTCTACCTTTAGCTGTCATTTACCTTTCTAGTTGATAGTTTTCCAGGATTTAAGAAAATTTTCAGTGCTGGGCAGTAGTGGCACACACCTTTAATCCCAGCTCTCAGGAGGTAGAGGCAAGTGAATCTCTGTGAGTTCGAGGCCAGCCTAGACTATGGAGCATACAGGACAGCCAGGGCTACTTAGACAAACCCTGTCTTGAAAAATCAAAAAAGAAAAGAAAAGAAAGAAAAATTTCCAGACTAGAGATGGGCTCATTAAGAGCCAGCCCTGGCCGCTCTTCCGGAGGACCTTGATTCAGTCCCAGCACCACACGGTGGCTCACAGCCATCTGTAATTCTGGTCCGGGGAGATCCAGTGCCTACTTGAGCCTCTGTGAGCACAAGGCACGCACACAGTGCACAGACATCTATGCAAATAAAACATTACTACATTTAAAAAAAAAAAAGAAATCATTTCTCTTTCTTCAGAACTAGTTCTCTTAGGATTTATCTGAATAACTCCACTTATAATTTGGGCAGATGCTTCTGTGGGTTGAGCATATATGGGCTGGGGAGTGTAGGTTTTTAGTATGCTAGTCATCTGTTGTGTGCATACCTGTAATCCCAGTGCTTGGGTCATTTTCATTAAAATGAAATGCAGAAGGAAATGTAATGTCCTGCTGTGAGACAGGGAGTTCTAGTGAAGTTAGCACTATCATTTTTCCCTATTTGTGAGAACAAAACCAACTCAGGAGCTAGGGGATTAGTTGCATTGTTGGTATTGCTCATAGCTTCTGGAATTGGCCTCTGGCGACTCACCTCCCTCTTGTGTGATGCCTCTTAGTTGATGGGATGCTTTTACATGAGATCTTAAGGTGCTTGCCCAAGTTGATGAGCTGGTATGGGTGTACTAGGCTGGATGACCCTTACGTGATAACCCTGGGCCCTGAACTGTTTCAGGTTTTGCAATGTCTACATAGACTTTGATGATTGAGCATTCTTAGTCCAAAACTTGAAATTCCAATTTCTCTAAAATTCTAAATTTTTTAAACATTTGTTGGCACTGAAAATTTTCTGGCATTTCAGATCCATGTTTTTAGGTTAGGGGTACTCATAGCTGTAGACAGTTTCATTCTTTTATAAACTTGTTTTCCAATGCAGGTTATTTTCCCTTGATTCCTTTTTTAACAGTGTTTAAAAATGTGTAAACATTTAGCAAATTTGTACTCAAAAATTATGTTGAATGACAGTTATTAAGACAAAAGACAAACTCCTTCCCCAGGCTTTGAGGCATCTTTGCAGGCACCATGTTGGAGAGGTTCTGTTTGGGGAGTCTGTTAAAGAGGAGTGGCCTATGCAGCTCAGAGCAGAGATGTTAAACATTGTATGCATTACTTTCCAAACTGGCATGCTGTTAAATGAAGACTTCATGGAGGCCCAGGCCTCCTCATAGAGACCTGGCATCTGAGGCTAACACCAGGATTGTGCTCAGCACTTTAGTGAGTGACTGGAAAGAAAAGAAACTTGGACACAATATAGTAGTTAGCAGTACTGTGCATACTGAGATGGGGACAAGACATTGAGACCTCTGTGTTGAGACAAACTCACTTTTTGTTACTGCTTTAGAGATATAAACATGCCAAGATTCTCCTGTGCCTGAGATAAATTACAAGAATATTTTAAGCTACTAGGTTTTTGAAGCTTGTCAGTGTTTGCCCTGATGTCTGAAGCATAGGAAGGAAACTTACCAGCTGAACCTTGTGTGTTGTCTCTCTAGCTCCTTCCTGCTCAGCATGTTGCCCACGGTCCTCATTATCGCTTTTCTACTCTACACCATAAGAAGAGGGCCCGCTGGCATTGGTCGGACCGGCCGGGGAATGGGTGGACTCTTCAGTGTTGGGGAAACCACAGCCAAGGTCTTAAAGGATGAGATAGATGTGAAGTTTAAAGATGTGGCTGGCTGTGAGGAGGCCAAGCTAGAAATAATGGAATTCGTGAATTTCTTGAAAAACCCAAAGCAATATCAAGACCTAGGAGCAAAAATTCCAAAGGTAAAAAGATGCTTCGAGAGGATTAACTCCAAGGTGTATGTCTCTAAAGATGTCACTTACGATCTATTCAACTAGTTGTTCATTCTTCTTTCTAAACTTTGTTTCTGTCTGATTCAGTTCTGTAGCCTGTTTTCTGTATCTCGTTTATAAATTTTGTATATTCCTGCAAGTGTTTTTCCTCCTCGTAGAAGCCTTTTTTGATTGGCCTTTGCTCTCCCTCTGTCTGACTTAGATACCCCCTCCCCTGGCAGCAGACTATACTCCTGGCAGCACATTCATGCTGCAGGGGTCCAGTCTCATCTCCCACAGAGTGATAGGCCATCTGCTCATACCTGATACTGATGGCCTTGGCACAGTGTTTGTTGAAAAAGAGACAGCACTGATGTTCACTTCTAACACATATCTCATAGCTGATGTGCTATATTGTCCTATATTGTGTCAGCCCTGCAGCCCTTGGCTAGGCATAAAGTAGCAACTTAGTATTTGTTAAGTGGATTGCTTATAGGTAAAGTTCCTGTTACTGACCCAGGGTCTGTGCTTGCTCGCCAAGTACTTTATCACTGAATGGTAGGGACTCCAGCCCTCTTTTTATATACATTCTGAGCTGGCCTTGAGCTCTTCCTATGGTCCAGGTAGGCCTTGAACTTACTGTCCTCTTGCATCAGTCTTCCAGGGAGTTGGGGTTACAGATCTGTGCCACGAGGATTAGGTACTAAGTAACTGGATAAAATACTTCATCAATAAAGTTTACTTTAAAGAAATGCTCAGGTTCTGGAGAGATGGCTCAGCAGTTGAGATCCTTGCTGTTCTTTGAGAGGACAGGAGTTTGGTTCCTAGTAACCGTGTCAGGTGGCTCACAACCACCATTCCAGGTCCAGGGAATCTAATGGTCTCTTCTGGCCTCTGTAGGCACTTGAGGCACTTGCATGCACATACATACACCCAAAATACAAAGATACAGATAAATATTTTGTAAAAGAAATACCTTTTTTTTATTGGTAGAGTCTCCCTGTGTAGCTCTTGTTGGCCTGGAGTAGATATGTAGACCAGGCTGGTATCAAACTCACAGATATCTGCCTTAAAGGCATTCTCCACTACATCTGGGCTGATGAAAGCTTTGTAAAATGAGTCATTTCTGTGATTTTCATGCCTTATCTATGCGAATGAAAAAAATCATGTTCCTGATAATATTATTTTGCTATTACTTAATGCCATTCACATCATGCCTAGGCAGATGGACATAACACATTTTAAATCCCTTTTTCCCTAAAGATTTATTTATTTGTTTTATGTATGTGAGTACACCTGCTATCTTCAGACACACCAGAAGAGGGCATCGGATCCCATTACAGATGATTGTGAGTCACCATGTGGTGACTGGGATTTGTGCTGGGATTTGAACTCAGGACCAGTCAGTGCTTTTAACTGCAGAGCCATCTCTCCAGCCTCAAATAAACACATTTTAAAAAGTATTTGAGTGTTGTATTACAGCCTTGATAAGTGCATTTTTTGACCATATTCATCTCTCTACACACAGTATTTAGAAATAAGAGTAATATGTGTATTTATAAGGCAGGAAAGTTTATAGTTGGTCACATAATAGAAAGTAGACAATGAGAGTGAATTCACACGTGTTGGGCTCTCTTCTGTTGCTGTGATAGACAAGACATAGAGACAGATGGCTCATAAAAGAGTTTATTGTATTATATTATTATTATTATTATTGGCTTTTTTGATTTGGTTTTTTCAAGACAGGGTTTCTCTGTGTAGCCCTGGCTATCCTGGAACTCACTCTGTAGACCAGGCTGGCCTCAAACTCAGAAATCCGCCTGCCTCTGCCTCTGGGATTACAGGCATGCACCACTACGCCCGGCATGAAAGAGTTTATTTGGCTTATGATTCTGGTGGCTAGAGGCCATGGTGGTAGAAGGAGTGGGAAGCTGCAGGCTCACATTGTGAACCTCAGTCACAAAGCGCAGCGTGAACTAGGGTTGGCACGGGGCTTTTTTCACGACAGTGTTTCTCTGTACCCCTGGGTGGCCTTGTACTCACTCTGTAGAGTAGGCTGGCCTCAAACTCAGAGATCTGCCTGCCTCTGTCAACCTGACATTGGGATTAGAGGTGTGATCTGCCATGCCCAGCAATGTTGCAGACTTTGAAACTTTCAGAGAACACCTGCAGGGCATCTGCCTTCTTTGAGGCCACACCTCCTTAGCCTTCTCATATAGTGTCGTCAGCTGGGGACAAAGGTTTCAAATATCCAAGACTGGGGAGAACATTTCTCAAACTGCCACAGTACAGTTAGGCTTTAAGGTGGGTGTGTGCCTATGCTAACTAGCTACTGACTTGTACATTTTCATGAAAGCAAAAGCCACTGGTTGTGTTGATTAATTATATGGTTTTCAAAACCAGTTTTACCTATAAAGAGCAAAAGAAATTTGTAAATTGGGAGTCTGGCATTTATATGTCTTTATTATTTAAAGAATTTGTTAGAGCCCAGCTGAAGTTTCTTTTCATACTGTTAGTTTGAAAGCTTTAAAAACATGGGGCTGGAGAGATGGCTCAGAGGTTAAGAGCACTGACTGTTCTTCCAGAGGTCCTGAGTTCAATTCCCAGCAACCACATGGTGGCTCACAACCATCTGTAATGGGGATCCAATGCTGTCTTCTGGTGTGTCTGAAGACAGCTACAGTGTACTCATATACATGAAATAAATAAATCTTTAAAAGAAACACAAAAACACTATAAAACAGGGCTGGAGGTTAGGAGCACTGACTGCTCTTCCGAAGGTCCTGAGTTCAAATCCCAGAAACCACTTCTGCCTCCCTCTTCTGGAGTGACAGATACAGTGTACCTACATAAAATAAATAAATAAATCTTTAAAACAAAACAAAACAATACACTAAAACAGCCACAACCACAAAACCCAACCATAAAAAAATCCAAGCAACCCCCAAAGCTTAGAGTGTTTAGGATGCTTTGTACATGCTAGCCAAGTCTACACTGAGCTTCCTCACGGCTCAGCACTGAAGGTCTGTATAAGGGAAGTAGCTGATATTTCACAACATATTGTTCCCATATTTAGAAATAGAATTGTCTCTAACAAAATGTCCTTTCTTAACTTTATTCTGTAAATATATTCTGCTATAAGTATTTCATTTATCAGGATTTAGAAACAGAGGTATCCTTTGGAATTATATGACTGTACAGTATATGTTTTCAAAATTCTGATTAGATGTGATCTTTCCTTTCCTTGTCTGAAGGGTGCCATTCTCACCGGTCCCCCAGGTACTGGGAAGACACTGCTAGCTAAGGCCACAGCTGGAGAAGCCAATGTCCCCTTTATCACTGTCAGCGGATCTGAGTTTCTGGAGATGTTTGTCGGGGTTGGTCCAGCCAGAGTAAGTCTTGTTCTGCTCTAATGATGGAACTCCTTTACTCCAACCCGTTGCTCCTGGGTGACTGGTGAGGACGACCCTGTCTCTGAATCCCCAGAGGGCCCCTCCCCCCTCCGCACTGGGAATGTCCTCATTTCGCCTTCTAAGCCTACAGTAGCAGGGCCATGTAACTCCTCTCTCCCTCCCCCAGCCCAGCCTTTACTGCAGTCCATTCTTAAGATAATCCTAATTAATAGATTTCAGTAAATGTCTTTACTTTGTGTGTAATTGCTCTTGAGGCATAATGAATAATTGATATACTGTCTTAGAGTGTACAGTTAAATATTAGATCTTTGCAACTGTTAGAACAGGTAACATATTTTAGTCATGTTAAGAAAATCGCCAGATCCTTCAGTAATCTCTCTAACTCCCAGCCCTAAGCAGAGATTTACATCTATAGATTTCCTGTTTTCAGAAACTTCAAACAATGGAATTATATAATGTGTGATCTATTCTGTTTTGAGCTTTTTATGTGCTTTGCTGTTTTGCCTCAATATATGTCTATATCAGATCCCTTTGAGCTGGAGTTACAGAGGAGGGGGAGGAATTGTCTCAGGTCTAAGGTAAACTCTATGTGAGCTGCTGGGAATTGAACCTGGGTCCTCTGGAAGAGGAGCCAGAGCTCTTAACCTTGGAGGCATCTCTCTGGCTCCTTGTTTTAGAAGAATTTTTACAGGCTGGAGAGATGGCTCAGGGGTTAAGAGCACTGACTGCTCTTCTGAAGGTCCTGAGTTCAAATCCCAGCAACCACATGGTGGCTCACAACCATCTGATGGAATCTGATGTCTTCTTCTGGGGTGTCTGATGAAAGCGACAGTGTATGCACATACATAAAATAAATCAATAAATCTTTAAAAAAAAAAGAAGAAGAATTTTTACTTTTATTTTATGTGTATGGGTATGTTTCCTGAACGTGTATGCAGTGTGGCCACAGGGACAGCAGAGAGTGTCGGCTCCCCAACAACTGCAGTTCTATGTAGACAGCCGTTAGCTAACGTGTGGGGCTGAGGATTGATCCCAGGTCCTCCTCTAGAAGAGCAGCAAATGCTCTTAACTACTGAGCCATCTCTCCGGCTCCGTGTTTTGTCTGTGTGTTTGGTTTTTGAGATGGGATCTTGTAGTGCTGCTTAGGTTGGTCTTGAATTTCTGAGTTCAGGTGATGTGACTCACTCACTTGTGGAGTAGCTTAGGCCCCAGCCCGCACTGCTTGCTGTGTTTGGTGTGTGGTCTTTCATGCCTGCCTGGCTTTTCTTACTCAGCATAACTCGGTTACCACAGATTTTCCCAAAATGTCTGTGCCAGTTTACAGTTCCACCTACCCTGAACACTCGTCACTGACACGTGCTGACCTTTTTAAAAGTTTATTTATTTTATGTAGATCAATGTTCAATTGCATTTGTAGACCAGAAGAGGGCATCAGCTTCCATAGAAGGTTGTGAGTTACCAGGTGCTGGGAGCAGCCAGCTCTTAACTGCCAAGCTGTCTCTCCAGCCCCCACATTCTGAGGTTTTAGTTATAGCCATCTTAGTGTAATAAGGCATCGCACTTTGCCTTTGGTTTGAGTTTCCCTGATATTGAATATGTTTCACCTGTATATCAGCCATTCATGTTTGTGTGTATGTGTGGCATATCTGCATTTTCTTGTTAGTATGTGCATGTAGGTATGTGTGTGCACATACATGAAGAGGCTTTATGGTGAGGCCCAGGGCTGTTTCCTTTTCTGTGTTCCCAAGTTATGGCCTTAAGAGGAGCAGCTGCTGTGAGTTGTGGGTGAGAACCTCATTGCCAGTTCTGTTGGTCAGCTGGTGGGTATGGAGATTGAGCCCTGTGCGAGGCCTGTTAAGAGTCCTTGGTTGTTAATAGTTGCCCTGGCCATGAAGTGTGAGCCTGGGAGAAGCTAACTTACCAGCTCAGGGTAAGAGTACAGGTCAGCTACAGTGTGTCTGTAGGGCAGTGTACTGACTTGTCATATCATAAAAGCAGTCGATACAGTCAGCACAGTAATTGATGGATTACAGAAATGATATTGACCCACCTTACAACAGCTGCTTAGCATTATCATTTCCCACTCCGTTGTTCCTTAAAGTTTTTTAAATTATGTCTTCATTTATTTTTATGTATAGGCAAGTGTGTCCAGGAAGTCAGTTCTCTCTTTGCACTGGTGGGTCCAGGGGGTCAAGCTCGGAGGTCTGCAGCTCAGTGGCAGGCACCTTTACCCACCGATCATCTCACCAACTTTACTACTTATAACTGAAAAAATACCCAGATGTAACTGTGAATCACAGATTAGGGTTCAGTGGTCTTTAGGGAGGGAGCAGAGTTTTACAGTGTAGCCCAGGCTGCCCTCCCTTTTGCAGTCCTCCTCACCCAGCCTCCTGAGTGCTACAAGGACAGGAGTGTGATACCATGCCCTATTTTGCAGTTAGCTTTGCTAAACTAGTAACATTGACTCAGCGAAGTAACTCAGATTTCTTTCTGCCAAGGTCCGAGACTTATTTGCCCTTGCTCGGAAAAATGCGCCTTGTATCCTCTTCATTGATGAGATCGATGCTGTGGGGAGGAAGCGTGGTAGAGGCAACTTCGGAGGACAGAGTGAGCAGGAGAACACCCTCAATCAGCTGCTCGTGGAGATGGATGGTGAGCAGTCGGCAGCTGTGTCAGACTCAACAACTTCTAGTGTCTCAAATCTGTGAGGGAGAGTTTTTACTGTGACACAAACTTTAAAGAGTAAAAGAACATTCAATCCTTAGAGATTAGTCTGACGGCTCAGCTGCTCCTCCTGGGGACCTGGCTCTGATTCCCAGAGCAATGTACAAATGCTCGGGCTTACAGCCGTCTGTAAGTCCAGTTCCCAGGGATCCACCTCCCCTCTGGTCTCCACAGGCACACACCTGATGCACATGCCTCCATGCATCTAATGTGATTTTGTATCAGTAGCTTAGCTAGCATTCCACCTCAACATTGGTGATGAGATGATGCTGACTAAGAAAACTAGTGAAATAATCATCAATCAAGAGCTAATGTCAGTCTCATTCCAAAATTAAATATGGTTCTGAAACATTGTGAAAACTCAAGCACAGTAAAGTGTGAATTTGGCAAATTTTTGTGGGTTTGCCTTTAAGTTGAAAGTGCCCTAAGTCCTAAATACAGTGAGTATCTCTGGTACACAGAACCTGTCCTGTATTGAGCCTCACAGCACTCTGCAGTGTGTCTCTTAAGGATGCTGTGGCTAACTGGAAGCTGCAGCTCCTTCCTTGCTGCCACCCTGCATAGCTAGAAAGGATCAAGCCCCACGGTGCTGGTCCTGGGAAAGAAGCAGATTCAAAATTTGAAGTACAGCTTCAACCAGTTGTGCACCACTTTCACCCTGTCTTTGAGGTAAAAAATCCTAAGAGCTACCTGTATTCCTTAACCCAGAAAGTAGCAGTCTTCCCATGCTGGGCAGCCTTTGTCAGTTAAGGACACAATTTCTAGGGCCGAGGCCTCATGCTGGCAGGTGTGTGACCGCTTGCCTCTGTTTACAGAAAGGGAAGGCAGAGTACCAGGCCATCACTCTGGCTTAGGGGAGGAAGGCAGACACAGTGTTAGTGTGTGATGGTGAAGACCTCACCCATCCTCTGGCAGTCAGTTTACCCTCCAAGCTCATGAGTTCGAGTCAGAGTGCAATGTTGGGGAACTAGCCCAGGCATGCTTTAGTGCCTGTGTCCTGCGGTGCAAGGTTGGAGGAAGGGTGTCAGCGTTTGAGAACAGCTAATAAAACTGAGCCATTTAATGGTGGGAGAGACAGACGGCTTAATGGTTACGAGCATGTACAGCTTTTACCAAGGGCCTGTTTTGTTTCCAGCAACCTAAGTTGTTTGGCTTAGAACTGTATGTAACTTGGGCAGCTCACAAGCACCTGTAACTATAGCTTCTGCACGCTAAAGGCATTCCGACTTACATGTGGATACACACATGTTGTAAAAATAATAAAAATCTGAAAACGAAAGAAGTATGCTGGGCATGGGGCATAGCACTCGGGAGGCAGAACTCAAGTTCTGTGGTGGGAGGCTCACCACAAGTTTGGTCCACATGGTAAGGTCTAGACCATTCTGGAATACAGAGTGGCCTCTATGTGTCTTTTTCTTTTACTTGTTTATTTATTGACTGATAGATTGATTGGTTAGCTGATTCACAACAGTATGAATTCTTATTATCATCACTATTCTTTAGCCAGTTTTTGACCAGTCAAACTGGGTTTCTTGTCCTGAATATTCTTTTTCCCGTTCGTTCGTTCGCTCACTTGCTCACTTTACATCCCGATTGTAGCTCCCCTTTCCAGCCCCACCCACTTTATATGTCTTTAAAAGGAAAAATGGTTTAAAAATAAGAAAAGTTATTTTTAAAACTGTGCCATGTGGAGGAAAGTGCTAGAGAGAGGCTGGGTAGTGGGTATTAAAGTACCTGTGGAGGAGCCAGTACCCCTAGTGTGTACCACTGCAGGAAGCGGCTCTCTAGAGGAGCAGAACTGGGGGAGGGACACAGAGAGAACACGCATGTATATGCAGTTCATTAGTATGAACATGAGGCTGGGTGCCTTGGCTGTGCCACAGTCCTGAAGACAGGCTAATGCCAGCGGAGGATGGGCTTGCCGTATGGACTACCAGTAAAGGTGTAGTCCAGATTAAAGGTGCATCTTCCCACCTCAGAAAGTCAGGATTAAAGTGGGTCTTTACACCTCCAGTGATGTAACTGAGCATGGACTTTTGTTAGATTCAGATGTAGTTAAGCTCACAGCTAAGAATAGCCGGCCCGGCAGCTGACAGTTGTTTACATTTCAGAATAGCCAGGAGAGGGTTCCCATTGTTCCCAGCACAAGTCTGAGTGTCTGAGTGACGGATGTCCACCCTCCCTGACCTGATAACCACACACTGTCCCTCATGCTGAAGGGCCATACTGTATCTCATGTATAGGTAAACTTGTGTTTTCGCTAAAATAGTTATTCCTGGAAAGACAATAAATATTGGCAAAAACTTTAATATGTAGTTATTATGTCTAAGAACAAGGTGACTAGTGAGAAATTCAAGTTTTTTGCTTAAAAAGTGCTAAACATGACTCTGGAGAGACAGCTGGGCAGTTCAGAGCACCAACTGCTCTTCCAGAGGATCTGGGTTTGATTCTCTGCACTCACAGGACAGCTTGCTATAATCTAACTCAAGTCCCAGGGGTCTGAGGCCTCTTCAGGCCTCCACATGCAGACAAAGCACCTGTACACATGAAATTTTAAAAAGTTGTAGGTGATAACAGAAAACAATGTCTACTGCCAATATGGCTGTGATCTGTGAGCCCCTCGCACTGCTGCCTGTCTGTTTTTGGCCCTACACTATTAGTTCTGACTCTATTTTCATCACTCCTCTTTAGGCTTCAACACAACCACCAATGTGGTCATCCTGGCAGGCACAAACCGACCGGACATCCTGGACCCAGCTTTACTGAGGCCGGGCCGCTTTGACAGGCAGATCTTTATTGGTGAGATGGTACTCTCTGGGTTCAGTCAATAACTTTTGTGGTAGAGATGTGTCTCACTGTGACCTTTTTTTCCCCCCTTAAAAATAATTTCTGAAGGACCCCCAGACATAAAAGGACGAGCCTCAATCTTCAAAGTTCACCTTCGACCACTGAAACTAGACAGTGCCTTGGAAAAAGATAAATTGGCCAGAAAACTGGCATCCTTAACTCCAGGGTTTTCAGGTGAGTGGGAATTGCTGCTGTTCTCAAAGCATATTTCAGTCACTGGCAAGGGTGAGGTCACAGTGATTCCTTTCACTTGGGTCCCCCATCTCTTGTTTTTGCATTTTGATTATGGGAAACTCAGATATGCATATAATTAGAGGATGCAATAAATTGAACACTGAGCACTTACTTTACCAGTTTCGGGAGTGAGCAGGTAGCAATTCCCATCTAGGCACTTTATATTTGGACCCCATCCTCTACCTCCATAGTGGATTGTGATCAGCTCCTGATAGATATAGACATCACTTTACCTATACATTTTTTTAGGATCTGCTCCCAAGTGTCTTTTGACAGTTATTGGTAAACACAGCATGCTGTAATGCTTACTAGTACAGTGTGTAAATGTAGGATTTAGTGTATTGACATTGTAGTGCAGCCAGCACTATAATTTCACTTTGAAACATTGTATCGCCCCAAGAGGAATCTATCTGCAGCCCTTCCTTCCACCTGCAGCCCTGGACAACAGAAATCTACTTTCAGCCTTTGTGGGTTTTCTTACCTGGACTTTTCATATAATTGGAATATGCAACACATTGTCTGGCTTATGCTTAGAATGCTATTTGAGAAGGGTCCAGGTGTCAGTGTTTGTTTTTGTGGTTATTCACTATCTGGTGCACAGGCATGCCCATCTCACTTGTCTGTTCTTCATTGATAGCATTTGAGTGGTTTCCACTTTGTAATTGTTATGAAGAACACTCGCAAAAGTCACCTACAGATTTTTGTTCAGGTATATTCATTTCTCCTAGAGTTGCTTGGTCCCATGTTGAGTATGTATTTGGCTTTCTGAGAAAATAATCAGGCTAATTTTCTTAAGTGGTTTTATCATTTTAACTTCCCACCATTAGGAGATGAATATCTGTCAATTTCTCACATTTTTAGGCAGCACCTGCAATCCTCTCTGGCTCTCTCCTGTCTTCTTCCCCCTCTTTTTGAGACAAGATCTTACAACAAAACCTAGCTGCTCTGCAAGTTTCTAAGTAGTCTGGGCTGGCCTTGAATTTGTAGTGGTCCCCTTGGCTCAGGCCTCCCCAGTGTTGAGATTACAAGCAAGAGCCGCCACACTTAATTTAGTTGTCTTTTTGTTGTAGTGATGCCAGGGGTGTAGATTGTTCTCACTGAGGTGTGGACTTGTTCAACAGTTTATTGTATTGTTTCTGTATTTTGTTTTGCTGTGGATTTCTAGTTTTATTTCCTAGTGATCTGATAGGATATGAGAAATCATTTTGATTCCTCTTGATTTGTGTGCTCTATATTTGTTGGATGACAAATTCTAAAGATGGTTTGTTCAGTCTATTTGATCTGTGGTATAGTTTAATTCTGAAGTTTGTTTAGTTTGGATGATCTATCTAAAGGGGGGGGTGGGCTATTGAACTCACCCACTATTACTGAACCAGTGGTCTGTCTGAGCGTAAGCCCACTAGTGCTTCTATCTAGTAGAATACATACACGTCGACAAAACATTCATACATTGGAGAGGAAACTCAGCAGTTCAGAGCCGTGTCCAAAGGACCCAGGTTCTATTCCTCACACCTATCTGGCAGCTCACCATTGTCTGTAACTTTAGTCTTAGTAATCCGAGGCCCTCTTATGGCCTTCGTAGCCTCCAGGCACACGTGGGGTGAGTAGACATGCATGCAAACAAGACACCTACACACATGAAAACAAATAAGTAAAAATTTTAAATTACATTACAATAAATAAATCTAAAAAAATTACTATCAGATATACTGTTTGTTTGATATATTGACTTTGATCCTTTGGTTTATTCTATTGGAATCTTTGCCAGTGAAGTGGTTTTGCTGACACAATATAGTTCGATCTTGTTTTTACTCTAATCAGCATGGGTCACTTTACTGGTGAACTTAATCCATTTATATTTATAAGATACTTACTAATGTAAGTTTTTTTGATTGGTTGGAGTTTTGTTTATTATTTGTGTTTGGATGGAATGAATGTCTTCTGAGCTCTTTGGTTCATCTGTCCTCTCCTGATATTTAATTTTTCTGTGCTCATATGATTGAGACTTTTCTCCTCTGTGAATAGTCTTTCTCTAAGTATTTTCTGTGGTGTTGGCTTGATCATCAGAAACTGCATTATTTTATGCTCATCTTGAAATGTCATTTTTTTTTTTAGTTGATTTAAAAAATACCATTGTTTGATGTAACAATCTTGGTTTGCAGTTACTTATTCATTTTTTCTGGGTTTTCTTGGTTTATCTCTGATGTTACTCCAGTGTTTGCCTTGAAAGACCTTCTACTTTAATTTTTATTTAATTCATTAAGTTTTTCCATTCTAGAATGTATTTAATTATTTCAAAACCTTAGTTTCCTTGCTGAATTTATCTACCGTGTTGCTGATTTTCTCATCTATTTGCCTGACTTAACCTTCATATTGTTGAAATCCCTTTCCAGATCCTACATTGAATGCATTTGGTCATTTTTATCATTAAGCTTTCCAACTTACTCTGCAGCCTTTTCTCTCTTTCATTGTCCTTGAATCAAATGTCTGAGGAGGTCGGCCCTGTGGGAGAGAGTTGTGTTGCTGGCTTCTTCATGTCCTGTGCTTGTTTGTAGGTTGTACCTGTGTTCTGTGTTGTGGTCAACACCTCTGCTTTTATGTGTGTGTGTTTTGTTTTTCAAGAAAGGGTTTCTCTGTAGCTGGGTCTATTCTGGAATTCAGTCTACAGACCAGGCTGCCCTGGAACTCTGTCTCCCAGATGATGGGATTAAAGGTGTGTGCCACCACCACTGTGTCTTGAGTGTCTTATTGAGCAACCTTCTCTTGTACTGCTACTCAGAAAGGAAACAACAAACTTCAGTAAGAGTAGTAATTTCAGACCACACAAGGAAGATACACATCCACTCCTGTAGCACCCAGTGGCCCTAAAACAGGAAATGGCAAAAGTAATGTGGACTCACTCTGAAGGTAAAAATTATCTAAGGTTATTTCTGGGTGTGGTGGTGCACGCCTTTAATCTATGTACTTGAGAGGCAGAGGCTGGTGGATATCTGTGAGTTTGAGGACAGCTTGGTCTACAGAGTGAGCTCTAGTACAGCTGGGGCTACACAGAGAAACCCTGTCTTGAAAAAACAAAACAAAAACCCTAACCAAACAAAAAGATTATTTAAGAAAACTGAATAAGAGAAAAGAGACAGGAAAAGGGAAACAGTTGTATATAAGCATGGTTAATAAAAGGAGAAATAGGAGGGAAGACAGAGAGAGAGGGATAGGAAAAGTCGAAAATAATCGTGGTTTGGCCTTTTGAGTAAGATCAAGTATAGAGAAAGTTCAAAAGCAAAATTAGATAAATTTAAGAAGGGAAAGAAAAAACAAAAGTTTTACCAGTGCGTACACACAATGATTAAATCAAAACAGTATTACTAAAGAGGGACTGGAGAGATGGTTCTGCTGTGTAGTGGTTTGGTTCCTAGCTTCCACACGGAGGCTCGCACGTGCCCCTAGGTCTGTTCCAAAGTGTTGGCCTCCTTGGGCACCAGGCACACGTATGGTGCACAGACACATCTGTAGGCAAGCATTTCTATACATTTTTTAAAAATTAAAATCTAAGAAATACTACTAAAAATATAGTAGAAAGAAAAGGGTGTACTATGGTATCAAAACATAAGAATAAAAGTTAAGTATTGCTTAGTGAAGAAAAATCACACAAAATTCCATGGAAGTGTGAAGGTAAATGAGATGTAAAAGTTTTCTTAAGAACAGTAAAGTGAAAATTCTTCTAGGCAGGAGATACAGCTTAGTCACTCTGGGTTTGATCTCTAGCTCCACATGAAACAGGTGTGGTGGTGGCACACTCCCATAATCCCAGCTCTGGGGGCAGGTGTGTGTGTGTGTGTGTGTGTGTGTGTGTGTGTGTGTGTGTAGGTAGGAAGATTGAGAGTTAAGGGTTATCCTGGGCTACATAAAGATAAACAGTAACTGTTCTTTTTTATTCCCATGTGCGTGTTTGTGGGGTAAGGGAGGCACATGTGTGCTGTGACCCACGTGTGTGACAGAGGACAGCATCTTCAAGTCACTTTCTCCTTCCTTTACCTGTGTTTTGGGGCTTGAACTCAGGTCATCAGGATGCACTGGAAGCACTTTACTGAGCCATCTTGATTGGCCCTGAGAGTGAACAGTCACGTTTCAGGAAAAATAAAATTTGTAGTAGTTTCTGAGTCTGCAGAAATTGGTAAGTTTTAGTTATGTGCACCGGGGACGGGTTCAGTTGCTTGAACTTGTGGGCTCTTTCCAGTGACTTACTGTAGGTGTTGGGCATGTTTTAAGAAAGTGTTGGTTCGCCAGGCGCGGTGGCGCACGCCTGTAATCCCAGCACTTGGGAGGCAGAGGCAGGTGGATTTCTGAGTTCGAGGCCAACCTAGTTTACATTCCAGGACGGCCAGAGCTACACAGAGAAACCCTGTCTTGAAAAAACAAAAAAACAAAAATTTAAAAAAAGAAAGTGTTGGTTCATACAACTTCCCTTTTTGTGCTCTAGGGCCTCTGCTATCTGTGCTTAACTTTGCCAGCTGACGGCTGTGTTGATTCTACCCCACTTCACAGACCTGTGAACTACATCCACTGGGGTTCTTCAGGGTCTAGTTGCAGGCTGGGGGCTTCTCAAGGGTATTGAGGGTTGGGGAAGGAATCTGTACAGGCACGAGACCTGTGTTCACATTTTCACAGTCCCCTGTGTGCTCATCCTCTTGCTGGAGTAGTGGAGCTGTGGGTGTCATGTGGCCATTGGATGCTGCCCGGTGTGCTTGACCTCTACTGCAGAAAGCAGTTGGTAAATGGTTCCAGGGTTTGATCTGCAGGTCCAGTGTTCTCAGACTCCACTTATGCTCAGTAAGTGATGTCTTCTTCCCGCCACCGAGGGTGGGGTGCCTGCCTGCCCCTGTGTGCTCCTGCTGCAGACAGAGCTCTCTCAACCTGCACTGCTGCCTGCACTGGGTTCTGTTTGATTGTCAGCTCCTGGGTCCTCTCATTCACTACAGGTGTCTTCAGAGCTGTGGCTCACCCTGGGACTGTGGCAGGTTAATTCAAGTCCTGACTAGTTATTGTTCTGCGTTCACAGACCACTGGGGAAGCACACATTTAAAAACTAGGTTCCTTCCAAGATAGCACTTGACTATTCCAAGTTATATGGACTAGCGTTCTTCTCCTTTGCTGAAAGGACTGTCTCATCAGTTTGCCACCAAAATAGATGCTTGTGAGGCCTGCACTTGTTCTGTGGCAGCAGTGCCCATCTCTTCACAGTGCTGCCTTCTGGGCAAGGCTTCTGCTTCTGTCATCTCGACAGAGCTGCAGAGCTGGAGCAGTGTTCTTCATGGCCTGGGTTCTCCCACATCACACTTCTGTGCTCTGCATCTCGGCTCCGATGTCAGGACCTTTGTGACTTTGTGAAGCTGTCCTTGTATCTTTTTAGTAAATCCCATTTTTCTTATCATGAGATTTTTCTCCTTCAGGGGCAGTTTCTGTGGGTCACCTTACCCAGAACTACTATACTGTTTAAAACTTACTTATTTAGCACATATTGTAGCTTACTTGTGTTAACTCATACTTAATCTGAAAAATCCACATAAAGCCATTGTTGGCAAAACAAACATTTGACAAGCTTCATATTATATAAATTTAGTTTGTTAGCCAAACAGATTATTTTAATGTATGTTTATTATGTGTTATATAAACATGTCGTCTAACATTTCTGTAAATTGTTTTCCCAGCAAAGATGAGTGAAACTAAGAAAATTAATGAAGTAGGAATTTAAAAAATATTGTCATTGGGCTGGAGAGAAAGCTCAGCAGTCAAGAGTACTGGCTGTGGCCTGGAGAAATGAATGGCTCAGTGATTAAGAGCACTGACTGCTCTTCCAGAGGTCCTGAGTTCAATTCCCAACAACCACATGGTGGCTCACAACCATCTGTAATGGGATCTGATGCCCTCTTCTGTCATGAAAGCACACATGCAATAGAGCACTCATATTCATAAATTTCATAAATAAATCTTTAAAAGGGGGGGCACTGGCTGACCTTCCAGAGGACTCAGGTTCTATTCCCAGCACCCACACAGCTAACAACAATCTGTAACTCCAGCTCCAGGTGATCTAGCGCCCTCTTCTGGTCTCTGTTGACACTGCATGCAGTTGATGCACAGACAGACAGACAGACATGTAGGCAAAACACTCAGACACATAAAAACTTAAAAATGCTATCATAGTTTGCTAATACACAAACCATGTTACCTATTAAGGAAAATAGTTTTCTAAAGTTACCTGTTTACCACTGACCCTCTCATTTTAGCTCACAGGGCCAAGATGGTATAGGTTGTACTTAATACTAGACTAGCTTAGCGTTTTGTTTTGTGTGTGTGTGTGTGTGTGTGTGTGTGTTGGTTTTTTTTAACCAACACCGGGAATTGTATTTCAGCTAAACCCCTCTCAGTCTCCTGATGGGTAAGGTCTGTGTGTGGCTGGTCAGTTTGAGCATGACTGTGTGTTCATTTTGTAGGCGCTGATGTTGCCAATGTCTGCAATGAAGCTGCCTTGATTGCTGCAAGACACCTTTCAGATGCCATTAATGAGAAGCACTTCGAACAAGCGATTGAGCGTGTGATTGGAGGTAAGGCAGCTGAGTAGCACTCTGGACAAAGGACAGTGGTAGGTAGTCAAGGTGATAGGTGATATGTGGCTATAATCCCAGCCCTCAGAAGGCGAGAGGAGACTCTCAGATTTGAGCCCAGTCTAGGTTAAAAGGTGAGAACATGTCTCTTTTTTAAAAACGCTCATAAAAGGAATTTCCAGTCCATGATTTCTCTGATTTGGCAAGAGCTATAAAATGTGTATATCCATGCAGTATATCCATGTAGCCTTGGGGCTTGCCATGCCAACTCCAGACTTGCCTCCTGCTTTCTTGAGTCTCGACCATTCCCACTCTGAGGTAGGAGAAGTTTTCCTGTTGACAGTGCTACCTCTGTGAACCAGAGTCTCATGCTTTGTAATAATGTGGCAGCCTGAGACAGGGAGGAATCCCGTGATGAACTATGAGGAGGTTGTAAATTCAGATAAGCAAGAAGGTTAGGAGTTATAGTATGATGGTGGAGTACCTGATTAGCACACACACAGCTCTGGGTCCATCTCCAGCATCCCAAAAAGAAATGCTTAAGGAAGCAGAAGGTGCATTAACTCATCCTTAGTAACATTTGACCCTGGTAGCTTTGTGGAATGCACTTTTCTTGGGTTTTATCATTGAGAGCCTAGTCCCCCCTCCCCACTTCAGATGAATTACTTTAAACAAAGGAGAATACTTGGGGTGATGATTTGCCCACCATAGAATGTGCAGTATTAGGGTTTACAGTTATAGACCATGAAGGAAAAATGAGGCTTGGAGTCTGCCTCTGTGGGCTAGGAAAAGCTGAAATTGCAGATCTTTGAGCCCTGTAGTTGGTATTGAACTCTTATAGGGTCATTGGAGTGGGATGGGAACTGACCTTCCTCGTGTGTTTCTTTCTTTTTTTCCGGTTTTTTCGAGACAGGGTTTCTCTTTGTAGCCCTGGCTGACCTGGAACTCACTCTGTAGACCAGGCTGGCCTCGAATTTAGAAATCCGCCTGCTTCTGCCTCCCAAGTGCTGGGATTACAGACAGGCGTGCACCACCACGCCCGGCTGATCCTAGAGTGTTTCATGACAAGCTCCTTCATCCCATAAACTGTCTGGCCTGTGCGGCGGCCTGGCCTGCTTTGAGTAGGCTTTCACTCTTGCACTAGCATGCTCTTTCCTGTTCTCTGCCTTCCACTGGCAACAGACAGCAAGAGTCACTGTTGTCCCAGGACTTAAGAATTCTGTATAACAAAACCAAGCAGAAGACTCTTCCATACTTCTGTCTTTCCTATGAGTTTCATGTTTCATAGGACCTAAATGCAGAATTATATTTATATTTCTGTTGATTCTCCCCCCCCCCAAAAAAAGTGTCTAGCTTAAGAGTGAGCTTGGGGCAGAGATAAGAAATACATTTCTGTTGCCGTTAAATATATTTTAGACATTACCCCTTAGTCTGATTTCGGTCAGGAAGTTTAGGCAGCCTAGTTGTTATGTTTTAGGTAAGGAGGTGTATAGTACTGCGTTGCTATTACTTAATGTCATTGTCACTAAAACAGTGGTTTGGGGTTTTGTTATTATTAGGCTTGGAGAAAAAAACCCAAGTTCTACAGCCTGAGGAGAAGAAGACGGTGGCTTACCACGAAGCAGGCCACGCAGTTGCCGGCTGGTATCTGGAGCATGCAGACCCGCTCTTAAAGGTGCCGTAGCCTGTTCAGTAGGCAAGCCAGCTTAGTATGGAAGCAGTGACTGAACAGGGAGCACACCCACTCAAGAAACAACAGTGTAGCTTTGGAGGGATGTAGCAGAAACTAATGAAGGTTGAAGGAAGTACTTAACACTCCTGCAGACACAGTTAGACAGCACACTTTCTGTTTGCCATCCTGGGCCTCATTCATGCTGAGCTATACCACTGAGCTACACCTCTAGCCCTTTTTAAATGTTACCTTACTTTTGAAGTATATGTGGTGTATGTTTGTGTTCAGGTGTGTGCACACATACACCCACTCATGTGTGCACTTGAATGTAGAAGCCAAAGGTCAGTGTTGAGTATCTTTCTCTGTTGCCCTCTATGTTACTTTTATTGCCATTATCAACATTATCAACATAGTGTCTCACTTACCTGGAGCTCGCTAATGCGGCCAGACTAGCCGGCAGCCAGTCCCAGGGATCCTCCTGTCTCTGCCCTCTTCGTGCTAGGATTATAGGCCCATGAACTCAGGCCTAATGCTTGCACAGCAAGCGTGTTACTAACTGCCCCGACCCCAACCACCTTCACTTGTAATTTTGAGGTAGAGTCTCACTAAGCTTCTCAGGTTGTGCTTGAACTCACTCTGCAGCCAAGGCAGGCCTTGGATTTTCACTCTTCTGTTCCAGCCTCTCAGATCTTGAGTGAGGCCTGTGCTGCTATGCCTGGTTCAGAAAGCCACAACCAGAAAGTAGCCAGGGGCAGCGCAGAGGCGGGGAGCTGACCCTTAGTCGGCAGCTTTGCAGTAGCTTGCGGGGCTTCTGTAATTAAGTCACAGTGCTTGAAGCTATTGGCCATCTTGAGGAGGCTGAGAAGAGAGTTCCAAATTTCAAAAGTACTGGAAATTTAACAGGAAAATTTGAGAAACAAGAAATAGCACAGAGTTGAAACCTGGATCTGAGTAGGAACTGACCATATCCGGCTGTCTGATACAGTGTGTATGGAATGATGAGTCTCTAGAGATCCTGGCCAGAACACAAGCAGGGGCTAGTGAGGTCTCCCTCTCGGAAGCTCTCAGCTGCCCTGTGATGTCCAGAAGATGGTCGCCGGGGGTCAGCCAAAAGAGGAGTCGCAGAGCGGGTAACATTCACATACACATAAAAGACCCGAGGAATCTTCATAGAAGCCACTAGAATTAATGGGTTAAGAGAGATGCAGAATCCGGGGCTAATATACAAAGATCTGTGGGATCTCTGTATTTGTTAATGAATAATTGGAAAATACATTTTAGTTTAATTTTAAGGGTTTTTTTGTTTTTTTCTTGTTGTTTTTTTTGTTGTTGTTGTTTTGTTTTTTTAGAAAATGCAAGGTTTAGCCAGGCATAGTAGCTCATACCTTTAATCCCATCATGTTTATATAGAGGCAGGTATATCTCTATTAATTTGAGGCCAGCCTGATATACATAGCAAGTTCTAGGTCAGCTGCAACTACGTAATGAAATCCTGTCTCAAAAAAAGAAAAGAAATTTTCAATTGCATTTTCAATAGATTCTCAACACATAAAATACAAAATTTAAGAAAATATCATAGGGCGTATACATTGAATTAATGTATAAGAATAAAAGTGCATTCTGTTTATAGAGTCATATGCTGTTTCTTCCCAAACTGACCTGTGGCCTCTTTGCAGTCTCTGTTAGGATTATAGCATTCTTTTGCAGAACCTAGGACCTCACACGTGCTCGGCAGACACTCCACATCTTAGCCACACTCTCCACCCACAGAGGCTTTTTTGCTGTGAGACTGAATTAGGGTTTTCCGGTGACACTGCTATAACAGTGGGAGCAGCGAGGGGGAACAACACCGCTCGATGGTCAGACCGTACACTGCTGCAATAAAGCCTGTGGCACTGGTGAGGGGACAGGTGAACCTGGCAGCAGAGGCCACATTCCTGACAGTTCTCAAGGTGGAAATTGGGAGTGATTGGTGGTGCACGCCTGTAATCCCAGCACTCTGAGAGGCAGAGGCAGGTGGATTTCTGACTTAGAGGCCAGCCTAGTCTACAGAGTGAGTTCCAGGACAACCAGGGCTACACAGAGAAAGCCTGTCTTGGAAAAAAAATGGGAATGATGGTGCATATGTGTAATAATAGCACTAGAGCAGGAAGATTTCCAGGGAGTTTAAGGTCATCTTCAACTTTAGAGGTCAGTCTGGCCTTTTGAGACTCTATCTTCATAAAGTCAAGAGGGAGACAGGGAGAGAGAGATGGAAAGATTGTCTTCTTAACATGTGATTCTGATAACTCTGGGTTCATATGAAAAATAAACATTAACCCTTACATCATATGCCAGAAAATAAATAGATTAGAAAAGCTAAAATGTAAAATGATAAAACTTCTCACAGAAGTGTGTAGACATTTTCTTCGAACACAAAAAGCATAAACTGAAAAAAGAAAAAGTTGGTGAATGGGTGGACAGGATGGCTCAGTGGGTGCTTGCCACCAAACCTGACAATTGGAGTTCAATCCTAGGAGCCACATGATGGGGAATAAGAGAACATAGTCTTATATGCACACAGCCACACATACATGGGGATCATTCAATAAATAGAAAGGGAGAGTTAATAAATGAGACCTCATTGAAATTTAGAACGATTACTGAGGTCCAGGCATGGTATCACATGCCTATAATCTCAGCATTTGAGAGGCAGAGACAAGAGGATTTTAAATTTATGGACAGTCTGGGCTACATAAAGAAAACCAGCACTACTGGAGGACGTAACTCAGAGGCAGAGCATGTGACCAGCGTGCACAGTGAGCCCAGCCTGACTCAAGTGAAAACAAATGACTTAGAGAATGCCATAAAGAAATGTCAAAGGTGGGGTAGGCACATGGTTGTACACTTGGGAGGTATAGGCAGGAAGATCAGGAGTTTCAGGCCAGCCTGGGCTGTATACTGATTCCCTTTTCAAAAACGTGATCCTTTAAAGGGGAGGGGAGGAAAGGCCACATTCTGAAAATATTTGCAGAAAATATGTGTGACAAAGGAGCTATATCTGGAAAAACAAGTCTCAAAGTTGATATAGTAAAGCAGTGGGCAGGATTTGCATATAGACTATAGAATGGGACATAAGAACTGACATCAAGCCAAGAAATTGCAAAGGAGTCATAACTAGATACAGAGTCACTTAAAGGCTGTGTGCACTGCTAACAGGGTAAATGGCTCTGTTTGCTGGTAATCCCAGCACTTTGGAGGATGGAGCAGTACAATTAATGTGCCATGAGTTCAAGGCCAGCTTGGGGAAGTACGAGACCTTGTCTCAAAAAACAAAGAATAGATACCTGGTGTGTTTATCAGTGCCATGCTATAAACAGGCTGTCAGTGTACACAACAATATGGATGAATATCAGAAGCAGGGAATGGAACCAGACCCAGAGTACACTTTGTGCGGTGGCACTCACAAGCCACTCTAGAAAGGGCAGACTTGTCTGTAAGTGTACATGTGCTTGCTTGGGGCTCTGTGTGGCAGCTAGGGGCTATGGTGTCCCCCCCCCCCACTTTATATGGTCGGAAGTTGTTTATAAAACTCTCTTTTTATACTTAAGAGTGGTTAACACTTTGAGAACTCCTCTTTCAATACAGTTAATTTCTAAAGAAAACAGAACTCACCTAGTTTTGTAACAGTGATCTGGAAGGACAGTGGCAGCCCTTGAGCGTCTTGGCCCCTTTGTCGTCTGAGACACAAGTGGTTGTGCCAGAGTTGAGTCAGTGCTGTGGTCTACCAGGGGAGACCCCAGCCAGCAGTCATCAAGACTCGGTTACTAAAGGCTGATTTTGGTTTGCCTTTACATAAGGGCAGAGAATGCTTTCTGGAACTCTGAGGTCAGGCAGTTTCCCTCCTGGTCGGTCAGTCTAGGTCTCAGCAGTGTGTGCAGCCCAGCTCTGAGCTGCCTTTTCTTCAGTGAGTGTCCTTGCAGACCCTGCTCAGGACTGCATTGGCAGTGTGTGCTTCCTGCTCACCAGGTGTCCATCATCCCTCGGGGTAAGGGGCTGGGCTATGCTCAGTACTTGCCCAAGGAGCAGTATCTGTACACAAAGGAGCAGCTGCTGGACAGGATGTGCATGACTCTGGGTGGCCGTGTCTCTGAGGAGATCTTCTTTGGAAGAATTACAACCGGTGCCCAGGATGACTTGAGGAAGGTGACCCAGAGTGCCTATGCCCAGGTGAGTCTGTGGAGCTGGGCTTTGGCCTCCCTTTCTTGCCTGCCTGGACAGTTAGCCTTTGTGGGTCACTGAGATGACACAGGTGTTTCACTGGGTTAGATTTCTGCAGCAGATTCTTTCTTAAATCCACTGTTAGGCCAGGCAGTGGTGGCGCATGCCTTTAATCCCAGCACTTGGGAGGCAGAGGCAGCCGGATTTCTGAATTCGAGGACAGCCTGGTCTCTACAGTGAGTTCCAGGACAGCCAGGGCTACACAGAGAAACCCTGTCTCGAAAAACCAAAAAAAAAAGAAAGAAAAAAAAAAAAAGAATCCACAGTTAGAGCTAGAGACTTGACTCAGCTGTTAATAGTTTGTACTCTTTTTGCAGAAGACCCACGCTTTTGTCCCAGAACTCATGTTGGGCAGCTTATAACTGCCCATAACTTCAGATCAGATCTGACCCCTTTTGGTCTCTAAGGGGCACCTGAACTCATGAGTAAAGACACATACAGATACACACGTAAAAACTACAACAACAAAAAATTCCACTTTAATAACTTAGAGAAGAAAAAATTGTGCCAGTCTTCAAAGTTTTCCCTTAGGGTCCTGCATGTAATGCTTATAGGTAGTTTAAAGTTTATTTTTCAGCATGTTTATTTTTTTGAGATAGGATCTCCTTAGGTCAGGCTAGTTCTCACTTGCTAAGTAGCTGAAGGTGACCTTGAATCGGAATGGTTTCAGCATGTGCCACAATGTCCAGCTGTAAAGTTTTAATTTTTAAAAAAGAATTCTTCTGTCACTTGAGGCATATGAGTGTTCTGGCTGTGTGCATGCATATTACCACACGCCTGCCTAGTGCCCTTGGAGGTGAGGAGGGCACTGGACCTCCTAGAGCTGCTGTCGGATGATGGTGAGCTGCCGCAAAAAGCTCTGCTCCCCTAAAAGCCCTGCTCCCCTAAATGCACTGAAGTTGACTTCTGAGCTCCATGTCCTCACAGCAGTTTGACCTTGGGCCTTCCTGCACCTGTCCCTTGTCACTCTGCACGCAGCAGCCTCTCCTGACCGTAGCTATGCCTGCTTTCTTGAGCTTCTGCCACAGGCTTCCACAGCCGGCAAGGCTGTTTGCTCTGGGCTGACCTGAGCGGCTCCTTCGGGACTGCTCTCCACTGACACAGCTTTGCCTGTCCTCCATGTCTTGATTTGAAAGTAACATTTTCTAACTAGGTTTTTTTAGTGTTACATTTACCCCTAAGACATTATTCCTTATCATTTGCTCTTATTTCTTTCTAATCTTTTTAAAAAGTATTTTTTCTCCTGTGTGTATTTTTTCCTGCCTTCTGGCACCTTGTAGTCTTGTGTTTGATTCATGGCTTCCTTTCTGCTTCCCCCTGCTGGCCTCATTTCTGGAACAGTAGGTCACAGTTCCTCTGCTGCAGACCTGTGTGTCCATCCTGCTTGGAAAAATTATTCTGCATCTTATTTCTTTTTCTCACAGTAACTTCACAAGGCTTCCGCCTGATGTCTGTTCAGATCTCAGGAGTGGGAAGGGCTAGACCCTGGTGAAGTAGGGAAGCCCCTGTCTTCCTCGCTCTGGGAACTAGATCACAGATAGAGAACCTCCACATAGGTGCTGGGAGCCGAACCTGAGTCCTCTGGAAGAGCATGCAGTGTTCTTATCCACTCCAGCCCTTGTCCTTCTCTTTTCAAATCAGTTTGGATTTTATGTCCAGAGGCTTCTCCCTCACACAGTGCTGCCTACATCAGCCTCTCCATGTTGTCCCTGGACACAGTTTGTGAAAAAAATGCAGATATCATCCTGTGTCCCACATTCTCAGGTTGTGACTGTGTGTTCACAGGGAGACCTTGTTCAGTTTGCTCACCTCAAGAGCTTCTAGCTCTTAACTTCCCTCCACAAGTAGAGTAGCTGTAGGCCTCAGAGCTGTTGCAGTTTGCCCACTGCTTCCTGAACGCACTACCAGATGAGCCTCAGTCATACTGCTGCTCTCCACTGTGGACACCATGTTCACTCCACCAGCCCCCGGGGAAGCCTTTAAGGGTGAAGGTCCTCTGTCAAACCTAGTAGTCCTGGATCTTTTTCAGATTGTTCAGTTTGGCATGAACGAGAAAGTGGGGCAGATCTCCTTTGACCTTCCACGACAGGGAGACATGGTGTTAGAGAAACCTTACAGTGAAGCCACTGCAAGGATGATAGATGATGAAGTGAGGATACTCATCAACGAAGCTTATAAAAGAACTGTGGCTCTTCTCACAGAGAAAAAGGCTGACGTGGAGAAGGTAGGTGCCAGCATATGAGCCTCAGCGTGTGTGTGTCTGTGTGTGTCTGTGTACACAAATGTCAATCAAAGGATAATTCTGTGGCATTGGGAGTTGGTTCTCTCCTTCACCTTTTGTGGGTTCTAGGAGTTTAATTGGTGTCATCAGGGTTGGTCAGCTGGTGTCTTTAGCTGGGAGCCTTCTTGCCAGCCTTGTATTTTTGTTTTTTTTTTTCTTGATTGATTTATTTATTGTATATAAGTATATATATCTTCAGACACACCAGAAGAGGGCATAAGATCCAATTACAGATGGTTATGAGCCAACATGTGGTTGCTGGGATTTGAACTCAGGACCTCTGGAAGAGCAGATAGTGCTCTTAACTGCTGAGCCATCTCTCTAGCCTGCCTTGGTTTGTTTGTTTGTTTGGTTGGTTGGTTTTTGGTTTTTTTGTTTTTTCCGAGACAGGGTTTCTCTGTATAACCTTGGCTGTCCTGGAACCCACTCTGTAGACCAGGATGGCCTCGAATTCTCAATTCTCAGAAATTGGCCTGCCTCTTCCTCCTAAGTGCTGTGATTAAAGGTGTGTGCCACCACCACCCTGGCCTGCCTTGTTTATTTTTTGAGACAGGATTTTGCTGTGTAACCCTAGCTGGCCTGGAACTCATTTTGTAGACTATACTGGCAATGATCTTGTTGTGATTCCCCTGCCTCTGCCTCCTGAGTACTGGAATTATAGGGGTGAGTCACCCCTGTGCCTTGGGAGCAGAAGTAGGAACTATTGTGGTTCCCGTGATAGATGGGTGAGGAAAGGCTGTAAACAGCTGTTTAGAATACCCATGAACCAAGTAGTTAGAAATGAAGAGCTGCCAGAATCAGGTCACTGTCTCTGCTGGCATAGAGGGTGCTGACATGATGGAGGTGAGTGGGGGGGGAGGGTTGTACTTACTGCACTCCTACCTAGATATATGTACTTACAGTGTGTAGCAAAAAAAGTGTTTGTTAGGAAGAAGATATGTTGAATAAGATGAGGATCCCGAAACACTGGATTTTAGAAGTACTTTCCGACCCAACAGAGAAAAGGAAGCAAATGAAGAAAGTTGAGCCAGCCAGGGAGTAGTCTGCTTCGAGGAGAGGGGCTGAGGGCTGTGCTCATGGCCTCACCTGTGGAGGCAGGTTGTCTGAGATCCTTCTTCAAGATAAGGAGGACTAGCTAACACAGTACCAGCCAAGCCTGCAACTTCCTGAGGTTCCTAGAGACATTACCCTACTTTACAGAGACAGACACCGAGAGAGGTCATGTGATAGCATAAGGGAACAGTCAGTGGGTGGCAGAGGCAGAGTTCTGATCAGCTGCAGAGACTTTGCCAATCACCTCAGTCTGCTGTGTCCACGATAGCTGTGGGTAATTACCTCTTGGAATGTGACCAGTCTGAGGGGCCGTGAGTGCTGTGGAAGTGCTCAGTTTATGACTGAGGTTTCAGTGTTACCCAGGACTGCTGTATACGTGCATGTGTGTGAACTGGTTGAGAATCAGAGGTAGCCTTAGAAGGGATCCTAAAGCTTTTGTTTCCCCTGTGTTCCATTTAAAAATAATAAAAAGAAATGCCTTCAGTTTGGTCTTGTATAAAGGTTCCAGATTAGCCGGGCAGTGATAGCGCACGCCTTTAATCCCAGCACTCTGGGAGGCAGAGGCAGGTGGATTTCTGAGTTTGAGGCCAACCTGGTCTACAGAGTGAGTTCCAGAATAGCCAGAGCTACACAGAGAAACCCTGTCTCGAAAAAACCAAATCCAAAAAACCCAAAAGAAAGAAAGGAAGAAAGGTAGGTAGGTTCCAGATGAGGAACATCCCAAGGTGATGGCCGCTCAGTGGCACAGTCTACTCTTCCTCCTAAGAGCAAGCATGGTGTGTGTCATGTGGCCTGTGCTTTACTTATTCTCATGCAAGCATGTGTATTCTTTATTCCGGCCACATAGTCCTTAATTGTATTCCTGTGCCAAGATTGCACTTCTGCCCCTATTTATGAGACATGTTCTATTATCTTAAGTTCTTTTTTTTTTATCTTTTTATTTTTTATATCAAAGTTTTCTGATGTGTGTGTTTGCCTGAATGTATGTGCATGTACAATGTGCATGTCTGGTACTTTCAGTGACCAGATGTGGGGATTAGACCCCTTGGAACTAAAGCTGTGAAATGGTGGTTGGCTGGGAACTGAACTCGGGTCCTCTGCAAGAGCAGCAAGCGCTCTATAATCACTTCTCTAAGTAAAAATCTTAGCTTTTGAGTAGAGTTTGCTAAGTAACTTAGTAGAAATTGCTTGTCTTTCAGGTTGCTCTCTTACTGTTAGAAAAAGAAGTATTAGACAAGAACGACATGGTTAAACTTCTGGGTCCCAGACCATTTACAGAAAAATCCACATATGAAGAATTTGTGGAAGGCACCGGCAGCTTAGACGAGGACACTTCTCTTCCTGAAGGCCTTCAAGATTGGAACAAGGAGCGGGAGAAGGAAGAGAAGAAGAAGGAGAAGGAGGAGCCCCTGAATGAGAAGGTTGTCAGCTAGGCCCAGGGCTGAAGGCCCCTTTCTTCCTTGTGTCCTTCCAGAGCCTCAGTCTGAGTTTGAGCAGCAGCCGTCAGAACAAGAGCCCTGGTGCAGAGGCAGCTGCTGCAGCCAGGCTGTGAGGATGGCCTCCACTGCAGCCAGGCTGTGAGGATGGCCTCCACTGCAGCCAGGCTGTGAGGATGGCCTCCACTGCAGCTGAGGGTATCGGCCACTGCCCAGGGCGCAGAAGGAGACTGCCTCAGCCTTGACCTCATGGACAGTGGCTGGAACAGGAGAGAGTGCCACCCGCCAAGGGAACAAGGTTCCCTGTCCCGTGGAACCCTATCACATGGGAGAAGACTTTCCTCCCATCACCATCTTCATTCCTCCTGTGACATCTCTGCAGACGTGCTGTGAAATTCAGTTGGAGTCCTGAGAAGAATATTTTGATTCAACCAAATATTTTCAAATTTGAATTCAGATCACTTGTTGCTGTTTTAATGGAATGGTTTTCTATAGAGAACTGTAACATATTTAAAAACATGAATGTATTATGTAAATATGGATTCTTTACATCAGAAATAAAAGGTGGACATTATACTTTTGTCCTGAGCATATAAAGGGTTGCCATGCTGTGCTTGTGTTTAGAAAACAAAATGTTTCAAGAAATTGAGTGTTCTTTGTCTTGGAGATGGATTCCTCAAAAATCTCACCTTGCTGGTCTCATCAGCTCCCACAGAGAAACCAGCAGTCTTCCAGATCGATGTCCCGAACCAGTACTGTTGGATCCAGGAGCCGTTCTTGGAGAGCAGCTGTGGTAACTGCAGCAGCCAGGTTCTTCCTGGGCTGCTCCTGACTCAGTGTACATTGTGCTGTCTAGACTACGCCATCCTGAGCCATCTGAGTTCAAGAGGGGATGGTGGGTCAGGGTCCCGCGTGGTGCTGGAGGTGTGTGTGGGAACTGTTGCTCTTGTCAGTCGTCAGGAGAGGGTATAAAGATTGCACAATGAAGATTGACTCTCATCTTCAAACGCCATTGTTTGAGCTTTGAAGTACTAACTAATTTTGGTTTTTTAAAAATCAGATTTACTGTGCAGACCAGGCTGGCCTCAAAGTCACTATGCCCTGAACTTACAGCAGTCCTCCCATTTTGTCTTTTTTTTTTTTTTTAAGAGATTGACTCATTTTTTTATCTTTTTATGTGTGTGAGTATAGTGCCTGAATATATGTCTATACTACATGCATGCCTGAGGATAGAGAATATTAGCTCTCCTAAGACTTCAGTTATAAAGTTGTGAGCTGCTGGGTGTGGGTGCTGATGATGGACCCTGGGTCTTAAGAACAACAGCCAGTGTTCTTAATGTCTCTCCAGCTTTTAGCATTTCTACGTGGCTTGTGCATGTGAGTGGAGGAACCCATGTTAGCCAGAAGGTTAGTACATCACATCCCTGGAGGATGCTGGGATTCGCAAGAGCCATGGATCCGACTCCATGAGTGAGCCAGCATGCCTGGCCATTTTATTTTTATCCTGTAAAAACATTCCAGCTTGCCTAGTGCTTGTTGATGTGGCAACAATGTCCTTTAGAATCCAGTGTCATGATGACTGGGGTCATCTTCTAGTGGAGGTAGGAGCTATTCTTGATAACAGTGTATGCTCCAGCCCAAGCCACTTTGCAGTGGACCAGAGATACAGCATCTAGGTACCTCGGCTCTCCCCAGCATATCTGCTCTGCCTGGTCATCTGCAGGACCACACTATACCTCATCTCTCCCTGCTTGATGCTCTTAGTAACCTACTAAGAGACAATTCCACATTGAACAACTTAGGAATTGTAAGGCCTACTTAGTTCTATGGGTATTTAGTAGTCAATGAACTGTTAGCAGACTTGGGGCTCCTGACATAGTAGTAGTAATGCAACTTGAGCCTCTCCTGTGGAAGGGAAATAAGTGGCCAGAGACCAGGTGGCATCTAAAACCAGAGAAGAAACGTCCTTCCGTGGCTTGTAGAGTGGCCAGTTCGCCTGAAGGATCTCAAGTTTTCAAGCAAGTAGAGCTGAGACTTTGGGCCCTTACAAGTGTCGGAGGGTTGTCCTGCCCTCCCTTGTTTCCCACCTGCCTCACAATAACAGAAGTGCCGGCGGAGGCCAGGTAAAGCGAGGTGCAGGAGAGGTTTCTCTTGTACTGGAAGATGGCAGTTTGCACATGTGGGGGATGTGACTGGTACCCACCTCACCCTTTGCCTCTTCTGCACAGGGATGGACCCGTATGGCAAGGTTTAGCTGCATGGTAGCAGTTGAAGCCCAACCCACAGCAGGCCCTGTTCCACACAGCTATTTCCAGGATAGATGTGATGTTCTGTCTGGTATTTCACAAAATAGATATCTGAAAAATGAGACCTACGTATTGCAATGCTTTGATGAAAGTTCAAGAGACCAAGTTCAAGTTCAAGAGGTTTAGCATTTTATTATGAATGGATTGTCTTAAAGTTCCATAGTGTGTATTCAACTAAGGCAACACTGTGTGGCTTTAGTTTTTTATCACCAAGAATGAAAAACAAATCCTTATTCTAACTCTGATTGGGGTATGAGGGGGGCTTAACAAAAGGTGGTCACTTTAGCTCTGTACGGCCCCTACTGTTTTCAGTGTTCCTATATAAAATCTCCCTGGTCTGCTGGAACTGCCAATTCTCTGGTAAAGGAAAGTTCTCTGCTCCAGGTTACCCGGGGAACAGTGTGGCACCATTTGGTTTGAGAGGGGCCAGTGACATGCTTAGACCAGGGCACCATTCTCACACCCTCAGGGCTAAGAAAAGAGCAAGTGTGCACGGTAGCATCTTAGAGCTCTCTATTCGTTGATCTCTTCTTCATCCTCATCTTCAAAAGCCTCTTCCCCATCGTTGACCGTGGCGTCCTGGTACTGCTGGTACTCGGACACCAGGTCATTCATGTTACTCTCGGCCTCGGTGAACTCCATCTCGTCCATGCCCTCGCCGGTGAACCAGTGCAGGAAGGCTTTGCGGCGGAACATGGCTGAGAACTGCTCCGAGATGCGCTTGAACAGCTCCTGGATGGCGGTGCTGTTGCCAATGAAGGTGGAGGCCATCTTGAGGCCCCGCGGTGGGATGTCACACACGGCCACCTTGACGTTGTTGGGAATCCATTCCACAAAGTAGCTGCTGTTCTTGTTCTGGATGGCCAGCATCTGCTCATCCACTTCCTTCATGGACATGGGACCTCGGAAGACGGTGGCGACGGTCAGGTAGCGGCCGTGGCGAGGGTCACAGGCAGCCATCATGTTCTTGGCATCGAACATCTGCTGTGTGAGCTCAGGCACTGTCAGGGCACGATACTGCTGACTGCCCCGGGCTGTGAGCGGGGCGAAGCCGGGCATGAAGAAGTGCAGACGCGGGAAGGGCACCATGTTCACAGCCAGCTTGCGCAGGTCGGCATTGAGTTGGCCAGGGAAACGCAGTGATGTGGTGACACCGCTCATAGTGGCGGACACCAAGTGGTTGAGGTCTCCGTAAGTGGGCGTGGTCAGCTTGAGCGTGCGGAAGCAGATGTCATAGAGGGCCTCATTGTCGATGCAGTAGGTCTCGTCGGTGTTCTCCACCAGCTGGTGCACAGACAGTGTGGCATTGTAGGGCTCCACCACGGTGTCGGAGACCTTGGGGGATGGCATGACGCTGAAGGTGTTCATGATGCGGTCTGGGTACTCCTCTCGGATCTTGCTGATGAGCAGTGTGCCCATGCCTGAGCCCGTGCCACCGCCCAGCGAGTGCGTGAGCTGGAAGCCCTGCAGACAATCGCAGTGCTCACACTCCTTGCGTACCACATCCAGCACCGAGTCCACCAGCTCCGCGCCCTCTGTGTAGTGACCCTTGGCCCAGTTGTTCCCGGCACCTGTTTGTCCTGCAAGACAGCAAGATTCCAAAGGGGATATCAGTGGTCTGCTTTCTCTGACCGGTATTTCTTTCAGTGAAAGAGACTGGAGCAAAGGAATAGGAATCAGACTATAACAGGTACTTAACACATCGACTATTAGGCAGGTGAGCAGGGACCTCTTCAGACAGGCCAACTAAGTATCCAGGGGCCAGAGTCCTGCTCACTAAAAGAGTGCACTTAATGCACTGAGGCCGTGACTCACCTGGAATCAACCTTAGGGCATTATATTAAACAATATAAAATTTTAAGATATATTTTTCTCTTGACCTGGTAATGTCACTTTTTGTTTTGAGTCAATCTGCCTGCCTTCTCTCTCTCTCTCTCTCTCTCTCTCTCTCTCTCTCACACACACACACACACACATATCCCAAGCTGGCCTCAAACTCATGTAGCCCTACCAGGCCAGATCTTATTTTTAAATAATTGTGGCTCATGGTAAAGTCCAAAGAGGATACAATGTATATATCATAGTTTTGAACTTTTTGAACTTTGCACTAATCCAAAAATGCAAAACACTTCAAAACCCAAAACTTTCTGAGCATTGATCTGACATCATGAGTGGAAGTTTCATACCTGACCTCATGTGGCAGGTCCATCAAAATGCAGAAGCCCTGAAAACACTGTAGGAACCACCTTCAGGTTCTATGCATAAAGTGTATGCAAACCAATACATGTTCACTATCTCATCTGCAATGGAGCTCCATATATATATATGCAACTATTCCAACACCCCAAAAATCTGGCTTCAAGGATTTTTAGATAAAGGATGCCCAACATATGATATGTACAAACACTTATTTTCTTCTCAAGACAGTAATTTGTTTCAAGACAGGATCTCTCTACAGTATCCCTAACTGTCCTGGAACTCTTTAGTTAGACCCAGGCTAGCTTCAAACTCACAGAGATCCACCTTTGCAACCAGGAAAACGAAGACAAAAGATGCATGCCGCCCTGCCCAGCTCCAAAACAGTAATGGTGTTTAATGTGAGCAGGGCATCTTAGGGACCACCCCCATCACTTTCGCACAAACTATGAGTTTGCACCTATAATTGAAGGCTAGCACAGATGTGGTTCCTACCCTCTAATTATATCCAGGCCAGTTGTGAAAGGAGCCTAACATGTCTCCAAGAATTCTGACTTTTATCAACAGAGTTCAGGTGGCTGGCAAAGACCATCTAGTTGGCGGTGTGGAGTAGAGAGGCTCTTTCTACACAGCAGGCCTTCTTAGCCTTCCTTTGCAGAAGAAACCTTGATTTGGAAGGACTGATTGTTAAATTTTAAATACTCCCAGCTGGGCAGTGGTGGCGCATGCCTGTAATCCCAGCACTCTGGGAGGCAGAGGCAGGCAGATCTCTGAGTTCGAGGCCAGCCTGGTCTACAGAGTGAGATCCAGGACAGCCAGGGCTACACAGAGAAACCCAGTCTCGGAAAAAAACCAAATCCAAAAAAAAAAAAAAAAAAAAAAGACCTCTCCCTTCTTACATTTATTGCTAGAGAAAATATTTCCTAACCTGTAGAAATACAGACCTATATGTAGTACAAGTATGTAAGGATGCGAGGGAGAACTGGGGGAAATGTAGTTAGTCTCTGCATTTCTGAATGCTGAATACCTCCTTTACTGAAAATGTGTCACATGACACTGCTACAAAAAACGCTTTTAAAATTGCAAATGACAACATGATTATAAGGCCTTAAAAATATCTGTGTACTTTTCCCAACTAATTCATATACATGAGGGCTACATTAAATATTACCCAAATTGGATTAAGGTTTGATGATCATTATACCAAAGCAATCATGCTTATGTACACAGAATGGTTTATGTTTTGTCATTCAGTTTTATCTGCAGGTGGGGTGGAAGCACAAGCCTTTAATGCCTCACTCAGGGAACAGATCTTTGAGGCCAGCCTGATCTACATGGCAAGTTTCAGGACAGTCAGGGCCACACAGAGAAACCATGTCTTATCTTGAAAGCAGTAAAACAAAACCAACCAACCAACAAACTAAAAAAAGAAAGAAAGAAAAAAGAAAAACCCTTATCTGCATCATTGCATGCCAAAAAACAAAGGTAATCTTTCATTAAGATATATTTGCAGGCTAGAGGGATGGCTCAGTGGTTAAGAGTATTTAACTGTTCTTGCAGTGGACCTTGGATTGTGTCCTGTACCTATGGCTGTTCAAAACTATGTTTAACTCCATTCTAGACTATCTAACACCCTCTTCTGGTCTCTTCTGGTACTGCATGCATGTGGTGCACATACATACCTATGGTCAAGTACTTTTTTTTTTTCCTTCGTTTTTTGAGACAGGGTTTCTCTGTGTAGTCCTGGCTGTCCTGGAATTCACTCTGTAGACCAGGCTGGCCTCGAACTCAGAAATCCACCTGCCTCTGCCTCCCAAGTGCTGGGATTACAGGTGTGCGTCACCACACCCGGCTAGTACTTTTTTTTTTAAAGATTTATTTATTATATGTAAGTACACTGTAGCTGTCTTCAGACACCCCAGAAGAGGGCATCAGATCTCATTGTGGATGGTTGTGAGGCACCATGTGGTTGCTGGATTTGAACTCAGGACCTTCAGAAGAGCAGTCAGTGCTCTTAACCATTGAGCCATTTTTCCAGCCCGATCAAGCATTCATATACATGTAAAAAATAAAATCTTAACAAAACTTCAAACTCAACAGACATACTTTATGAGATAATCAAGAGGATATGAAAATATGTCTGAGTGAATTAAATATCAACAGGGCTGGAAGGATTGCTCAGCAAGGCTGCTCTCTCAGAGGTCCTGAGTTCAATTCCCAGCAACCACGTGGTAGCTCAGAACCATCTGTAATGGGATCTGATGCCCTCTTCTGGTGTGTCTGAAGACAGCAACAGTGTACTCACATATATAAAATAAAATCTTAAAAAAATAAATATCAATAATAAAGAAAGTGACGGACTAACATGCACAATGGAAAGGTCCTATGACTGCCTTGGACAATGTCTGCTGTATATTACTGAACTTCTCCAGAAGCGTCAAGAGTATGTAAAGCATAATTTCATTTCCAGAACACAAATCATTTGTGTGTACAAACATGTAAGAGTGCGTGCAGAAAATCTCATATACACTATCCTTCCCAAGCATCTACACTAGTTATCTGTCTAAGGATACAACCTCATGTCAACGGTG
This sequence comes from Apodemus sylvaticus, assembly GCF_947179515.1. Lineage (NCBI taxonomy): Eukaryota > Metazoa > Chordata > Mammalia > Rodentia > Muridae > Apodemus > Apodemus sylvaticus. The sequence goes on from NC_067484.1 coordinate 30,057,597, forward strand.
GGGCAGAGGTCTCTGTTGTGACACCACACACTCATGCGATGTTTGGACAGGACATGTGAAGATACTTTGACTTCACTCAGTGATGAAAACATTAATCACGTTTCAATATTAAAAGATGGAGCTCGAGCGGGCATGCCAGATGACCACAGTGGCTTCGCGCTCTTGCCAGCCTCAGGGGGGCGCTCAGACTCTTGCTCCTGCTATTTATGACCCTCCATGTACTGTGAGGTACCAAGACCATCAACAGAACAGCTGTGTGGCTCATGGTGAGCTGGGCAGTCGCCGCCTCCAGGACTACAGCACACAGATAGGCACCGGCCCCTCTGGCCTCGGAGGCAGCCATTTTCTTGCTTTGCTTTTCCCTGGCTTAACCTCGTCTAAGATGGGCCTCTCTCCCATCCTGTCTAACTGTGCTGCTACCCAGGGAAGCCTGGCTGTTTCCTCTGAGCAGACTCTAAGATGATGTCTTGGGTGTCTATGGCTGCAATAAAACACCATGACCAAAAGCAACTTGGAGGAAGGGGAGGCGGTATTTCACTTTATGATTTATAGTTCATCATGGAAAGAAAGAAGCCAAGGCTGGAACTCAGGGCAGGAGCTGATGCGGAGACCATGGAGGGGCGCTGCTTACTAGCTTGCTCAGCCTGCTTTCTTAGAGAGCCTAGAACCACCCACCTAGAACCAGGGATTGTGGCCAGACCCTCTCACATCAATCATTAATCAAGAAAATGCCCCTCTGGCTGGGTGGTGGTGCATGCCTCTAATCTCCACACTCAGAAGACACAGTAGGTAGGTTTCTGTGAGTGGAAGGCCAGCTTGGCCTGCAGAGCAGAGTGTGTTCCAGGACAGCCAGAGCTGGGGGGGGGGGGGGGGGGGAAGGAAGGAGGAGGAGGAAAAAAGCAAAGAAAGAAAGAAAGAAAGAAAGAAAGAAAGAAAGAAAGAAAGAAAGAAAGAAAGAAAGAAAGAAAGAAAGAAAGAAAGAAGAAAGAAAGAAGAAAGAAAGAAAGAAAGAAAGAAAGAAAGAAAGAAAGAAAGAAAGAAAAGAAAGAAAAAGAAAGAAAGAGAGAAAGAAAGAAAGAGAGAAAGAAAGAAAGAAAGAAGAAAGAAAGAAGCAAACAAAGGAAGGAAGGAAGGAAGGAAAGAAGGAAGGAAAGAAGGAAGGAAGGAAGGAAGGAAGGAAGGAAGGAAGGAAGGAAGGAAGGAAAAGCCCTCAGACTAGCTTGCCCACAGGCCAATCTGATGGGGATATTTTCTCAACTTACAATTCCCTCATCCCAAAAGCCTCTAGCTTTTGTCAAGCTGACAAAGCACTAGCCGGCACACACTGTCATGGTCCTTCTTGAGCACCCACAAACTCCTGTCTACCCTTCCCACAGAACTCAGCAGGCAGCAGCCAGGCAATGAGAGGAACAAACGCTGAGGTCACCTCGGAACTTAGAGTTGACCTTGTACTGGAACTCAATGTAGAACCGTCATCACTTTACAGAAGGACAGCACGCACCGCAGAGCCTGGGAACCATTCATTAAAAGCGCAGAAAACGTGGAAGGCGGCTGAAGGCAAGGCAGAACCTAAATCAAGCTTGCTCAAGCTTTAAGTGTCCCAGTGACACTTAATTCCTCCAGTTCACGCCAGCGACTCAGATCTGTCCCTATCCATAGCACAGATTAGCCTCAAACTATTCTCTACTCTTGACAAAAAAAAAAAAAAAAGGAAGCTGGTGACTTTTTAAAAATATTTTGCCCTTGTCTCCTAGCAACAGATCATCCCTGCTTAAATATCTGGGGTTCATAAGTTGAACATCTACACGGTGCATTCGGCCGTTAATCATTGACTCCAGCTTGTTAAACACAGGCTGCAAACCTGAAGCTTGGCAGGCACACTGCAGACACCGAGGCTTCCTTACAACCCTCCCTCTGGTGTTCCTCCAACTCACACTGGGTGAAGAATTAAGTCTGCCAGCTCTCCGTGCTTCCTGGCTCCTCTGTGCTCCCTGGCTCCTCAGCTAGTTGTGCATCTGAAGGAAAACTACAAACCCACAAAGGGGCTTTAAGGACACAGCCTGCCTGGCGCTTAGCGTCCTTCCCACAGTCTCCCTGGCAAGGGTGCCCTGCAACCAGCAATTAAGAATGAGTGTGATCATGTCATTGGGAACTCTCACTTTTTAAAATTATATATTACTTGCCAGGGCAGGGGTGGTGCACGCCTGTAATCCCAGCACTTGGGAGGCAGAGGCAGGTGGATTTCTGAGTTCGAGGCCAGCCTGGTCTACAGAGTGAGTTCTAGGATAGCCAGGGCTACATAGAGAAACCCTGTCTCAGAAAAAAAATAAATAATTATATATTACTAATGCAATCATTCTTGAGTTTTGTTTTTTTTTTCTTATGTAGCCCTGGCTGTCCTGGAACTCACTAGGTAGACTAGGCTATGAACTCACAGACATTCACCTGCCTCTGCCTTCCAAGTACTGGGATAAAAAGCATGCGCCATTTTAAACTCTATCCAGAACTGAGATGACACCAGCTTACTAATTCAGTGTCTTGGTGCTGAAAAGGGCCCGACCTCCCCCCCATACTCTTTCACTGGCTGAGCCCTGCTTGACAAGGTTCCATTTTAATCTACAAAGCTAGAGAAAGGCTGTGAACCAGCTAAGATGAACCATCCATGAATCAGTCAGCTGTAATTTACAGTTCTCAGTGAGGACGTGAGTTCAGATCCCCAGAACCCGCAAAATCTGCTTACCGTCAGGATAGCCATAACAAAGAGAAATGTAACTAAGCATTTCAGACAAGTGAGGATCTGTTTTTTTTTTTTTAAGACAAGGTTTCATTCTGTAGCCCAGGGTACCTTCAAATCACACTATATAAAGACCAGGCTGTCCTTGAATTCAGTGACTACCCTGCTTCAGCATTCTGGGTGCTAAAGTTATAGTTATGAGCACCACACCCAGCTTAAATAAGTCACAATTCTTTTTTTTAAATTTATTTATTGTTATATCTAAGTACACACTGTAGCTGTCTTCAGACACCACAGAAGAAGGCATCAGATTTCATTAAGGATGGTTGTGAGCCACCAGATGGTTGCCGGAATTTGAACTCAGGACCTCTCGAAGAGCAGTCAGTGCTCTTAACCGCTGAGCCATCTCTCCAGCCCAAGTCACAATTCTTAATTTAAAATAATGTCGTTTCCCTGGAATACACTCTGCCTTTCACAAGCATGGCCCAGCATTCCTAACCTGAAAATTCGAAATGCCCCAAAATCTGAAACCTTTTGATATCTCCAAAGTGCCGCGAGTGGACAATCACAGTTCAACCCCTGGTACCATGACAAGCACATAAAAATGAACCAGGAAAGCCCAAGCAAGCAAACAGGTAGAACCTACCGAAGATGAAGTTGTCAGGCCGGAAGAGTTGCCCAAAAGGCCCGGACCTCACACTATCCATGGTGCCGGGCTCCAAGTCCACCAGAGCAGCTCTGGGTACGTACTTCTTGGCTGGAGGGGAGAAAGCCCACCAGAGTTACTTCCAGGTTCCTGGAAAGTTTGACTCAGCAAGGCCCAACCGGTTGAGCTGACCGGCAGGGATAACCAGTGTCTTTTCAGAGAGGGTACTGTGAGTTTCTCTATCACAGATTCTTAACCTTGGGATGAGGAACTATGAAGCCATAGGAGGGACCAGTTGGAAATCACGCTCCTGCCTACACCTCCAACACTACTAGACCGCCGCGCTTCTCTATGCACAGGGGAATAAACAAGATCTGTGGCAGCAATCCGGCCTTGCGTCGTCTGCCTTTTGGCACCTGCCCTATGAACATTCTTCCCACACATACATGTACCTAAGCAGTTCCTCCCAGGTGCCAGCCCAGGGGTGCTACGACCCTTTTCTTCAAACTCAAATGAGCTCTTCACTGTTTGAGTAGACTGTGCTTGTGTAGCGAGACATGTCACCGAGGCAAGCTACAGTTCCCATCTGGTGAGGATCTGGAGTTCTACCACATCCTGCTTGGTTCTACACAGGCCCAAGCTGAGGAAAGGGTCAACAAGAGGAAGCTCAGTGAACATTGGAGTTTCTCTTAGGAGCTGCCTAGATCCAGGAAAGGGGAAATCATTTGAAATGTAAATAAAGAATATATCGAATTTAAAAAAAAGAGAGAGAAAATTGCTGCCTAGAACTTCCATGTGCTTCAGGTCTATTACATGAACAATATCCCATGATTCATATCTACCACCCTTCTCAGTTCTTGGTGAACAGGTGGGAGGTAACTCTAAAAATCTGGTGACTCCAGAGAGTGTCTTGGAAGCGCTTTCAGTGCCATGCCCTGGGAGTGTCCGCACATGCCATTTCTGGGTGCTCTTTTCAGTGCCCTGGGATTTCGTTGTTTTGTGAGGTGTGTGTGTGTTACATTTTTATAATAAAACTTGTGGCCTTCAGAGGACAGAGGTGCTATTATTCCCACACTGGGATTACCCAGAGTCTAGAATTTTACTAATCTCCCCATTAATTTCTCAGAGCTGTCTACAGTTTTGGCATCCAATGAATATAATTTTAGGCGAAGGACCAGAAAAACCACTTAAACAAGTGTTCCTCAAACTTTTAGCTAAGCATCCTTAATAAAAGATGCCTTTAAAATTCCATTCCATTCGGTTGCTCTGCTCCATTCTTTAAAAGTTTAAAAAAAAGGATGGCCTCGGGAGCAATGAGGTTATTTCACAACCTCAACGGATGGTTCGGGATAGGCCGGATCCCACAGTTTGAAAAGACCTAGGGCGGGTTTCCCGCTCCAGGGGAAGTGAGGGAGTGGCCGGGCATCCAGTTCCATCGCGCCCTAACTTTTTTCTGAGCAAACTCTCCCGGCGCCAAGACCGCACCCCTCGAGCCTCCCCCTCTGGGTCCAGCCCGGGGTCCCGGCAGGGTACGATCGGGTCCTGTCAGGACATGCCCGAAAAGCAGCCGGGAAAGGCCAGGTGCCGGCGCAGGCCGGGGGATGGGGGGATGGGGGGACAGCCCGAAGCCGCGCGACTCACAGGATGACTCATTGTAGTAGACGCTGATCCTCTCCAGCTGCAGCGCTGAGTCGCCCACGTAGCCTCCGGCCGGGTCGATGCCGTGCTCATCGCTGATCACTTCCCAAAACTGGCGAGGGGACGGCGAAGGAACTTAGAGTCAGACCCGGAGCCTGAGAAGTCCCCGCCACCCGCACCGGGACCTGTGACCCGCTCTTCGGAGCCGGCTCCCGGAGCCCTCAGATCCGGGTGCAAACCTTGGGTCGGAATCAGCCCCCAGAGACCCGTGGCTCACCCTCCCCGCCAGGTCGCCGCAGGAACCTGGGCTTCAATCCCCGGGGCCAGTTCTCGAGGGCGCGCTCTTCGGGACCCGTGGCCCACTCTCTTGAGTCTGGCCCCGGGCGCACCCTTTGGAACCCACAGCTGGGACCGGTGGTCTAATTAGCCGGATCATGAGGGCCAGCTGGCCCACTCTCTGGACCGGATCACTGAGTCTGCCTGCGGGGACCCGGGACCGGCTCTCCGGGGCTTGCTTTCCCAGGAGTGCGCAGAGTCAGCCTGGTTCGAAGGCTGGATCCTCCGAGGCCGGCGATGCTAACTGCCCACCCGCGCGCGGCAGCCAAACGCGCTCCCGGACCCACCTTGGTACCGATCTGGTTCCCGCACTGGCCCGCCTGGATGTGCACAATCTCCCTCATGGCGGGCGCGTCTGCGCTCGGGCGCTGGCTCTCCCGACTGCGGCGTGACTGCCGCCGGCCGCGCGCTCCCGGGACTTGACCCCGGCGGCCCTCCGCCCTCGCCTCCCCGCCTCCAATGGCAGCTGGCCGTCCCGCTCGCAGTCTCCGCCCCGCCCAAAGGCTAGCGGGCGGATCCCAAGCCCGGCTTGTGGTCCTGACAGCTGGAACTCTGGGCGTCGGGCTGGGAGCTGCAGGGTGGACTAGAAGGGACTCCCGAGGAGGAGGTGGTGAGGGAAGCCCTAGACTCTCAGTACACCACGGTGCTATTAGTACCCAGGGTATTGGGCATCTGTCACCGGGTGAGTTACAACGTTCCCAGGAGAGCTGGGAGAGCCACCCATAACCCTGCGGGTGGAAGGCGACCTTTGGGCCCCAACGAGGATTCTTTCAGTTGTCTCACTACCCTAGGCACGCGTATTTAGTTTGCACCTCTCTGCCTGCCTCTCTAGCTCCATCCACAAAGTGACTTCACCGCTGCGTTTGACTAGCAACACCCTAATCCTCGCAGCCTCCCAACGATGTCGGAAAGCGCTTGCTCTCTCGGGCAGGGCTCGCTCCCACCCTCACCTCCTCGACTTTTGAAAACAGCGAAACAAAAGTAAGCGCTGTCTTGAGGGAGGGGCACGAGTGCACAGGCGCAGCAGTGCCGTTGGAGAGCAGCACCAGGAGGAAAGTGACCGCAGTCTCTGTAGTCTCAGAGATGCGGGAGTGCCTGACAACTATGATGCCCAGGGCCCCGAGTTTCTTGTATGATGGCTCCCAGTCTGTTCTTGACCCCAGGAACTTTGCCACCGCTGGGCATTCCATCCTGCGAGGCTGCCGCCCCCAGCCCCTCCAGCAGGCAGCCTCTTCTTGTTTGTAGCTGCCCCCGCTCACTTAACCCATAAGAACTGGGCACCAGCAGGGATGGTAGGCATGTCCTGACACCACGGAACCTAGAATGCTCTGGAATTCCACGGGAGGCTCACCTGGCAAGGATCTCATACCATGCCAGCGGGAAACACCAGCAGGTGGAAAATCAGGCTAACCTTAGAGACCCCAGAGGAACAAGCCCTGGGGGATGCCTGACTTGCTTTTCTATTCTGGTGGTAATACTTGCGGCTTCACTTTCCTCATTTGTAAATGAGGAGACACCTGACTGGCGCTCACTCGGTCTGGGATTCTTTGCCACCTGTAGCCTATGCATCCGTCAAAGATTCCCAAGTATTCTTAAAAGAACGCTCCCTGTCAGGGATCTCAGGAAACCTCCCGTCTGCCTGACCCCAAGCCGGGCAGAAACGCCACACAAAAGCGACGAAGCAGCAAGATGTGTAGTTTGTATCAGTCGTTTCTTTTTAGAGCATGAAACCTGAGAACACCCTCGTGTGGAGCTGGGGAAGTACCCGGATGGTAGTGTTTGCCTCTGCAGGAAGCCCTGCACCAGATCTCCAGGACTTCAGATAACTGGGTGTGGGGGTGCACACTTGTATCCCTAGTGCTCTGAGGTTCAAGATCGATCTAGGCTAGAAATACATTTGAGGCAAGTGTGGGCTGTGTGAGACCCTGTCTACAAAAATGTGTGTGTGTGTGTGTGTGTGTGAAAGAGAGAGAGAGAGAGAGAGAGAGAGAGAGAGAGAGAGAGAGAACAGGATGTGGGTGAACTTGTGTGTCTTGGCTAGAGTCACCTGAAAGGAGGGAACCCCAATTGAGAAGATACTCCCATAAGATCCAGCTGTAAGGCATTTTCTTAATTAGCAATTGATGGGGGAGGGCCCAGCCCATTGTGTGTGTGTGGATGCTGGGGGTGCCATCCCTGGGCTGGTGGCCCCAGGTTCTATGAGAAAGCAGGCTGAGCAGGCCATCTTGTTAAGGAACAAGCCTGTAAGCAGCACACCGGTCTGCCGCCTCTACATTAGCTTCTGCCTCCAGGTCACTGCCCAGTTTGAGTTCCTGCCTTGGCTTCTCTCAGTGCGTTGTGATTCAGGATACCCAAGCCAAACAAACCCTTTCCTCACCAAGTTGCTTTCGGTCAGAGGTGTTTCATCCCAGCAACAGTAACCCTGAGACAATGTATTTACTTGTCCCTGAAAGGGGCCAACAGACATCCAGAAACATTTTTCTTCTAGAGCTTTTCAAATGTTTCCAAATTTGGGTATTGTTTTGCCCACGGGATTTCCCCCTCCCCCCTCCATCACCCCGGCACTGCTCCCCTGCCTCCTTACAGTCTCTCGGGACCTCCCGGAGCAGAGCTCTCCAGGAATCAGTAATATTCCTGGAGAAGCTGGGAAGCGGCCACAGCCTTACCCAGGTGCCCCAGAACCACAAGCCTGAACCCATCCAGCTCCGCATGTGGGGCATTCGGCTGTCTCAGCAGCCTCCTTTTGCCCTCCTTCAATGTAATTAGTGACTCCCAGTAAATGCTACCCTTTCCTTCTGCTCAGAGTGGAGTCCAGGGTCGGAGGAAGCCATAGAAGAGGTGCGCAGTTCGCGGGGGAGGGGGTGTTTGCCCTGTATTGTCAGTTCTTTTCTTTCTCTCTCTCTCTTTCTCTTTTTTGTTTTTGTTTCTTTCTTTTTTTCTTTTCTTTTTTTTTTTTTTTGAGACAGGGTTTCTCTCTGTAGTCCTGGCTGTCCTGGAACTCACTTTGTAGACCAGGCTGGCCTCGAACTCAGAAATCTGCCTGCCTCTGCCTCCCAAGTGCTGGGATTACAGGCGTGCGCCACCAGCGCCTGGCTTCATCTTCAGTTCTTGAGCAGTTTAAAGGACACTACCCACTTTTATTACAAGGTGGTCCTGGGGCATCTTGTTGCCTGTGCTTTCCTGTTGGGCTAGAAAGTGGGTGCTGGGGTGACTCCAGGAACTCTACCACAGAGACCAGGATTCAATAAGGAATACTGTGACTTAATGAAGTTTCTGGAGGTTTCCCCCTCTGCCCCCCCAGCCTACCCCTCGCACTGTGGTGGGAGAGGGTAAGAAAATAATGAGAGCTATCGCTGGATGTTTTCGTCCAGAATTCATGGGATTATCATAATACTAGCAGGTGTTCTAGCAAGTGAGAAAAATGGGGTGAGCTTAGACCCCACCATCTTGCTAACAACTGGTTGAAAGGGCTCTACCCTAGGTCTGAGGCCTGCCCAGGATACTGTGGGAACATCGCTTAAGCAGAGGATGTGCTTTGCATTAGAAGGGCCTGGGGCTTACTCCCCTGCATACACACACTCATGTGCACATGCCCTCCAGGGTACAGGACATGCACACATCACATGAACCCGGTTTGGTGTCTGGAAAGGCAGCTGCAAATCTAGAAACTCTAAGCCTCTTTGGTTCTTATCAGGGAGAGATAGTGGGATGCCGCCATTGGTATCTTACCTGCAGTCTCAGCTCTCCTCTCAGCTCCCTTCAGCCCCACCCCCAACTCCCCCACACTGGGAAGGGTCCCTCCCATTATAGTGACTTCCCTACATCCAATCCAAGTTCATCCTATCACCCACAGATGCCATCCTCAGGACACCAGGATTCAAGAGGCCTGGGATGCCGAAGGCTCATCCTGGGGACTGGGGCTGCAGCAAGGTCTAGGGCAGCGAACACTTTGGGGTAGGCAGCCCAAGGGCTCTTATTTGGGTCAAGGGCAGCAGTGGTTCTGACTCGGACCCTGGACTGCTGCGCAGGGGCTGGGGGCGGGGTATTTCTGGTACACCATGTCTTCCATAAATCATTGTCAAAACTTAATTTTCTGGAAGTCCTCAAATCCCACCACAAGGCACTCATGCCGATGTCAGTGAGTGCATGGACATACATGTGGCCCATTTTAAGGACGCTGGCCTGAGATGACCTGGCTACAAATGGAACTAAAATTTACAAAGGTGGTCTATAGACCCGCTAGTGTAGACTGTGTCCAACTCATTGCAAAAGCATTTCCTAGGTTCCAATTCCTTCATATATAGGAACTAAAACTTTTTTTTTTGTTTTTGTTTTTTCGAGACAGGGTTTCTCTGTATAGCCCTGGCTGTCCTGGAACTCACTTTATAGACCAGGCTGGCCTCGAACTCAGAAATCCACCTGCCTCTGCCTCCCAAGTGCTGGGATTACAGGCGTGTGCCACCACCACCTGGCTCTTTTTTTAAACCAACCAGAGCATGATGCTCCTGGGCTGAGGGAATAGAGGAGGAACGAAGACGAGGAGCCCTCGCCCGGAACACTGCACGATGCTCTGGGAGAGAAGGAAACACAGCGAGGGGTCTCTGCTGCAGGGAATCCCGAGATGTCTCAGGCCTCTTGTCTATAGAGGCCTGCAAATTAGACAAAGCTGTTCCAGGTAGGTGTGCTGTGGATGGCCATTTCTATAGCTAGCTGGTAGCAAAACCAGGAGAGTTCAGTCCCCTCCGCAGATCTGCAGGGTCCAGGGTAACTGGACAGTTGGAGACTTGCACTTCATATGAGTGGGGTTTTTTTGTTCTCCCTCTCTCTCTCCCTCCCTGCCCTTCCCCATCCCTGTCTCCCTTTCTGTATCTTGGCTTTTGCTCATGATAGGAGCTCTCAGTTACTGCTTCAGCACCACACCTGCCTGCTGCCATGTTTCTGATCCTCTGAAACTGTAAGCCCTGATTTAAATGCTTTGTGTATAAATTGCCTTGGTCATGGTGTCTTTGTTTCCTTTTTTTAAAGATTTATTTCATGCAGGGCAGTGGTGGCGCACGCCTGGAATCCCAGCACTCTGGGAGGCAGAGACAGGTGGATTTCTGAGTTCCAGGCCAGCCTGGTCTACAGAGTGAGTTCCAGGACAGCCAGGGCTATACAGAGAAACCCTGTCTCCAAAAACCAAATTCAAAAAACCAAAAATAAAAATAAAAATAAAAAAATTATGTATGTGAGTACACTATTGCTCTCTTCAGACACACCAGAAGAGGGCATAGGATCCCATCCCACATGGTTGTGAGCTACCATATGTTTGCTGGGAATTAAACTCAGGACCTTTAGAAGAGCAGCTGGTGATCTTAACCACTGAGCCATTTCTCCAGCCCAATCATGGTATCTTATCACAGCAATAGAAAAGTAATGAGGACAAACATATATCCGCTGTGCTGGGATAACCACAATCCTGTTAGCTACTGTGAAATATCTGGTCGTTGACAACTTCTGTTACCCCACTGTGCTGGTGACCAGGGAGACTGCAAGGCTTCACTGTCCAGCCAAGGGTAAAGAGTGCATCCACCCCACACCCTGAGTCTTAAGTTTAAGTTCATTTTGGACAGTGGTTTTTATTGTTTTTATTGTTGGTTTTTTTTTTTTTTGCTTTGTTTTTTTTTTTTTTTTTGGTTGGTTTTTTTGTTTTGTTTTATTCTGTTTTGGTTTTTTTGAGACAGGGTTTCTTTGTGTGTGTGTGTGTGTTTTGGTTTTGTTTGTTTGTTTGGTTTTTGGTTTTTCGAGACAGGGTTTCTCTGTATCGCCCTGGCTGTCCTGGAACTCATTCTGTAGACCAGGCTGGCCTCAGAAATCCGCCTGCTTCTGCCTCCCAAGTGCTGGGATTACAGGCGTGAGCCACCACTGCCCGGTGAGACAGGGTTTCTTTGCAGCCCTGGCTGTTTTGGAACTTGCTCTGTACTCCAGGCTCGCCTGGAGCTCAGAGATTTGCCTGCCTCTGCCTCCTGAATGCTAGTATTGAAGGCGTGCGCCATCATCTCCCAGATCATTTGGACAATGTTATGCTCAGGGAACAGGCCCCAGCTCCCCTGACTCCCCTATCAGAATACTTTTGCATAGGACAGGAGACAAACAAGATCCTACCTTTGCTACACAAGAGAGCAAGAGTCCACTCAGATTTGGGAAGTCCAGTTAGAACATAGTTCTGATTTGTACAGGAGGAAGTCTCACACGAGGTCTGCCAAACATGGAAAAGGAAGGTCAAGGTTTACAGTTCCTTTTATCCTGGATTCTGGAAGTTCTGGGTGCAGAGAAAACCAGTTTCCACATCAGCCTGTGAATAAGGCCAGATGACCTCTGAATGGCTCCTGGTCACATCCTGTGACTAAGGGCTATTTGCCAAGGCTTACACAGTCACAGATGGTGCTTCCTCCAACCCCCGGCAGCTGCCTGTTGTGTGGTTACCCAAGTATGCTACAAATTTACTCCCACCTACCTACTTCGTCTCAGCCTGACCTCGAACTCAAGACAGACCCTCCTGACTCAGCTGAGTGCTGGGATTACAAGCAGGCATCACCACAAAGAGGTGAAAGCTCTTTCTTTCATCCTTATTTTACCTTTTTGCAGTACTAGGGATAAAACTGGGGCCTCAGGTATGCTGGGCACGTGCTACCACAGAGCTGTACCCTCAGTGTACCAATTAAAGGATTTTTTCTATCAAGGATGAACTTTTATTTCTTAAAACAACAACAGGGGCTGGAGAGATGGCTTAGCGGTTAAGAGCACTGACTGCTCTTCCGAAGGTCCTGAGTTCAAATCCCAGAAACCACATGGTGGCTCACAACCATCCGTAATGAGATCTGACACCCTCTTCTGGCGCATCTGAAGACAGCTACTTATTTATAATAATAAGTAAATCTTTGTGCCGGAGCAAGCAGGGACTGATTTGAGCAAGGTTAACTAGAGGGAGCAGGGCTGACCAGAGCAAGCAGAGGTCCTAAATTCAGTTCCCAGGAACCACAGGAAGGCTCACAACCATCTGTACAGCTACAGTGTACTCATATACGTAAAAATAAATAAATATTAAAAAAAACACCACCAACTAAAAAAAAACCACTTATTTTTATTTGACAAAAGATTTAATCTATCTAATCACATATTTCATTTGCCTTGATATATGTATACATGATAAAAAGATCTAATCAAGTTGAATGATACGTATTACTACATATCATCTTTCTACGGAGAAGTATACTTTACAATCTACTCTCAGCAAGGTTAAGCAAGGAGTTTCACTGTTGTTAGATCCTGGAATTTGCACAACCATCGAACTGCCTCCTCTAGCTGAATCTTTGTTTCCTCTGACACCACCCCCTTCACCCCCCCACCCCCACCCGGCCTCCTAATCCCTTTCCTGTTTCCAAGAAAGCAGAGGCTCACATCCCTGTAGTAAGAGATGGGAATGGATGCTGGAGGGGAGCCCTGCCCCCTCAGAAAGGCTTAGCTGTTACCATTCTCAAAGGAAAACAACAGGAGCACCCACACACACCCCTTTAGTAGGTAAGGGCCGAGACCCTTCCCTGAGAGGCCAGTGGCTTCCTTCCTGTGGACCCCCCTGCAGCTGACTCTCGCAGTAACATTAAGAAGTGGTGGTTGCCTGGGGCAGGCCTCTGGTGAGGTGTCCCGGAGCTGAGCTGGGCCTTTTTGATGAAGTAGCTGCCTGAAGTTACCCATTCTCCTCTAGGTGACCCCAATAAACTCACCGGTTCAGCAAGCTGGACTTGGGTGAAGTAATTTCTCTGGTCTCTTGGTGTTCTACCTGGAGGGGGCAGACACTTCTGTGCACCTCCCCAGGGGAAGTCACACAATGTGCAGAGAGGGGGCTGCAGCAAATCCAGCCTAGGACACAGGAGACTTGCTACCTCGGGAAGGTAACAGTGTTTCTGAGCTGGGTAGTGAATGCAAAGCAATGGCTTTCCCAAACCCAACGCCAGTCTGTGGCGTGGCTTGGAAGAAGAGTCCTGACCTGGGTGAGAGAACGAACACTTGAGAGTATTCCTCAAGAGACCCCTCACTAGCTTATTCAACCTCCAAGCCTCAGTTTTCCCTCTGTGATACACAGAGGTGAGGCTTTCTGAGCCCAGGTGCCCAGGGCTTCATTGGTAGCTCTCAGACACTGGTGGGCCTTTCTCCTGCTCCTTCATGAGGTCCCCTTCTTGTACACACACACACACACACACACACACACACACACACACACACACACGCTGAATACATCCACCTGGACTAAGGAAAGAAAGGATTCTGTCTAAGCTCCACCCCACAGTTACCTGGCAATAGCCAGGTAGGCTATTGCCCACTATAAAAAGGGCTGTTTAGCCCCTCCTCTCTCTCTTGCTCTCTCTTGCTCTTACCTCTCCGCCCCTCTTGGGCTCTCCTCCCCTCCCCCTCTCTCCACGTGGTCATGGCCGGCCTCCACTTCTCTACTCTCCCCCCCTCTCTCTGCCTTTCTCTGCCTCCACTACCCCATTAACTCCCATCCTCTGCCCTGAATAAACTCTTATATTATACCCTTCCCCACATGTCCATAGAACATATTCTTACACTGCTTTCTCTTTTTTATGATCACAACAGCTTTGACCTTTTACTTTGTGTTCCCTATCCCTACGTGTGTGTGTGTGTGTGTGTGTGTGTGTGTGTATGCGCGTGTACTACTAGGCATATATTGTAGAGTTTTTTATGTCAGGCATCATTTGTGTTAGGATATACCATTGAGCTGTACCTCAACGTGGGTGCTGCTGCTTAAGTTTTTAAATTATTATTTGTAAGCTGGGCGGTGGTGGCGCACGCCTGTAATCCCGGCACTCTGAGAGGCAGAGACAGGCGGATTTCTGAGTTCGAGGCCAGCCTGGTCTACAGAGTGAGTTCCAGGACAGCCAGGGCTATGCGAGACAGCACACATGGAGGTCAGAGAATGACTTTGTGAATCCGGTTGTCTACTATGTTTACGTGGGTTCCCAGGATCAGACTCAGGCCGTCCGCCTTGAATTGTTGGGAACAGACTCCCTTACCAGCTGAGCCATCCCCCTGGCTCTGGTGTTTTAGTTATTGCTTGTATGTGGACAGTCGGAGTGGCTCTAGGTTTCTATTCGTAGCTTTATAATGTTTCAGTAGGCATCTTTGTACCCATGCTATGTTTCGAGTTTGGAACTCCGGGCTGGTTCCTGGAGGTGGAGTTCCTGGGTAACTGGTATGAAGAGTTAGGCAGATGTCAGTCCTGGGTCCAGAAAAGCGGTGCTGTCGGGCCTTCTCAGAACCTGAGGCTGACAGTTACCTGGTGAGAAATTCCCAGCTGTACCCTAGCCTCCCTCCACTTCCTTGCTGGATTCCTCTGAGGGAGACTGGCAGGGCCTCTTGCCGGCCAGCAGAGCATGAGACTCATGGGATCACACAGCCCCTAGTTAGGGCCAGGTGAAGGGAGACAGAGGAGCAAGTCTAATGGAGGAGGCTGGCCACTCTCCTGTGCAGCCTCCGTGAAGTGAGACACTTCTGGAGGACAACTCCCGTCTTTATGGATCGTTCCTGAGGTTAGGGGGCCCAGATCCCTGATAGGTTTGGGGAAGAGGACTGTGAACCCTCATGCTACAGGACAGGCCCAAGGAAAGACACCTCCCCTCATCTCGGGACACTGACTGCATCAAAGAATCAAGACCAGACTGAAGGTCAAGGAGATGGTCTGTGGGTAGAAATAATTATCACATACGCCTATCTAATTGAATCTAAGTTCAGCTTTTGAATCCCACTTGGGAAGGAGAAACCATCAGCTCGTGAAAGTTGTATAAACACACACACACACACATGCACAAACACAATAAAAAAAAACATTTTTGATGACCACATCGGCTGTGAAGGATATTATCACTGCAAGATAGGAGCTGGTGTTGTACCCTTGTGGGTATAATACAGAGATATGCTCTCAAATCCTTAAATTTGCAATTAAACAGGTACCCAAGATAACAGAAGAAACATCAAGTATTTGATTTACTATTCTAGCTAGGAGTGAGAAAGAGGGTGCGAGAAGAAAGGGGAGAGGCACCCTATGACTGGTGTCCCCAGAGGCTTTCTCCAGGGCCCCCCACGTATCTGTTCCACAGCCCTACCTCCTACAAACAGGACCCAGAGCTCGAAGGCCTTCTCCGTAGAAGGCTGGTGGTCAGGGCCATGTGAGGGAGACACATCTCTTTCATTATAAAATATTACTTTTAGTGTTTAATTCAAGATTTGCTCACTCTTTTCTTCCAGGAATAGCCAGTGGCTTGCAGCAGTGTGGCCCTAGCGCTAGGTGCTAATGGTCGGCCTTGGGCGCTGTTGGGAACATCTGAAACAGATAGAAAATAATTCTCAGATGTTGGGCCAGGAATGCAGCTCTGCCTTGCAGCATGTGTCTAGCACACCCAAAACCATTATTTTAGTTCCCATCACTGAGAAAAAAATTATATATGTACATATATATAATTATAAGACATAGACTGCAGAACAGTGGTTACCAGAGACTCAGGAGGGAAGAACGGGTGAAGACTGCTTGTCAGTTTTAGGTAGATCTCAGTAGACAAGTCTGTGGGGCATTTTCCTGATTAATGATTGATGTGTGTGTGTGTGTGGGAGGGTCCACTGTGGGCGGTGCGGCCCTTAGGCAGGTGGTCCTGGGTTCTATAAGAAAGCATAGTGAGAAAACCCTGGGGCGCAAGCCAGTAAGCAGCACTCCTCCATGGCCTCTGCTTCTGCTGCCCCGACTTCCCTTCATGATAGTCTGTGAGTGAAAATAAACCCTTTCTTTCCCCCAGTTGCTTCTGGTTATGGCGTTTATCACAGTGAGAGAAAGCTAACTGGAACAGAGTGGAATCAGAGTATCACGTGGTGCCTCATCACCATACACAAGGTTTAAGAATTAGGAAAATAGAAGAACGATGGGATGGTCCAGTGATCGCTGTTCATCACTGTTTGTTTGTTTTTGTTTCTTTTCTTGAATGAGGCGTGGTCTCACTTCGTTACCCCACCTGAAACTCCGGGTTGACGGCACTACCAGCCCCTACCCAGAGAAGATTAGATTCGTGGATGAAAAACAGAACGAACACACACACACACACACACACACACACACACACACACACAGCTCAATTTCAAACTGCTTTATTGGCTCAATTGCTGGGCTCTTCTAAGCCTTCCTTGGCTAGCAAGCCCTTCTCTCAACCTTCCCTGAGCTGCAGCCGCTCAGTTACCTTTAGTCCCAGCTCAACACCCTAACCTTCCGCCTGGAGAGGCCGCTTCCTCTCCCCCCCCCAAGATCTCACATAGCTGGTCACCTTTTGTCCCTCCAAATCGCAGTGAAAACGCCTTTCTTCTCCTTGCTGTCCCTCTGGGAACCTGGAAGTCCCGCCTCCTTCCTTCCCACTCAGCAATTGGCCTCTGGCACTTTTACTGACAGATCAGGAACCATTGGGGAACAGAACCTTAGCTTCAAAGTTCCTACAGTCTCAGCTGGCTCTCAAGCTCACAATCCTCCTGCCTCCGTCTCCCAAGTGCTAAAATCACAGGAATACATCACCACATCCAGTCATCATGAGAGGCATTAATTAATTAAATTAATTAGTTAGTTAATTAAGTACCTTGGAAATCTTCAGTGGGATTTATTTGTATGAATCCAACAGACCCTTCAGGAAAGTTAGAAATAGACCGACTGGACCTATGGACCTAGGGATCCAACAGATCCTAGGGTCTCTGGACCCCTGGGATCCCTAGGATCTGAGGTCTCAGTGGTGTAGGCTGCTGCTGGGCTCTTCATCTATAAACTGGAGCTGCCGAGTCAATGCTGCTTGGTGTGGAGACAGACCACAGGCCATATGGCTGAATGGTAGTCATAGTCCATTTCACCTAGGGTAGCCTGATGACCCCTACCCTGCCTTCACAAGCTCGCTATGGTTTCCCAAACTGGTGGTAGACCAGTTGTTCCGTCACCAGCAAAGACTCTTTCCTGATGAAAGTTTTGTGCACCAGAATCTGCCTGCATTGGCTGCTCTCATCTTTGTGTAGTGATGTTGTCTGTGGAATGGCTATTCTAGTTTTGTCCTGCCCTACTTGCCACCTCTGTTTTCCTGGAATGTAGACCCTGCCTGGCTCCTTTATCTTGAATCCCCAGAGTCTTTTTGGAATACCAGGGCCACTCCTTGGGGGAGCTCCATTTCCTATTGCCTGATTTCTCCATGGTCACAGTATCTGTCTCTGGGTTCAGGTTTCCACCTCCAGACTCTGCCCGGATGCCTGACTATGTGTTCATCAACTTCCAAAACTTCTGCAAGAGCCCCTCAGGTTGCTTACACCATTCCCTCTCAGCTCATTCTGCCCCTGAACTGTTCTGGAACATTTGGATCTGCCTCTCTCCCCTCCCCCATCACCAATTGTACGATCACATCCTGCTTGTGTGGTGTGTTCACTGTCAAAGGCACCAGTGGCCGTGTTTGTTTCTACCCTCCTTACAGCTCTGCTCTTCCCCTGGACGGGCTCTGGGGATGGGACAGCCATTCACTCTGCCTACACGCTGGCCCTCAGGAGGGATGTGAAAGTCTCACTTTTATTTTTTTAAGCTAAAACTGTGGCTGTGTGCAGAGTTAACTCAGTTCACGCAGGAGTCCGCCCCTCCCCGGCTGGCTCAGCTGTTCTTTGGAATTCTGCAGCAGCAGCCACTCCCTGGCTCTCAGCTGGCCTGGGGATCCAGAAAACAGCTTTCCCCCACCCACACTAGGGCGCTCACCCTTCAGTTCTTTAACCCTTCCCTTCCAAGTCACATTTGTTATTAACTCCCGAATCTATGGGAAGACAGAGTGATGTGTGCCAAGGGTCCACCTCTTTAATGGTTATCCTGGCCAAGACAGGTATGTTAGTGTTTTTCAGATGTGGAAACGAAGACTGGAGGGCCAAGCAACCTAGCCTCAGCCACATTGGTCATCTCTTCCTCGGACTCCCCCTTCCATCTCTCTGTCTCTCTCTCTCACACTGTCTCTCTGTCTCTGTCTGTCTGTCTTTCTCTGTATATGTGTGTGTATTCCCCAGCACATATGTGGAGGTCAGAGGGGAGTCCGTTCTTTATTTCTGTATTGTCAGACTTGGTGGCAAGTGGCTTTTATCCACTGTGTTCCTTCCCCTCCCCCCTCCCCCTCCCCCCAACTTCATTTGTCATTTCCATTTGTTTAGAGAGCTGATGGTGGTATGTAAGGCTTCAATCATGCTCCAGCCCCTATATCTTTAAACAACTTTAGCAGCACATAGATCAGGCTATATTTGTGCTGGGAAAGCCACCAGATCGCCTTCAGCTTCAATGGACTGTCTAAGTCCCATAATAGGGGAAGGAATTCTACCAAGGACAGCTGGGGTCACCACACTTTTGTTGGCTGAGTTGAGAAATCCAGGCCTGCACTTCTGAGGTGCCCTGCCTGGGCAGAGCCTTCACCGCCCCGAGGCAATGATACTCAGAGCGGCTGGGCACTACCCTCGGTCCTGGCTGCCGATGGTCCTCCTCCATCCTCACAGCTGCCATCCACTCAGAAGACAGCTGGAGAAGTGGCCCATTCAGGACTTAGGAGCTATTTTTACGTGACCATCTGCCAGCTAGACCAGGTCTGGCAGGCAAACACGGGCCTAAAAATCCAGAGCAGGTGACAACACCCAGACAGCTGAGGATCCTCCCCTGCCCCACAGCCCAGGACAACCCTTCATGGACTATGGAGCCAAGGATGCTGGAAATGTGGCTGAAAATAGAAAGCAGAAGGGTCCTCTGCCCATCATAACCCAGGGTGGTGTGGTGGCCTTCTTTCTGAGCCATCTTAGAAAATGTTGTGATCTTGGTAAGGGCGGGTGGCTTGGGCAGATCCAGCTGACCCTCCTTACAGGAAACTACTTTTGAATTGGCAAAAGTGTCTACAGAAAGCCTGGGGCTTTGCTTGTTTTTTGTTTGTTTGTTTTGTTTTGGATTTGGTTTTTTCGAGACAGGGTTTCTCTGTGTAGCCCTGGCTGTCCTAGAACTCACTCTGTAGACCAGGCTGGCCTCGAACTCAGAAATTCGCCTGCCTCTGCCTCCCAGAGTGCTAGGATTACAGGCATGCGCCACCACTGCCCGCCTTAGGGCTTCACTTGTAATAAGACAGCTACAGTGTGTGTAGCCTAGCTCCACAAACCCTGGTGTGGTCGTGGGGGTAGTTCTGTCCCCCAGCCTCAGTGGCTGATATAAGATGGAGCGCCTGGGAGGCAGCAGTCATCAGAGTTAAGAATAAAAGGTTTTATTTCACTCAGCTTTTTGGTAGGAAGGAAGTATTTTTTTTTAAGTCATTCTAGAACATTCTAATATATACAAGTTTTATATACAAGTTAGAGACTAGAATGATGCATCTCCACATATCATCATTCAAGGTCATGTTTTGTTGTCTTAGAACTTACATCTACTTCCTAAAAAGAAAAAGGTAAGAGAGACAGAATGTTTGCATCTAATTATAGTAAATGTTTTTTGTTTTTGTTTTTTCATTTTTAGGGAAGAAAGATGGGTAAGATATGTTAAAAGACATCAAAATCTTTCTGCTGTTTTTTCCTCCTCAGTGAGAATGAAAAGGTGTTCATTTCTACAGTGCCTGTTGACCAAGTTCCCTTCAGCGCTGTCTTAGAGCATCAGCTTGATCTTGGAGGCCAGGGAAGACCTCTGGAGCCCTGGTGTGGTTTCAACTGCGTTCATGTGTGCCATGGTGAACTCAGGTTCCAGACTGAAAGGTTTCCTCACAGGTAGAACAATCGTAATATTGACCTTAGCTGTCTTATTCTAAATATTAAATACAGTTATCAACAGTTTGTAGATACTTTATAAGCTAAAAATCTATATATTTTAAGGCAAGGCCGCACTGTGTAACTCTGCTTGGACTAGAATTTGCTGTGTAGACCACAGACTCGCTATGTCGATTCCCAGATATCCATCTGCCTCTGCCTTCTGAGTGCTGACATTAGAGGTGTACACCACCATGCCCTCCTTAAAAAATATTTTTAAAGTTTTCTGGCCTCAAACGCCTGGGCTCAAAGGCTCTTACTCAGGAAGCTGGGACCACCGCTGTGCAGAACTTGAGTTATTTTGAATGCCTGAACCAGGAAGGGGAAAACTAGTGTAATCTGAGAACAAATGATCCAAGGTTCTTGGTTTACTCAGGAAGGAGAACCATCCTCTTTAAGTTCCTGGTTCAAGAGAGCACCACACGATGCCGGCCCAGGGTGGGTAGTCACAGCAGCGACACTACCACCTAGGCCTTGCCTGGTGAAGTCGCACTACGGCTCACACGGTGTCCACTGAAGCGGCGCTGAGCCCACTTGTGTTTCAACTCAAGCCTCTCCGACAAAGACAAGGTGAGTCCTGGCTGTGCAAAATCCCCTTCTCCTTGAACTGCTTAGAAAGGTCAGTTCGCCTGCATCACCCCTCCCCCTACCAGGATGCAGGAGACTCAGAGGTCAGGAGAAACAGCAGTGGTGTTTGTTAGGGTGTTAGGAACAAGTATAAGAATTCTAAGTTCTACCATTTCGTTGTCAGACGCCATTTCATCATAGGGAGATTAAGGTCTCAGTTAAGGGGAGCTGGGGACGGCCCAATAGCTGATCATCTTCTGTTGTAGGGAGACAGTTGTTTGAGTCCAGACATCTCAGGGAAAACTTCTCCATCTCACTGGCAGGGTCAAACTCAGTTCAGGTTCCCAGGTCCAGGAACCAACTCCTATCCTCACTGATGGAAACTCCCTCTCACCAGGCGGTGGTGGCACACGCCTTTAATTCTAGCACTTGGGAGGCAGAGGCAGGCGGATTTCTGAGTTCAAGGCCAGCCTGGTCTACAGAGTGAGTTCCAGGACAGCCAGGGCTATACAGAGAAACCCTGTCTCGAAAAAACCGAAAAAAAAAAAAAAAGAAAAGAAAAAAGAAACTCCCTCGCTCAACTCCTTATGTCAAAAATATGACTGGACAGCCCACCCAGGTCCCCCTCGCTCTAAGGAATGCTGTGCGACAAACTTACCTCTTCAGGGTCAGAGTTCAGCTCCCGGGTCTGTTCTGTGGCCCGGACCGATCAATAGCGGCTTGATTATAATAACTTTTTTTGTCATCTGCTTTGTCCTGTTTTTTGAGTTGTGTTGGATTTAAGCAGACCCCACAACATGGGAACGGGTGGAGAAAATTGTCCATCAAAACCTTCTGTAGCTCCAGCACGGCCGCAAACTCCTTTAATCCCAGGGTTTAGGAGGCAGAGGCAGACAGATATCTGAGTTCGAGGCTAAAGTGTAGAACAGAGTTTATTTAGGACGGAAAGAAGAATTGAAAAGGAGAGGGTGAGGGAAAGGGGAGGGAGAGAGGGAGGGGGAGGGGAGAGGGAGAAGCAGAAGGAGAGGGAGGAGAAGGGTCAAACATTCCATTTTATAGTAAGCCCGGCCTACCGGGCTGTTGCCAGGTAACTGTTGGGCGGAGCCTAGAAGGACCGCGAACTATAGCCCTGTCTACCCAGTGTGTTCCAGGACAGCCAGGGCTGTTACACAGACCCTGTCTTGAAACAAAACAAACCAACCAAAAAACTCCCCACGCCCAAACGAAGAAAAGAGAGCAGGAGGTGTGCGGCCGTGTGCATTGGAAGAACTCAGAGGACGCGGAGCCCCATCTGTAGGCGCTAGTGTCACTGAGGGGCGGCCGTGTGTCTGGTGCAAAGCAATTGTTTTAGGAAGAGTGGGTAAGAGTGGCCGAAGAATTGTGGCCCGTGGAGAGATGCCTGACTACCAAAGGCATGGTGTTTACATTTAAAATTTATGCAAAATGCGCGCTGCTGCGGCACACCATTAATTCCAGCACTTGGGAGGCAGAGGTAGGTGGTTCTTTGTGAGTTTGAGGCCAGCCTGGTTTACAGAGTGCTTTCCAGACCAGGTAAAACTATGGAGTGAAACTGTCTCGATGATGATGATGGTGGTGGTGATAGTGATACAAAAATAACTTTTGCACAGAGTTTTTCAGGAATGGAATTTCTGGACCACTTAAATTGAATCCTAATTTTACAGATAGAGGCTTAGACAGCACATCTTGCCCCTGCAGGGAGATTTACACTGGAGCCTGGCTTTAGCCATGAGGCAATAATTTACAGAATACTTCATTCTATGTTCTCAGAGTTTGGATGACAAGCAGACCCAGTTGCCTTTGGGTATACAGGGGACAGCCACAGTGGGCATAGACAGGCATCTGTTTTAGTTTGCCTGAAGAAAGATGTCCACTAAGAAATATCAAAGTGGGGGCTGGTGAGATGGCTCAGCAGTCAAGAGCACTGACTGCTCTTCCAAAGGTCCTGAGTTCAAATCCCAGCAACCACATGGTGGCTCACAACCATCCTTAATGAGATCTGATGCCCTCCTCTGGGTTGTCTGAAGACAGCTACAGTGTACTTACATATAATAAATAAATAAACATCAAGGTGGTGCTCGAGGGACTCAGTGCTCACTGAAGAGACTTGTTCTTGCAGAGGACCTGGGTTCAGTTCCCGGCACCCACATTGTGGCTCAGAACCATCCATAACTCCAATTCCAGGTGATTTTAGACCCTCTTCTGAACACTGTGGGCACCAAGTGCACACATGCATATACATAAACAGAACACTCACATACATAAAATAAAATGTAAAAATATAGGGAAAAAGGAATATCAACGCCAACATAGTGTCAGGGCCATGATGAACTCTGAGCTCATGAGAACCTTTTTTTCTTTCTCTCTCTCCCCCACCCCCCAGTTGTTATTCTAGACACAAATTAGAATTCCTGCGCTTAGCTCTGCTCTTCCCCTAGGACACAAAGCTTTTGACAAGGGCGCTCACAGGAGTGGGCTGTCCCCCGACACCCGGCACGGTCTCCTGCTGAGCCAGACTCCCCTGATCCTTGTTCCTGCTTTTCTCTGAGATGCTTAGTTGTAGAAAAACCAAGATTAAAACGGGGAAGTCTTATGTTCGGAAAACACGCCGCCTACTTTGACCCAGAGACAGAGCTGTGCCTTGCTGAGGCCCTCCCGTACATAGGGTGATTGTTAACCGGCCCCTCTCGGCTTCAAAGGCTCTTTAAGAGCCCTCCGAAGTCTTTGATGACACAATACCAACCTTTGTGGCTTCCTCCCGCCCCCTCCCAGGTCTTCCTGTCAGTATTCTAGGAGAAGCGGCCCCTTACAGGCTCTTGACTAACTCAGAGAGCTGGAGTCACAGGCAGCCAGACCACCGCCTGTTCTGGACTTTCCCAGCCCCAGGTGGTCCTCCTAGCTGCAAGTCCCTTTTCACAGGAAGGGGGTGGGTGGCGGGAGCCCTATCCCTTCCTAGGTCTCCCTTGGTGGCATCTGTCACCTCCCCCATCCGCCCCGGTCTGCATCCTGCAAGGAAAAGGCCAGCCCACCCCACCCCACCCCCACCCCCTTGCTGGCAACTGAATAGCGGGAGCCAGAGAAGAGGCTGACTCAATAGGTTCAATCTGGAGTGAAAATTCCTTTTTTGGAAGCCAGGCTGTGGCGTCCCAGGGGGGCGGGATTCTGGGGAAGTGATGCAAACCCGAGGGGGGCGGGGAACTAGGTTCTGAGGCCGCCCATTCAGACCACACCCCTCCCTCCTGGGCCGTCACTGCAGAGCTCCTGTACCCTGCTCCTTTTATAGGACTGACATTCACAGGACACGCGCGCGCGTGCGTGTGTGCGTGTGTGCGTGTGTGCGTGTGTGTGTGTGTGTGTGTGTGTGTACACGTGTGTGAGATGGTGGACAAGGGGACTCCCTAGCCTTAGTGTCTGTTCAGAGTACAGGAATAAGCAATTAGGAATGAGAATAGGCCTCTGGGCCACAGTTCTCACAGCGAGTCACAGCTAGGGAAGCGTCTGACTCAACAGGATGGCTCCAACAGGAACAGGTGTGTCTCCCGCGGACTCTTACTCTTCAGTCAGGGAATGGCACCCCTTTTCTTCTGGGGAGTCCACTCCCTGCCCTGATGACAGGGTAGGGGAGACCCAGACAGATCCTCCCACACAGGGGCTGAGGGCGACACTCGCTGGCTTTCCTTTGAGCACTGTAACCCAACTGGCTTTCCTTTGAGCACTGTAACCCAACGATAAAGCTACCTTCAAAGAAAGAACCAGGTGATAACCAGGCTCCTCACCGGGTGCTTCGAGGGCCTACACCCAGCCGTGCGTCAGCTAGAACCCATAGCCAGCAGGGCTAGGCAGGGCTTGGCTCCTGGCCACAAGGCTCTTGGCACGGTGGCGGCACTCTGCTTCCGACCTGAGTTCTTTTTTTTTTTTGGACTTGTTTTTTTTGGGGGGGAGGGGGGACAGGGTTTCTCTGTATAGCCCTGGCTGTCCTAGAACTCACTCTGTAGACCAGGCTGGCCTCGAGCTCAAAAATCCGCCTGCCTCTGCCTCCTAGAGTGCTGGGATTACAGGCGTGCGCTACCAACGCCCAGCCTGACCCGAGTTCTAACAGTTTTGTTGCTTTCTGAAAGCAAGGCTGAAACTAAACCCCACCCCCAGAAGGCCCCTTATGCAGGTCCTTACACTTTAGGGACTTTGGGACTCATTAAAAGCCTTTATAGGGGCGGGGCGGGGGCAGAAGATGGCAGAGTAGGGGAAGTGCTTACTGTACGTGATTGCGGACCCGAGTGTGGATCCCCAGAGCCTATGTAAGGCTGATACAGTCAGTGGTTCTGGTTCTCAACTTGTGGGTCGTGACTCCCATAGGGGTCGCATCTCAGATATCCTGCATATCAGATATTTACGTAATGATCCACAACAACCGCAAGATTACAGCTATGAGAAGTAACAACGAAATAATTTTATGGTTGGGGGGTGACCACAGCACGAGGAACTGTATTAAAGGGTCGAAGCGTTAGGAAGGTTGAGAACTGCTAATTTACATGTACCCTGGATCTACAATCCCAGCACTCCAACAGTCCACTGGAGGCGGAGACCTGGGAATCTCCAGAAGTTTGTGCTAGCCTGTGTGGCTTTCCCTGCAGGGTGAGGACTGACCCCCAGGTTGTCTTCAGTCCTCCACACATATGCCGTGGTGCACATATACTTGCACTCATGCTACAAGAACATGTACACACACACACACACACACACACACACATACACACACGGGGGGGGGGCAGTAGAGGTCCTTTAGCAGGAAAAACTTAATTAGTGAAATCCAGGCTTGTGTGACAGATCGTTACTTTTGCATCGAGTATTGATAAGGATAAACAGCCAGGGGCCTGGAGCAATGACTGTGGTTTCTCAGAAGACCCACGTTCCATCCCAAGTTCCCCACAAGAAGGCACGCAACTGTCTATAACTCCTCTGAGGAGATATGGCGGGGCGCCCTCTTCTGGCCTTCTGGGGTAGTGCATACATATGTCACATAGGCACAAGTAGCAACCCCCCCCCCCAACACACACACATGCAAAATAACATAATAGAATGAAAAAAAAAAAGATTAAACAGCAGGGATATCTATCTTTCTGTCTTTGGCCTTTGGCTCAAGTTTTCATTCTGTGTGAAAGTGTGGTCCTCTCCAGAGAAACGAACCAGTTTCGAGGAAGCACGGCATGAATCAGAAGTGACTTGTGATTCGTTTATTACACTATGTAAGGATCCAAAGGGACTGGTTCATACCCGTGCTGTTCCCAGGCACTCTGCTGTTGGTCCCTTCCTAAAGCTCGTGAACGGCACCTCCGTGAAAGGCACCTCTGCCTCCTTTCCCTCGCAGGACTCCTGCTGTTCTGCCCTGCACTGGGTGCTACCACCAAGCCCCCATCCCTTCCTCTGGCATCCCACAGCCTGTAACAGACGGTAGTGAATTTTCACAAAAGGTGGGTCCCTGGGCCCCTGTAGCCGTGACTGACTACATGAACCAGCCTTTGGTGCTAGACTTGGGGGACGGCTGCTCTTCCGTGTCTCCCAGTACTCGGAGCATGTACGCGCCCGCATAGACCAGGAACTGTCCTGTCACCTGGGCAGCATAGGACACAAACCGCAGAAGACTCCTGCAACAGAGGAAGATGGAAGACTCATCAGGCTTGGGATTCTGGCCTGGCCAGAGTTGGAACGGTGAGAATGCCTCACCGCATGCTACCTTACTGAGCTCCGAGGAGACAGCCATCGTGTTTGAGCTATGGTGTCCACCGAATACCACTTTCAGGGCACGGTGTGTGACTGCTCCCTGGGAGGCTGCCTGTACTCTCTGGGGCCACCTACCGGGGACAGGGCCCTCAAGCCACTTTGACAGGAGCCCGCCAAAGTAGGAACTCAGGAGGCCCACAGAACCCTAGCCACTCCTGAGAACATGGGCTTGCTATAGGATTGTGCTAGCAGGTGGGTGTGACGGCCTTGCTCCAGCAATCCCTAGGTCAAAGTGACAAGACCAGTAAAGAACGGGAATTATGATCCTCCGATTGGGCATGGGGAGGGTGGGTAGCTGTGGTGTTCCAACTTGCTCCTCACGACAAGAGGACACTTAGCCCTGTCCTAGCCTCTGAAGTCCCGAGACTAAACTAGTCTTCTTGCAGACTGGGTCAGACAAAAAGTGTTTCCTCAAGTTCTTATCCTTTTCCTGGTGTTAGAAGTTTTCACTCCAGCTTTTGGGACAGCAGGACATCTGGGCCAGATTCCACGGCATGTGAGCATAGCGCTAGCATGGTGTAGGCTTGGTGCCAGCATGGAGGGTGGAGGTGTGTGTGTCTGTGTGTCTGTGTGTTGCTGGGTATTGGACCTAAAGCCTCTAACATTCCAAGCAAACGAGCTACCACTGAGTTATTTCACAGACTTATACCAAAAAGCACAAAGACCAGTTGGGGATGTAGCTTTGTGCTTTTTGATATGAATCTGTGATCTAAAAGTTAAACTGAAGTTAAACCACGTGGAGTAGAGCACAGCTGAGGACAACAGAGGGTCCTGGCCCTGTCATTGTGCTCGCAGGCAAAAGACAAGCTGGAGGAGCTACCTGTGCCACACCTGGGTGTTTCCTGACCCCCATGATGCTCCCCCCCAGTACGTCACCTTAACACTGCCTTGAAGCTTGTGCACCGGATGTCGTAGGACACAGAGTACATCTCATACATGGTGGCTTTGACATTGAGGCAGCCGAGGAAGTCCTTGGGATTCGGCCTGTATAGGTCGAAGGTGACTTTGGCTATTCCCGATTTCTTTGGTTGCTTGCAGACTGGGACATACCTAGTGCCCTGGAACAAAGAAGCAAGGAACAGGCTTAGAACCCATGCTAGCAAAGGCATTTGGAAAAGAAACACACAATTCTGGGGGTAGTGACAAAGTTAGAGTCTCCTAAGTGTCAGCTGCAACTATTCCAGTCAAGCATACAGCAGGCGGACATACTACAGGGCGCCCATTTTTTCTTCTCAACAACTTCCAGTTTAGTGACTCGGGATGCAGCGCTTTGGTTTTGAGGACTTGGTGTCTGATGTGCAGAGGTGCTCCTGCCCTAGAGAGCCTCCTTGCTTGTTTGCATAGAGCCCTGAGGCTAGACCTTGAGGATGAAAGGACTTGGTCAGTTTCCTTTTGCAACCTTTGCAAAGCCGGGAGGAACGCGAGGAACAGGAAGTGCTATTTCTGTTTCACTCCCTAAGTGCCCCTGAGGAAGAAAAGGCTAGAACTCTGAGACTTAGGGAAGGGGTGGAACAGGCCTCTCTCGGGGTGTTTCCTGCCAAGGAGGTAAGATGACTGTGTAGAAACAGTAGCCAGTTAAGGAATCACTCTGAGCTGGGCGGTGGTGGCGCACGCCTGTAATCCCAGCACTTGGGAGACAGAGGCAGGTGGATTTCTAAGTTCGAGGCCAGCCTGGTCTACAGAGTGAGTTCCAGGACAGCCAGGACTACACAGAGAAACCCTGTCTTGAAAAAGCCAAAAAAAAAAAAAAAAAAAAAAAAGGAATCACTCTGTCCTAGGATATCAGGTGACCCTCCAGGTTGGGAGAAGCATATACCCTAGGTTTGTAGATAGCTCTGTAACACCCTGAGAGAACAAAGAAGTGCCAAGATATGCAGATGTTAGACTAGACTAGGGATAGGGCTCAGTAGTAGAGAGCTTGCCTAGTATGTGCAAGGTTCTGGGTTTGAGTACAATCTCCAGTCCTGGTTGTGTGTGGGGTGGGGGTGGGGGGAAGGCAGGGAGCCAATCCTGGTTCAAGAGCTGTTTTCCTAAGTATTTTTTTTTCCACCACACACCGGTCCCAGTGTATCCAGGGTCAAGCTTAGATGATGCAAGAGTCTGTATGCCTCAGGAGCCTTGGGGGTTGGGAGTGCTTGAAAACCTCGAGTATTACACAACAAAATGATCAGATACATTTGAAATTAAAGCATAAATTCCTCTAACAGCGTGCCAGTCCTTCTTGCTGAAGCCACCGCTGGTGCCCCCCCCCCCTTTTCCTATCACCCAGATCATAAATGACAAGTGATTCCGGTTGTCACCCAGTGTGCCAGGCATGAGAGAGAGCCTGTGCCACTTCTACACCAACAACTATCCACGACCCAAGAAAGAAACATCGTTTACAAATCCAAAACTGAGCCTGACATGTCGGTGCACATCTTTATTCCCAACACTTGTAAGGCCGATCTCTATGAGTTTGAGGCTAGCCTGTGCTCCATAGCGAGCATCAGAACAGCTGGCGTTACGAGAAGAGACCCTTTCTCACGACAAACAAACGAGCGAACGAATGAACAAACAATTCAAGGCTAAGGGATAGAAGGGGTTAAGTCTATTGCCTCCCCCTGCTACTGCTTCACTGCTTTCTGACTTGTTTACCTGACTCTCCCTTTAGGCTGCCTTTAGAGTAGACCAAGCCTTCACAATGCTTGGTGCAGGGATCCTCACATCTGGCCATTCAGGCTTCTGTAGCCTGCCAGAGAGGAAGGGCACCGCTACATACTGTCTTCCTCCAAGGTGGCAGGGAGTATCTTCCCCTGGGATTTTAGGATCTCTGAGACCGAGCAAGGGAGACATCTGGTGGCTGCTCCGTGGTGGAAGTTTTTGTTCCAGTTATAATGGGCCTCTGGGACTGAGGTAATCTGTACTCTGCAGGAAGCCGCCATTTCTACTTTACAGGAAAATGGCTGTAAGAGGTTAAGCCTGGAGAGGACTCCAGAATCTTTGATGGGGCTTAGTGGTAGAGCATGAGGTATGGTACGGCACGTATCTGTGAGAGCCTGGTTCCATCCTTACTGCCCTCCTCCTCCCACCCCCAAAATCCAACCCTCAAAACAACCCAGTATTTCAGATTCACAAGGCCTGAGCCAGCCCTTGAATGTGGCGGTCACGATATTATTCACACTTACTGCATCTTGGTGTGACTTGGCACTGCGCTACATTTCTTAGGTCCTGTCACAGTGCAGGACTTAAATGTGTCACTTCCAAACTCACCTCTAAGCTCTCATTTGTATACACCAACAGCAAACACCTTTCCCATCTGTGTTAGTTTTCTATCGCTGCTGTAGTAAGTTTTCAGAACCTCAGCTCAGAAGTCACGTGCTTTGGCTCTGACAACGCTGGGAACAGTGGTCCTGGCAAGTATCCCCACCTTCCTTCACCTGTGGCCTTCCTCTTCCTCTGAACCGCATCCTGGCTCACATCCTCCTGCTTCACCATCCCATGAGAGCCCTGTGGTGATACTGGCCTCCAGATAGTGCAGGGTGGCCTTTGTGTCTCAGGACACACATCTGCCAAGGCCCTCTGGCCAGGTTCTGAGGTTCTAAGGGTCTGAGAATGAATGCAGACACTCTGGAGGCCATGCAAGCGACCACACCTTTCTCACACAGAAAGCACAGGGATGGAGGAACCACTCTGGGAGAACACCAGCCCGACCTGTGGCAAGCTGTGGCTAGCTTGTTCTCAGTAGCTCAAACAGCCAAAAGAAAGCCCAGAAGAGGAAAGAATTGGAAGCTTGGCTGTGGTGATCCACACCTTTAATCTTACCACTGGGAGACAGAAGCAGGTAGAGCTCTGTCAGTTCCAGGGAGCCTGAGCCTGGTCTATATAGTGAGTTCCAGAACAGCCAGGGAAAAAGAAGAAGACGGAGGAGAAGGAGAAGAAAAGGAAGAAGAAGAAAAGAAGGAGGAGGAGGAGAAGAAGAGATAAGAAAAAGAAGAAAGAAAGAACGCCGGGCGTTGGTGGCGCATGCCTGTAATCCCAGCACTCTGGGAGGCAGAGGCAGGTGGATTTCTGAGTTCGAGGCCAGCCTGGTCTACAGAGAAACCCTGTCTGAAAAAAAAAAAAGAAGAAGAAGAAGAAAGAAAGAATTAGTCGAGCCCAAGATTAGTCTGTCTTTTCAAAGGATTTCTAATTTACCTATTCTATAGGCACAGTAGTTTGAATGAATGGGCACCCACGGACTGACCCACAGGGAATGGTACAATTAGGAGGTGTGGCCTTGTTGGAGTGGGTGTGGCCAGTCCCCAAACACACTTCCTTCACCACGCAGGAGGAAACCACCTTGGCTTTCCTATGAACACTATATTGCCAATTTGGTATAGTTTTTGTTTTTGTTTTTTTGTTTGTTTTTTGTTTTTTGTTTTTCGAGACAGGGTTTCTCTGTGTAGCCCTGGCTGTCCTGGAACTCACTCTGTAGACCAGGCTGGCCTGGAACCCAGAAATCTGCCTGCCCTGCCTCCCAGAGTGCTGGGATTACAGGCTTGCACCACCACGCCCGACTCTTGGTATAGTTTTGAATTATCTAGAAATGGTTTAATGCAGAAGTTCTCACAGGCTGGTCTGGAGAGAGAAGATCAAGCTTAAGATCCCTTCTGGGTTAAAACTACTCATACAATAAATACAAAAAGACAATTGTCCTTCTCCGTTCTCCTAGGCCCTGATTTTCTACAGCACGCTTAGGGAAAAAGGGTGACTTAATGACTCAATGTTTTGGTTTGTCCTTTTTCTTTTTCTGCTGTTTTTTCTTTTGGGCTTTGAGCCTTGTGCTTGTGAAATACATTTCACCACCAAGCTATACCTCAGTTCAAAGTCAGTATTTTCCAAACGACCAAAGCATGATACTGCAAGATCACTTTGATGAAAGATCCTTTCAAAATGCAAGACAGACGGACGAACTCAGCGGAGCAGGGTGACCCCTCCGCTGGGGCCTTCTCAGAGTCTCCATGGCGACTGAACTTCACAGAACCCGCAACTGTGGACTCCCGTGCAGTATCAAAGCAGAGCATCCTCAACAGTGTGGGAAGACCTCAGCACCCCTTTCCTCTCTGTCCTCATATCTGCAGCCAGAGTTCCCTCACAGTTCCACCTAAACAATTGTGTGTCTGTGTGTCTGTGTGTGCATACCTGAGTATATGTAGTGCCCTTACTCAGAGATCAGAAGAGGCATCTGATCCCCGGAACTGGAGATACAGATGGTTGTGGGCTGCCATATGGGTGCTGGAAATTGAACCTGGGTCCTCTGCAAGAGCTGCAAATGCTCTTAATTGCTAAGCCATCTCTGCAGCTCTGAGAATTCAAGTATCTTCCAGACATTAAAGAGATTTACAAAAATACAAAAGTATAGTTCCTTGCTCTTATTTTTTTTTTTTTTTTGAGAGTGGTTGTTTATTTTTATTTATTTTAGGAAAATATTTTCGGGGGCTGGAGAGATGGCCCAGCCCTTAAGAGTGCTATCTGCTCTTCCAGAGGTCCTTAGTTTAATTCCCAACAACCACGTGGTGGCTCACAACCATCTACACTGGGATCTGACGCCCTCTTCTGGCGTGTAGGTGTAGGTGCAGATAGGGCATTCATACATTAGATGAGCAAATAAATAACATCTTTTAAAAAAATTAAAAACATATTTGAATGTGGTTTAAAGTAACCTTTACTGTTATCATTAGTTAACACATATTTTTAATTTCTCCATTTTAATCTCTAATATTGGGAATGTCTGTACACGTGGCTTCCGGTTTTTCAACCTCGGCACAAATGGCATTTGGAACTGGATGATTCTTTGTTGCAAAGGCTGTACATTGTAATTTCCCTACTAGACGGTAACAAAGTGTCCTCTACCCCAGTCTGTTATTCTAGACTATCTTTAGACACAATCCCACAGCTCCTACTGGCAAAATATCCTCAGGTAAGAACCTCTGATTGATAGGCATCTCTTGACTGCTTTTGGTAACAAAGTGTCCTCTACCCCAGTCTGTTATTCTAGACTATCTTTAGACACTATCCCACAGCTCCTACAGGCAAAATATCCTCAGGTAAGAACCTCTGATTGATAGGCATCTCTTGACTGCTTTGGTGGAACCCATGTTAAAGAGGGGTGCTCAGAGCTGGGCGGTGGTGGCACACCCCTGTAATCCCAGCACTCTGGGAGGCAGAGGCAGGCGGATTTCTGAGTTTGAGGCCAGCCTGGTCTACAGAGTGAGTTCCAGGACAGTCAAGGCTATACAGAGAAACCCTGTCTTGAAAAAAACAAATTCAAAAAACAAAACAAAACAAAACAAAAAAAAAAAAAAGGAAAAAGAAAAGAAAAAGAGAGAGGTGCTTGGAGTCTTCACAACCTTTCGTGAGTCCTGGCATGAGGAAGTCTGAAGGTGGCGTGCCTAATGCCCCGTTCCATGCTGCTCTCTCTCTCTCAGTGCAGTTATGGGATTTATGCAGACAATGCCTGTAGCTGCGCTCCATGTGTTTTCAAGGTCGAAGAGCAAGCTATTCAGTAAATAGGCAGCGGCATGTCAACCTATGTGCAGTTAAATAGGCATACGTGATGGGTGTATGTTTATCTATCTGCGTCCCACTGGGCGTACAGTGATGGCTGCATTACATCTCCAACCCACTGAAATGGACCTGTGGCTTGGTGACAATATTTACTACCATTCACAAAAGCGACACCGGTGGTCTGACATACATCTGCTGTCTAGGTGTTAGTGTTTTCCAGGGCATGTACCCAGGGATGGACCCATGTTTCCAGGTCACAAACTATGTTTCAACTCTGTTGTCTTAAACATCAATTTGAAAGAGGGTAGGGAAGCTGGTCCCACATCTTGAAGATGGAAAAAGAGATCACGTTTCTTCCTATTTCCTTTTGGCTCTCTTCACTCCCTGGCTCCAATACGAGTGACTTTGCCCCACCGCTTGCCCCTCCAAGGATCTGCTGCCTCAGTAAGGAGGCCGAATTAATAGTAGACTGGATGCCCTCAAACTGTGAGACAAAACAAACCTTTCTTCTTTCTAAGTGAATTGTCTCATGTTTTATTATACTGATGGAAGGTTGATGAGCACACACACACACACACAAAGAATAGGGTAGGTCACTGACAAAAGCTCATGATTCAAAATAATTTATTTGAAACCATACAGACTAAATTGAGAGACATCGAATTTTCTAGAAACGCTTGAGAATCCTTTTGAGGGTTGTGGCTGTAGCTGGGAGGTGAGTATATATTTATAGAATTAGGATGTAGCCTGCTCAGTGCTAAACTAGACAGCGCCCTCGTAGGTAGACTGTCTACCCAGCTGTTGTTTGCACAGCAAGGCTGTACTTACCGGTGTCCATTTCTGTCCCTTTTCCAAGATCATGAAGTGTGTGTTGTCCCTTAAGGTCTGAAAGAACTCCTCTGTGTCTACCACGGTACCATCCTCCTCCAGCACCAGCGTGACCAGGCCGGTTGTGATGACCAAGACATCCAGAGTCTAGGTTTGCAAGGGAGAACAGGAACAAGATGATGCTTATGTTAAAGATTCAGGGAGCCTGGCTGGCCAGGATAAGGCTGCACTGGTGAAGAAACCCATTGACTGGTATTTATAATTCAACCTTCATTCAGAAGAACAGACCAAGGTTTTGAGTGGAGCGCTCTCTTCCTAGAGAATGAGATGAGTGATGTAGCGTGTGTTTACAGTTTCCACGATTGCCTGTTGTGTAGAGGAACAAGCCGACGGCCTTGTGCTTTAAGCACGTGGCCTCGTGCAATCACCTCAGCCTCTTGCTTCAGAGGCTGCACACTGGGTGCCCATGTCTCACTTCTGTAGGAGTCTCTGAGTTATACTTCTCTGAGACTCTATGAGTTTCCCCTCCTCGGTGACTGAGAACACTGTTTTAGCTTGAGGACCACCTATCCTGGTCAGATCTCCCAGGTCACAGTCTCCCTTGTCAAAGAAGGACAGTTAGTTACATTTTCAGTTGATGGATGCTTTTAAGGCATTCACCCTGGACCCGTCTTCTATGATGCAGAGACATAACGCCACTTTGAGGACTTAGGCCTGTTCTTTACTTGTCTGTTACATCTCCTCTCAAGGCTCTGGAGCCTACAAATGCACTGATATGCTATTTTTCTTCTTCTTCCCTTCTTCCCTTTCTTCCTCCTTCCCACTCTCCCTCTCTCCCTCTCTCCCTCTCTTCCTCTCTTCCTCCCTTCCTCCCTCTCTCCATCTCTTGTCTTCCTCCCTCCTTACTTCCCTCCCTCTCTTCTTCCCTCCCTCCCTCTTTCCTTCTGTTCCCTACTTTCTTCCTCCCCCACCCCTTTTTGAGACAAGCTCTTGATGTAGTCCTGGCTGCCCTGCAACTTGCTCTGTAGACCAGGCTGGCCTCAAACTCAGAGACCCACCTGCCTCTGCCACCTGAGTGCTGAGGTTAAAAGCAAGTGCCACCACTGCCCATCTGATAAGCTCTCTGCTGATGCTTAGTGTCTCAGGCCTGGACTCTGAGCTCACAAAGGTGACCACAGTACCTTGCTGATAAGTTCCTGCAGGCTGCTGGCCATCACCCCACGCCGGCTGCTTCGGTCATGGTTTGAAACTCGAAAAGGGCGAGCCGGATGTATGAGGGGTGTCAGCAGGACCTTCTTTGTCTGCAGTCCCATGAATGTCAGGGGCCTGGGAAGGAGGCACAGAGGAGAAGCACTTTTCAGACAAGGGTTGAGGTTTTGCTTCATCACCCCCTACACAGAATTTCTCTTCATAACAGCCATGAGTGTCTTGGAACTTGCTCTGAAGACCAGGCTGGCTTCGAGCTCACAGAGATCCATGTGATTCGGCATCAGTGATTTAATCCCAGTGAGTGCTGGGATTAATGGTATGTGCCAGCCGGGCGGTGGTGGCACACACCTGTAATCCCAGCACTTGGGAGGCAGAGGCAGGTGGATTTCTGAGTTCAAGGCCAGCCTGGTCTACAGAGTGAGTTCCAGGACAGCCAGGGCTACACAGAGAAACCCTGTCTCCAAAAAACCAACTTCCCCCCCAAAAAACCACCCCCCCAAAAAAGGTATGTGCCACCACTTTTTTAAGAGGTTTGAGACACATACAAATAATGCAATCTTAATGTTTGCATCTGAAAGAAATATACCACTTAGGAATATACCATTTAGGAATTACTAAATGTTACATATATCCATACCTCCTAAGAGCAAGCTAGGGCCGGAGAGATGGCTCAGGGGTTAAGAGCACTGACTGCTCTTCCAGAGGTCCTGAGTTCAAATCTCAGCAACCACATGGTGGCTCACAACCATCTGTAATGGGATCAGATGTCCTCTTCTGGGGTGTCAGAAGATAGCAACAACATATTCAAATACATACAGCAAAGAGCAAGCTGTAGCGTAACTGATTAGCTTAGCAACCCAGGGGCTCAGTTTGGTCCTCGGCCCCTTTCCTAACTATATTCAGCAAATATTGACTTAAAAAAATGTTAAATTTATTTATTTTATGCATGAGTATTTTGCCTGCATGTATATACATGTACCACATGTGTACCTGGTACCTGTGGAGTTTAGAGGAGACCATCGAATCCCCTGGAACTGGAGTGACAGGTGGTGGCGAGCCACTGTGTGGGCGCTGAGACTAGAACCTGGGCCCACCACAAGAGCAATATGTGCTCCTACCCTCTGAGCCGTCTCTCCAGCCCCCAAATATAAATGTGTTTTATTATTATATTATATATAAATGTATTTTATTTATTATTTGTGTGTGTGTCTGCATGTTCATGACGTGTACATGTAGGTGCAGATGTCACAGTGCATGAGCTGCAGTCAGAGGACCAGTTTGTGGGGGATGGGCCTCACCTGTTACTTTTATGTGGATTTGGGGATCAAACACAGGGTACCAGTCTTGTGAATGATGAGCCTGGCTGTCCTGGAATTCACTCTGTAGACCAGGCTGGCCTCAAACTCAGAAATGCCTCTGCTTCCCAGAGTGCTGGGATTACAGGTGTGCACCACTATCAGCTGCCACTGAGGGTCTTAAAAGCTAAAAATGTGGGGCTGGAGAGATGGTTCAGTGGTTAAGAGCACTGACTGCTCTTCCAAAGGTCCAGAGTTCAAGTCCCAGCAACCACATGGTGGCTCACAGCCATTTGTAAAGAGATCTGACGCCCTCTTCCAGTCCGTCTGAGGACAGCTACAGTGTACTTACATATAATAATAAGTAAATCTTTTTTTAAAAAAACTAAAAATGTAAGAATATGATTTCTAATGATTACAAAGTAGCTAAGCTAAATAGAGAGTTGGTGTATACAGACAAATAAGTGCACATTTGTACAATACTGGCAGAGAATTAATTTAAAAGCCAAACACTGTTGAGTTGAGTGTATTAGTCAGTTCAGGTTGTCGTTTGTTTTGTTTTGAGTGTAGGGTTAGAACTCAGGGTTCTGTGCCTGCTAGGCCAGTATCCTGCTGCTGAGCTGATTCACAGCCAAGGTTCTGAGATCAGCCTAGAAGGGTATTTGGCTATGGTTAAAAATCTGTAACATAGAGCTGGAGAGATGGCTCAGTGGCTAAGAGCACCAACTGCTCTTCCCGAAGTTCTTGAGTTCAAATCCCAGCAACCACATGGTGGCTCACAACCATCTGTAATGAGATCTGACTCCCTCTTCTGGAGTGTCTGAAGACAGCTACAGTGTACTTATATATAACAAATAAATAAATCTTTAAAAAAAAATCTGTAACACTTGTAACAAAAAGCTGGCTTAGAACACATAAGTGTACTTACATATAAGAAATAAATTAATTAAAAAAAAAGAAAATAGCCCACTTGATATGGATTTTACACTGATAAGACTTGGTTTTGTCTTCTAAAAATTTTGGAAGTGTACAACATTAAAGATGTTAAAAATCACTGGCTCTTGGAATCCACTCCCCCAGCCCCTTTCAGTTTGCTTGAGCTCTGGCAAAAGGTTCTGTCAGCCAAGGCCAGGAAAGTTCCTAGTCTCTTTTTAAATTAGAAAGAAGCACCCAGGAGTCAGGGCTTTCTTTCTTCTTCTTTTTTTTTTTAAAGATTTATTTATTTTATGTATATGAGTACATCGTAGCTCAATTCAGACACACTAGATGAGAGCATCAGATCCCATTACAGATGGTTGTGAGCCACCATGTGGTTGCTGGGGGTTTGAACTCAGGACCTCTGGAAGAACAATCAGTGCTATAAACCGCTAAGCCATCCCTCCAGCCCGTTCCTAGTCTCTTTATAAAATATGTTTATAGGTTAAAAAGTTTTATTTTGATACTAAAAGAGCTTCAATTCAAAACTGTAATTTTTGCTCAAATTGAACAGGAATTGATAGTCAATAACCTTGTAAATGACCAAATCCTTTAAACATGTTCAAAAATACATTTAAAGTCAGGCTAAGAACCAATGCAGTTAATTATAAGAGTAAAACTTTATTTAGTCTATTTTGTGTTTGCAAGGTACAGTTTAAAATAGATAATTAAAATAGTCAAAGATTGCTTAACTAAGATACAATAGGTAAATACTAGCCCTCAAACCTTTCAGAGAGGGCTGGAGAGATGGCTCAGCAGTTAAGAGCACTGAGTGCTCTTCCGAAGGTCCTGAGTTCAATTCCCGGCAACCACATGGTGGCTCACAACCATCCGTAATGAGATCTGACGCCCTCTTCTGGAGTGTCTGAGGACAGCTACAGTGTACTTACATATAATAATAAATAAATCTTAAAAAAAAAAAACTGTCAGAGATCAGCTGAATTTGGCATTTAATAAGTTTAAACTTACCAAGACGAACAGAGACTCCCAAATCCTGGTACTGACCACCCCACCAAGGTCAAGAAGATATGGGCACAAAAGGCACTGCCTGGGGTGTGGCACAATAACCACTGGGCATAACTGCCCCAACGTCTCGCCTGCTGCTAGGGCCTGACCTGAACTGTGGGCAAACAGAGGACACTGGAGGATCAATGCCACCCATTGCCAGGACAAGGTGAGGTTGGGCTCTCCCACGTTCTTTCTCCACAGGAAAAGACTCTTCATCTTCTAGGCCTGATGGCCACAGTCTGCCTCTGCCCTTGGTGCAATAGCAATATAGAAGCCTAGTGCAACTGTCTAGGTAATAAAATATGGACTAGTCTCTGGCATTTTAATTTATCCTTCTTCAGTCTCTGATTGAATCAATAGCTATGCTAATTGTAGCTTGACAGAGAGGGAACAACAGGCGACTAGCTCCTTACCTCAGGTAATAATCAATCCATCACTGAGTTAGCTTATTAGCTGACTTATTAATCAATCAATCAAAACTACTAATCTCTTATTAAGAAGGACAAACAGGTTTGCTTTGCGCACAGGTTTCATATTACCACCTATGACTCATGATAAATAATAAAATAAAAATTACAAAATTTAAAATTTTATATATATAATATATTAACTTTATATACAGGATAAATAAAATCTAAGACTATGAAAGTTTCTAAAAATGTTCAAAGGTTCAATATGTTACATAAACATTAGAGGGCCTAAAAGGATGCTTTAAGAAATATAAATACAAGTTATAAAGATATTGAAAAATAATATAATATATATAAAATATAAAAAGAAGTTTTATAGTTCTTCCCTCATGCTATTGTTTGTTATCTTAACATTGATCGATGCAGTTCTTTAAGATTTTATTTTATATATGATGAATATACTGTAGCTGTCTTCAGACACACCAGAAGAGGGCATCACATCCTATTACAGATGGTTGCAAGCCACCATGTGGTTGCTGGGAATTGAACTCAGGACCTCTAGAAGAATAGTCAGTGCTCTTAACCACTGAGCCATCTCTCCAACCCTAAGTAGTTTCTTATATTAGCGCAGGTGTCTCTCTCTCTTCTTCTTCTTCCTTTTTTTTTTTTTTTTTTTTTTGGTTTTTGAGACAGGGTTTTTCTGGCTGTCCTGGAACTTACTCTGTAGAACAGACTGGCCTTGAACTCAGAAATCCACCTGCCTCTGCTCCCCAAGTGCTGGGATTAAAGGCATGCGCCACCATTGCCCAGCTGCAGGTGTCTCTCTTATGTGGGGGTCTATCACAGGAGCAGCTTATACCATGAAAGCTTTATACACAGGCACAAGAAGTGCTGTTGTGTGGGTTGGTTTGGGTCCAAGCTTATTGTGGGTAATGATACAAAACAGTTTTATTGACTTTTATCGTGATTGGTTTCCAAGGGCACAAAACATTAACAGAATATGTAATTAATCTTGGCATTAGAAAGTTCCCTGGTAACAGCAAAGACGTATAAAAAAGTTTCCATATAATGGCAGGGTAACCAAGTAACTGTTACCTAGGTCTTAACATTCCATCTAGGACTTAACATTTTACTGAGGCCTTATCAAGAACCAACATCCTAAATGTCACTGGAAGAACGGAAGGGGGAAACTCTAGGTCCTGAGTCCCATGACCCTTTGTATTTAGTTTTGATTTGTTGGAAGACATGGAATTTTACACCTTCTGCTAAGCCAGGTTACAACATGGGAAACAGTAGGCACTCTGGTGTATTCTTTTCATGTGTATTCTCAGAGAAAATAAATATCTTTTTTGTTTTGGTTTGGTTTTTGTTTGTTTGTTTGTTTTTGGATTTGTGGTTTTTTGTTTTTTTTTTTTTTTTTTTTTTTTTTTTTTTTTTTGAGACAGGGTTTCTCTGTGTAGCCCTGGCTGTCCTGGAACTCACTCTGTAGACCAGGCTGGCCTCGAACTCAGAAATCTGCCTGCCTCTGCCTCCCAGAGTGCTGGGATTACAGGCGTGCGCCACCACCGCCCAGCAATAAGTATCTTTTAATGTTCTCTTTTCATAGCAAAGACTATGTCACAGACTAACTGAGGCAGATCTTTACTAAAGACTTTTAAAACAATGCACCCCACCCCACCCCCAATTACACCAACATGGACCGGGGAAATAATCACTGCAACATCAAAACGTTTTCTGAGAAGATGTTATTATTTGATTTTCGTTAATGGGAAACTACAAAGAAATAGTTGGATTCATGAAAAAGAGCACAATCACTCTTTCAGTAGTTAATTAGGAAAACAAAATTTGTTTTATTTGGGCTTAATATTTAATTAACTTTCAAAGTTTGATGGGATTGCTTCTGTTGCTGTTTTAAGTCAGGGTTCTCATGTAGCCCAGGTTAGCCTTCAACTCCCTAAGTAGCAGAGGATGACCTCGAACTTCAGATTCAGCCCCAGGCACTCACTATCACCTCCCACACCTTCCACAGTCAGCCAGGGCACTCAGGTCAGCTAAGTAGCAAGAGCTCAAACGAAGGGCATGTTATTAAAAGCAAGAAGACACCCTGGTCACCATGAAAGAATGCCTGACTGCCTCTGACCCCGCCGTGTTCTCCATCAACATGAAAGGCTGTATTTAACAATGGCAAGAAGTAATCCTGGGCGGTGGAGCACCAAGGCTCTCCCTAAATGCAACCCCGTCAGCTGACAGCTGTGCGGTCGAGCCTCGGTGGTGGTTAAGCCTCTGTGGAAACCAGTGAGCGGCACACAAGGAGCTTTAGCCCAGGCCTGTGGGCTCTTTCTCATTCAGGACAGACCCGTAAAGATGTTATTCCGAGGGGCTGGAGAGATGGCTCAGCACTTAGGAGCACTAGCTGCTCTTTCAGCAGAAGACCTGGTTTTGATTCTCAACGGCCATGTTGTGGTTAACATGGGTAACTCCAGTTCTAGGGCATCTGATGCCCTCTTCTGGCATTTTTGGGAAGTGCATGCATGGGGTGCCCATAT
The DNA here is from genome assembly GCF_947179515.1 of Apodemus sylvaticus. Lineage (NCBI taxonomy): Eukaryota > Metazoa > Chordata > Mammalia > Rodentia > Muridae > Apodemus > Apodemus sylvaticus. Next base: position 30,098,972 of record NC_067484.1, read on the forward strand.
ATACAGACAGATAAACCACTCATACACATAAAATACAAATAAAAATAAAACCTGTCAGGGTAAGTCATGTTGCTATCTGCGCTGACGCATCTCAGGAAGTTCAGAAGAGGGGACTGGCAGCCAACACATACCGCTTGCAGCCTCTCGTTCTCTTCTCTTTCCTCCCACAGTCCCTCCCTTCCCTCCCTCCCCCCCCCCCCCCATAGCTCCACCAACAAGGTTGAAGGTCTGAAGTTAGACCTAGGTTGTCAGCAACAGTTTGGTCTGAAGTACACACAACCAGCGCCACCAGGACCTCGTACATATGTATGCTTGCCTCTGAGCACCTGTCATGGTAATTCTTCCAACACACTATGGTCACCACAGCATCACACCCCATTTCTCAGATGGGAAGACTGAGACCCAACATGATTTCTCAAGGCCATCCAGAGTGATAAAGGTAAGTGGTGGGATGGGAAGCCGTATCTCTCCTAAGCCAAAAGCTTCCATTGGGTAGAAGAACCAGATCACAATCTGCAACATCCTGGAGCAACCACGTTGATAGCACAGCCGCTCAAATCATAATTATTTTATTGTTTTTTTGTTTTTAGACAGAATCCCTCTATGTAGTCCTGGCTGGCCTGGAACATGTGTTGCAGACCAGGCTGGCCTCGAACTCGTGAAGGTCCGCCTGCCTCTGCCTCCTGAATGCTATGATTTACCACCACACCCAGCCTAGTTTTATGATTTTAAATTAGGTATAGGTGTGTATGTTTGCATGGGGTTATATGCAAGTGAAGGTAGGTACCCACAGAGCTCAGAGGTTCAAATGTTCTGGAGCTGAAATTACAAATGGCTGTGTGCCTCCTGAGGTCGGTGTGGGAACTAAACTCAGGTCCTCTGTCAGAGCAGCAGCTGCTCTTAACCACAGAGTTCTCGCTCCATTCCCAAGCACAGCAGGCTTGTATTTATATACGCGATTCCTTCCCTTTTCAGATGTATAAAGTGGATGCACAGCTTGCTTCCCCTGAGGCTCTGTGGAGGGGACTGGGATAGACCCAGGGTTCCCTGACTTAGCTCTCCCATCTGAACGACCTTGGAACTCTGACCAGAGACCTAGATGGGTTGAGCATAGCAGCGGCCCTGGCATTCTGGCTTCTGAACTTGTGCCTTGATTCGGAGGAGTTGTACCAGGTCTCTGTTGCACAACCCAAAGCACAAGATGTCCACACAGGGCTGAGCTAACACTAGGGCGGGATGCGTGCAATGCTGCCACACCTGTCTGTGGCTTGGAAGGCAGCAGTCGGGGACTAGCTATGCTTATGCTCCCCTCAGAACCCCAACTTTGTTCTCAGCCTACTCTTAACCATGAAGCTTTAACCAGCTGGTCAAGAAGCCGGAAGAGTTCTAAGTCCGGCAAACACCTGCGCGCATTAACGGACTATAGAGAAACTTATAAGTCATAGTCATGAGTTAGACAGTGGCCCAAGGGACAGCATGCAGTGAAGGTCATTAAGCAGTGCCAGGTTTGAAGTTCTGAATATACACCCAACTTTTTTTTGGGGGTGGGGGACAGGGGTATTTTGAAACAGGGTCTCACTATGTACTTCAGGCTGACCAAGAGCACCTGATCCCCTTGCCTCTGTCTCCTGTGTGCTTCAGTTGCATCCTGTGACACCACAGCTGGCTCTCTAACCAGAACTTTCTTGCCTCAGTGTCCACCCTACTAAATTATGTCCTTCTCACAGGAGACTCTGAAGCCCAGCCCTCCAAAGAGTGTCTATCTCCTACACTTGAGTAAGAGGCCTTTGCTGTTCCCGTGAGGCCTCTGGAAGCTCAGAGAGCCCAGGGTCTGCCTGAGCATTCCCCCACCCCCACCTCACGCCATCTATTTGCTAAGTCAAAAGCATGACAGAATAAAGTAGGAGACCCAAGAAAACAGGACCCTGTACTGAAAAACCGAAAATGCCAGCTCTAGCCACTAGTGGCAGAAGGCACATCTTTGACCTAGTTACCTTGGCCCCAGGTCTCCTCATTGGAAAAAGACATTTATGTCTTCCCAAGAACCACTCCAGCAACCTAGCCCAGCCGAAGAGTTCTAAAGTCCCCATTGTCTTTTCCCTTCTGACAAGATAAGGGCTGGCAATCACTGAGGCCCTCTCTGCCTCTGCCTGACCTCAGGGCAGCCTCCTGGCCTAGGAAGGACAGTGGACCTTTTGTTCTTAGCTATTTCCTAAGCAAGAACTGGCTCACTGCTGGAGATAAGACTCTTGGAACACACACACACACACACACACACACACACACACACACGCAGACCACACATAGAGAAATCAAATCCAACCATTTTTATCCAAGATGAGTGCCTTAATGTGTCAAAATATAAAAAGAAAAATCAGGATGGAAAAACAAAAAATTCTGGATCCTTAGGGCTTACTGTGACCTAGCCTGGTCTCATCTGTGAGGCCCAGGTCCCAAATAAGTTCCTCTCTCAAAATAAGGCTATCTTATGTTGGGAGGTGGTGGCAGAGGCAGAGGGTTCTCTGTGAGTTCAAGAGCAAGCCTGGTCTACAGAGCGAGTTCCAGGACAGCCAGGGCTATGTAGGGAAACCCTGTATTGAAAAACCAAACCAAACCAAACCAACAACTACAATACTGTAGTTTTTTTTTTTTTTAACACATGGAGGGGTTAGCTGAACTTTTTTGCACACTCAACCTGAGTAATGAACATGTATGAGGCCAAGGTGTTAATGAACAGGGTTTGAGTAGTCCCTTCTCACTCTGTCCCACGGGAAAGACAGAATGCTTTATGTCTGGTCATTGGCACACTGCTGAAAGTGGGGTTTCCATTTCTATGCCCCCCCCCAATATCCTGACTTGTCAAAGTTAAGATAGGGCACCTAAAGAGTGAAGGGTGGTGTGGCTTAGTAGTTAGCACAACATAATAAGGTCCTGAGTTCAGTCCTTCTCCTTCAATAGCTCCCCAAAATTAAAACAGCAAGACCACTGAGAAGCCTCGAATTCTGCTTCTCACCTTGTCAACAGTGAGAGTGGCTGCTCCCTAGTTCCTTGGAAAATGGGTGCAGACAGTTCTGTGAAACTGGAAGGGAAGTAACTCACCGAGGAAAGCTAACAAGGAAACAACGGGGCCTTTAAGGAAATAGATTGTTCAGAGGAAATCAAAACAATAATAGAAATCAGACTTCATAGAATATTCTCGAGATTCCACTATGTTCATAGCAGCCCTATTTATAATTGCCAGAAGCTGGAAAGAACCCAGGTGTCCCTCAACAGAAGAGTGGATGCAAAAAATGTGGTATATCTACACAATGGAGTACTATTCAGCCATTAGAAACAATGAATTCATGAAATTCTTAGGCAAATGGATGGAGCTAGAGAACATCATACTAAGTGAGGTAACCCAGACTCAAAAGGTGACTCATGGTATGCACTCACTAATAAGTGGATATTAACCTAGAAAACTGGAATACCCAAAACATAATCCACACATCAAATGAGGTACAAGAAGAAAGGAGGAGTGGCCCCTTGTTCTGGAAAGACTCAGTGAAACAGTATAGGGCAAAACCAGAACGGGGAAGTGGGAAGGGGTGGGTGGGAGGATAGGGGGAGAGAAGAGGGCTTATGGGACTTTCGGGGAGTGGGGGGCTAGAAAAGGGGAAATCATTTGAAATGTAAATAAAAAAAAAAGAATATTCTCGAGAATTGTCACACATCAGATCTCCCAGAAGAGGGGGTAACAGGGGAGCTTTGCATTCCCCTCTGAGGGAACTTGTGAATATGTGACACAAAGCAAGAAGCCACAGACTGACAGTCCACATGGGTTTTTTTTCTCCAATAAGATGACGGCCCCTCCCCCACAGACATACGCTTACACACCAGAGGAAAAAGGCCAAAACCAAGATCAAAATCCCAGCAAGACCATGGCTATGTGGCACCTCCTCTTAGGGACTTACGTGTCTTACACAGGAGACTAATTCCCATGATCCAATGTACCTGAGCAAAACCAGTCTCAAGGGGGAAATAAAACGTTTTGTTTTATAAGATAAGGAAATGCTCACCAGATTGGGGCCACATACCAAGGGCCCTCAAAACAAGACTAAGTAACAGTCAACTACTATAAAAGATCTCTATTTTCTCCCAGGCTCTAGGAGCTCTCTGGGGATTCTTTGTAATGTATTGTGACCACTTTTCTGTCCATTCTGCTTTTGGTAAATTCTTTTACCACCTGCTCCACTTGCCTTGTCCACCATTCTACACAGACCACCCTCGAAGCCCATAAAAAGCTTTCTTTGTATGCTACCCTTGGGTTGACGTCTATTCTAAAAGCACTAGAGGAAAGGTTCTGGAACTAGGTCTTAGAGAAAGACACAGCCATCTCCCAGTAGATGCAGGAGCATGGGTCCTCGGAGCCCCAGGATCCCCAAATTCAGAGATGGTCAAGTCTCTTTATAAGATGTAATGTTTTTAGTGCCTACACACATCCTCTTGAATGTTTTAACCATCTCTACATTACTGAGTACACCAAGCACGATGTAAGTTGCTGCTCTACCGGATAGCATAGTGAGACAGAACATGTCTGCACAGGTGCAACTGAGAAATACAGATATTTTCAAGAGCCAGAGATGGTGGTCCACACCTGCATCCTCAGGTGGTCCACACCTGCATCCTCAGGTGGTCCACACCTGCATCCTCAGGTGGTGCACATGTGCATCCTCAGGTGGTTTACACCTGTATTCTTAGGTGGTACACACCTGCAGGTGGTACAAAATGACTGTACTCTCTTTACTTGAAGAGGCAGAAGCAGATCAAAAATTTGAGGTCAACCTGGGTTATGTGGGAGAATCTAATTTTAGTATCAAGAAAGGCAACCAACCAACCAACCTCCTCTCCAAACAAAATCAATCCATCCATCAATCAATCAATCAATCAATCAATCAATCAATCACTTTTTTCCCCCTGCAAAAAGGATTTGGTTAAATCCTGAAAGGCAGATACCAAGGGTATGGAGACCAGCTGTACTTTTGGTGTTATTAGTGATAGAGGCTATTTAGGGATTAGGCATAGCTGCTGTGCAGTTCACTGTTATTAAAAAAATGAAGAATGCATATAAGGGAAGAAAAGAACAGAACCTTATCAGTCAAACACCACAGAGGCAAGAACAGGTGAGAAAGGTAAGCGTGGTGAGGTCAAACACCAGCAAATCAAGAGAGGAGATGAGGATCCGGAGGTGTCCATCACATTTAGAGAGGGCAGAGTTCACGGGTCCTAGGGCCCAATGGTAAGGGTCAGCAAATCAGGCTGCCCATCGCCTTGTAGGTAGCACACACAGTTGGAACATGCTTGCCCACAAGTCTGAACACAGCCCATATCCGGCGTCTATTCTGACAGAATGCTTACTCTAAGAACATAGAACACAAGACTGAAGCCCTTAGATACTGTGCAACAATACTTTGCAACATTGTTTAAGGAGGTTTGGTCCCAGAAACAGAAAGCTGAGAGATTTGTTTGTAGCGAACTTGTTGTCTTTCTAATGTCACCAGGGAAGCTGGGATAAATTCTGAGCTGGAAGGGCAGCTGTACAACACCAAGTTCTTACGAAAGGGAAGCTATTCTGATTCTCTTTTGAATGGTACTGGAGTGAAGCCTATGGTATCAGACTTGCTAAGTGCTCCCTGAACCACTAGGCATCGCCCAGCCGTAGAGGATGGCCTAAATAGTTACAGATGCTCATGTTGGCCTTTCAGGGTAAATATCAGCCCCTTAACAGCTTCAGAGTTTGGCCAAAGTAGACCTTGTCTGTGATGATAAACACCTACAAATATCCAGGGTTTCACTAGAAGACTCCAGCCTCTTCCTTATTACCAAGGTCTCCAGTGGTTATGAATTTGTCAACAAGCTGTTTCAGGACCTGCAGTTAGGGATGGGGAGATGGCTCAGCAGCTGAGAGTTGGGTACCCAACGCCCACATCAGGTGGCTCACAACTATTTGTAACTCCAGCTGCAGGGGATCCCAAACATCTTTTGTTTTCCTAAGGCATCCCACACACTTACAGTGTGCACATGCGCACACAAATACAAATTTTAAAAATCACTTAAAAAGAATTTGTAATTTGTGTGAATGTGGTGTGTGTACAAGCACCTGGGAGCACGCACAGAGGCCGAAGGAGGACGCACAGTTTCCTGCGGTATCGTCCTCTCTGCTTCACTCCTTTGAGACAAGGTCTTTTGCTGAACCTGGAGCTAGGCTGGTGGCCAATGAGCCCCTGAGCACCCACTTGTCTCTATTTCCCACAGGTCTGGGGTTCTGAGTGCCTGTGAGCAGGCCTGCCTGGCTTTACGGCAGGAGCTGGGATCTGAACTCAGGTCTTCTGGCTTTGGCAGCAAGGACTCTTACCCCTGAGCTATTCCTCCTGCCCCAAAGACTTCAAAATTGTTTACAACTGTTCTCTCTCTCCCATCTCAGCCCAGGGTTTCCTGCACTAGGGTTTACTCTACTATTGAGCCACACCCTCAGAACAAGTATCTTTTTCATACTGTGTTTATTGGTTAAGTTACCTCCCTGGCAGAATCCAGTTATTAGCTAATGAATGACAACCGCAGTGTACCGTGTTGGGCTGTTTAAATTCACGGACAGGAAGCAGAAAAGCAGCAAGCCACAGTGAACAGTGGGTCTTGCCTGTGCCTCTTTAGCCTGGATAGGATTTTAAACAGGGGTGGGAAAGGGGGAAATATTTTCTTTTCCTTCAGCCAGCAAGTATTATAGGTTGTTTTCTTCCAGTTTTGTTTGGAATCAAGTCTTGCCAAAGGATTAGAGCAGGCTGGTTTGGAAGTAGGTAGAATTTTTTTTTTTTTTTTGAGAACTGAAGCAAGTTTGTCACTAACAAAAAGTTGTGAGCTCCTGGGACTTGTCAGGTTGCAAGGGAGGGAGTCATAGATCATATATATTCTCCAGTGTTTTGATTTACTGAGTCACTTCCGCCTCACACATGACACCACGGAGACCTCACCCAGGTACATGCTGGATTTTAGTAGCATGTACGGTCACGTCACGATGTCACGGTCAGGATAAGCCCAGCCTCCATGCCCTCTACTCTGAGGCAAAACGATACTGCCTGGTGAAGGCTAACATCTGTGAACCCCTGCCCTCCCTCCTCGGAGAGAGACGGAACCACAGAACCACGGCGGTTCTTGTCCAAGAGTTTTAAAGAGTTGGTGAGGGCAGAGGGCGTGATTAGCTGTAAAGACCGCAAAAAAGCAGCCTGTGTTCCCCGGCCAGTGTGAGCATCAAGATGGTTGAAAAGAACAAGGCTTCCCAGGACAAGCATAGACAGGAAGGAGCAGAGGAAGCTGGCGGAGCCCCTTCTCTCGGCTGTGGGGCTGCCCCGTGGTTCTTCCCATCTAAACGCTGATGTTCTACCCTTACATCTACTGCCGCTGATGGTAGGGTGCCGTGTTATCTGGAAGCCTTTACAAGTCCCCGAGCTCCCATAGTTAAGTCTCTGTTTCAGAGGAAGCAGGAACCATCCAGAAAGATCAGGCCTTTTTTCATTTGGTGGCTCTTTTTTTTTTTTTTTTTTTTTTTTTTTTACTTTACTTTTTCTTTTTAAAGTGTATTTATTCATTATATATACTTGATTACATTGCGGCTGTCTTCAAACACTCCAGAAGAGGGCATTGGATCTCATCACAGATGTGAGCCACTATGTGGTTGCTTGGGAATTGAACTCAGGACCTCTAGAAGAACAGTCAGTGCTTTTTTCTTTCTTTCTTTCTTTCTTTCTTTCTTTCTTTCTTTCTTTCTTTCTTTCTTTCTTCCTTCCTTCCTTCCTTCTTTCCTTCCTTCCTTCTTTCCTTCCTTCCTTCTTTTCTTTCTTTCTTTCTTTCTTTCTTTCTTTCTTTCTTTCTTTCTTTCTTTCTTTCTTTCTTTCTTTCTTTTTGGTTTTTTGGATTTGGTTTTATCGAGACAGGCTTTCTCTGTATAGCCCTGGTTGTCCTGGAACTCACTCTGTAGACCAGGCTGGCCTCGAACTCAGAAATCCACCTGCCTCTGCCTCCCAGAGTGCTGGGATTACAGGCGTGCACCACCACCGCCCGGCCTAGTCAGTGCTCTTAACTGCTGAGCCATCTCTCCAGCCTGGTGGCTGCTTTTCTAACCCTGTGAACTGACACACAGTTTCCCTTATGTCCCTGTCTCATGAGCAGCCCGAGCACCCGAGTTTAGTGACCCTGATCTCCCCACATTTCTCTGCAAGAGATACGCAGTGAGGTCTGTCACGGCGGGGCCTGTATTTTTACACACTAGGGTTTCTATATCCTTTTGCAGTATTCTCGTCCTCTGTAGAGAATCAAGATCTCACTGTTTAACCTGTTCTGTAAAGTCACTGCCTTGCAGCTGGCCTTGACTCTGAAAGCCAGTCATCTAGACCACAGCATCAGAGGCAAGCGGACTGTGTGTTAGAGATCAGCCTGCAGTGTATAGCCAGTCCTAAGCTAAGCTGGCCCTTCTGGGGAGACCCTGTCTGTCTGTCAGTCTTTCTTTCTCTCTGTTTCCAATCCCTTCTCTCTGTATCTTATTCTTTGTTTCCCTATCTCTCATTCTCATTGTCTGTCTCTCATTCTCTGTCTCTGTGTCTCCAAATCTGTGTCTCTAAGTCTCTTGCATTAGCGTCTCTCTTGTGTCTCTGTCTCTTTCTTACATAGACACAGACACACACGCTCATGCTGTCTAGGATATTACTGAGAACCAGAATGTTCTATCAACATACAGAGAAAAACCCAAGGGGAGCAGTATCAGTAGGGTTGGCTGGGAGCCAAAGCTGTCCCTCCAAAACCTGAGTGAACCCATCCCCACCCCCCACTCCCGATATTCTGCACTCACCCGGAGGACCTAAGCCTGGACTCCTTCCTAGCCCTCCAATTTGATGCTAAACCACCGAGAAGCCCTATCCAGTACAGACACTCCAGAGCTTCCACTACTTCATCTCCAGTAGGAGCGCAACAGAATGAGGCCACCCCCACGTTCACCACTGTCACTTGTTTTGCGGACTCCCACGCACCTCAGGAGCGCCCCACGGGGCACCTGTGGACCTTTTCGAGAGGAACGTCGGGCTGCTGGGCCCGTGGGCGCTGGTTGGCGAGGGTGGGAACAGGCCCAGCAGTGAGGACTGGCAGAGGGACTATGGCTAAGGGAGCAGAGACTCCGGGTGGCCGATGGAGTGTGCGAGAGAGGAGGAGCTCGGGGTTCACGGGAACGCGCGGGGAGATGGTGACTTAGGGCTCAGGAAGAACTGGGGAGCAGAGGAAATGGAGAAGGGCAGAGTACTCGGAAAGAAGGGTGACCCGGGCGCAGGGGTACATGGGCGGCACTCGCCTGATGAGGGCTCCCGCGTAGTCCCTGGCGGTCTCCATTGGTGCAGGTCCTCCTGTCCCAAGGCCGCGCCTCTTAAATCACTGCCCTGTCCGCCCCGCCCCGCGACGACTTGACCCGACCCAGCCAGGACCTTGGCGACAGGCTGCGCTCCTGCGTGCAGCGAATAGTTCTGGCACCCACGCCTGGGTCCCGGGGCCACGCCCCTTCGTAAGCAAACGGTACCGAGGGCTCCAGAACCCCAGATTTGGTGGTGTTGGTGGCCATTGTCAGTTTGTTTTCCTCTTCTGGAGGCTGGGGTGACTGGTGACACCACCAATGTCAGCGGTATCGCTTGGTAGGAGAAAAGCAGGTGTGCGTGGGGCGAGGGAGTGTCCCGACAGGCTGGCTGCGTGCTGGAGTCTCCAAAGCCTGACACAGGGCTGGGCGGCTGGCCAGCGAGTTCCCGGGGGACAGGAGGAAGTGGCCGGGGACACGCGGAAGAGTCGAGGAGAGGGAGTGGAGGAAGCACATGACTGGCACCTTTAGTCACTGGAGTTGTAGGTTAGGCAGCTTCGGAGACACAGAAGGTAAGCGCAAGATTTCCGTGCACTCAGTGAGCCCACGCCCACGAAGAGCCGAGTTGGGGGGGGGCATTCACCAGAACTCCGCTACAAAGCTGAAGATGACTTTCTTCGCAAGCTACAAACTCTGGAATAAGAAGTTGCTGGAAGCGCCTTTCGGCTCGCCATCACTGTCCGAGAGCTTGTTACTGTGTTCAGGCTCGGTCGCCAGCCCTCTTCTCCAGTACGTCTCGCAGGAGCAAACGCTGCTTGCTCCCCCTTCAGGGTCACTGGTGTCAGCACACCTCACCTGTCCTGCAGGGGAGTAGAAGCCGAAAGCAGTTTTCCCTGAACGCCCTGCAAGAGGCTCACAGAGCTGCCTTTTCTGCCCAGAGCTATGGGGTCACCTGAGGTCATTAGCGGATCCTCCCACTTGACGTCTCAGGGAGGAGGTGAGAGAATGGGACCGACCCATTTAAAGCACCTTTTCGAAAATGTCTCACTGGAGAGAAATTCTTTTTTTGTTTGTTTGTTTTGTTTTTGTTTTTGTTTTTTTCTAGACAGGGTTTCTCTGTGTAGCCCTGGCTGTCCTGGAACTCACTCTGTAGACCAGGCTGTCCTCGAACTCAGAAATCCGTCTGCCTCTGCCTCCCAGAGTGCTGGGATTACAGGTGTGCGCCACCACTGCCCGGGCGCAAAGAAATTCTAATGTCCAGATGCGCAGGGTGTCGGAGTGAACATCTGCGCAGCCAGGTTCAGAGCCCCCAGCGCTCTGACGGATTTGCATGTTCATTTAAACACCTCTGATTTAAATCCTTACTCTCTCCCACCCCTCTAGACCAGCCAGGCCTCAAGCTCACGGATAGAGAGCCTCCTGACCTCTTCCTCTTGAGTGCTGGCTGTCCTTAAAGGTCACTACTCCCAGCAAATTTGCATTTCTAAAAAAAAAAAAAAGTCTCAGGGCTGGAGAAATGTTAAGTTTGGATCCCATATAAAGCCGGAAGAAAGGCCAGGCAAAGTCATACATACACGCCTTTAATCCCAGCATGTGGGAAACAGAGGCAGGAGGATCTCTATGTTTGAGGCTTGCCTGGTCTACATAGAAAGTTCCAAGACAGCCAGGGCTACCTAGGGAGATACTATCTCGAAAACAAAACAGAGCAAAACATAAGCTGGGAAACCCGGGAGTCTGTAACCCCATGGTCCTGGGGCACGGCTGTAAAGACAGGAGGGGTTGCTGTGTCTTGCTGGCCACCAACCCAGCTCTAGTAAAATAAGGAGAGGATGGTGCAGGGTACTCCCCTTCTGCCCCCTCATCACACACACACACATCACACACACACACACATCACACACACACACACACACAGAACACATCTATTTTCATATCAGGCATGGACAGAGGAGGGCCTCAAGGACCATGTCTTCCGTGCAGAACAACTTGCTACTGACGTCATCGCCTTCAGTATCCATTGTTAGCTGCATCACTGAGGCTCTGACGGACAGTTCTAATCTGATTGTCATACAGATGGCCCCGCTTACACTAAGTGGGTTACAGAACAAAACCAAGACGTGAATCTGGAAAGAGCTGATGAGGGGTTGGGTTGTGGTTGACAGGTGTAAGAGGGGGACAGGAGAGGGTGGGGGATAGAGAGTAACCAGAATGTATTATATACAGCTTGGAGGTCTCAAATAGCAAAATGAATAAAAAGATGAGGAAACATTCCCATAGATCAGCGGGCTCACTCCTAACAACAACAACAAAAAAACCAAAACAAAACTGATAGTCCATAGTCTATGCCCTAACCATGCAGGTTAGTTGATTTGAAAACATGTCATAGGGTGAGTCTGGAGTGTCAAGGTCAAGGTCATGGGAATTCTCATCTCCAGGACCCAGAGAGCTGCTTGACTCTGAAGTAACATAGACTTGAAAGCAAATGACTGGATGAGATACAAAGTAACATCTGAATGCAAGTCGTAAAAGAACAAATGGAGAAATTCAGTCCCAAGGGCAGAGAAGCAGTGGAGTGATGACGAGGCTGAAGGAGCTGGAGGAGGAGGAAGGGGGAAATAGGGGAGGAGGAGGAGTTGGAGATGGGGAGGAGGAGGAAGAGGAGGAGGATTTGGAGATAGGGGAGGGGGAGGAAGAAGAGGAGGAGGAACTGGAGATAGGGGAAGAGGAGTTGGAGATAGGGGAGGAGGATGAGAAAGAGGAGGAGAAAGAGGAGGAGTTGGAGAGGAGGAGGAGGAGGAAGAAGAGGAGAGGAGTTGGAGATAGGGGAGGAGGAGGAGTAAGAGGAAGAGGAGAAAGAGGAGGATGGGGAGGAGGAAGAGAAAGTGGAGGAGTTGGAGATGGGGAGGCTGCAAGGCTGCTCTATGTTGCTTTAGGAAGAGCAAATACCCCACAGGACATCAGTTGCTTGGAAAGCTGTCCAGGGCAGGTAGATGTAGGTCGTGGGAGAGTGTTGGAGAGCCTGCAGACATGGGGTTTAACCTGCTCAGATCTGGGTTTGAGAAAGTCAGTGGAGTGGGAGCAAGGAGACTGGCCTAGGTAGGGAAGGAACTTCAGGGAACCAAATAAAGATGCCAAGTGTCATCCAATGGGCAGGGGCGTGAGAGGAAGCTGGGTCATTTCAGGGACACGATGATAACAAAGGGGACCAGGTGGAGGACCCTGGTGTTATTAGTTGGGTTGCTGGAGAGACAGCACCACAGAGCATCACTCTGACAGATGAGAGACAGTAGGAAGGTCAGTTGGAGTCAAGTTGAATCTACTCTGGTAGGAGGTGTCCCTCACTTCCTCCAGCGGTTACTGGGAATTGAACTCAGGACCTCTGAAAGAGGGCTTTAAGAGGGCTGGAGAGATGGCAAATAGTACGATAGACTGAAATTCTTTATCTTCTTCTTCTTCTTCTTTTTTTTTTTTTTTTTTTTTTTTTTTTTTTGTTTTTTGGATTTGGTTTTTCAAGACCCCTGTCTAGCCCTAGCTGTCTTGGAACTCACTCTGTAGACCAGGCTGGCCTTGAACTCAGAAATCCACATGCCTCTGCCTCCCAGAGTGCTGGGATTACAGGCGTGTGCCACCACCACCAGGTTTAGGATGAGGGTCTTAAAGACCACACCCACAGTGACACACCTACTCCAACAAGGTCACACCTGCTCCAACAGGGCCACACCTTCTAATAGTGCCACTCCCTGGGCTGAGCATATACAAACCATCACACCAGTGAGTTAGGTGCATCTGTGAGCCTGGGACTAGGTAGAAAACTCAAGATATGATGCTAATGGGTTTTATCTATGTACAGTCAGTCCTCTGGGATCCTGTAGGAAAAGGTAGCCAGGGTGACTCCAGGCAGCCATGGAGGCCACACCTCAAGATGACTACAGTTGTGTCCAGGTGACTGCCCCCTCACATCTGAGTGGCACAAAACTGAGACTCTCAGGAATGCAGGTTGGATGGAAAAGCCTAGTCCCTCAGGAGCATGTATGAGAGAGAGTTGGGGGCTGACTTGGTGGTCCAGTCCTGCCACCTGCAGCTTGAGGAGGCTGGGTTTGGGTTCAGGTGCCTCTGAGACCAAGTCACGGCATACACGAGATACCATCGTTCTAAGCGAGTGACACCAAAACCTTGAAGAAGTACATTCCTGAGAGACTGAGGTGAGAACTCTGGGGGTGTGGGGTGTAGGGGTGGGGGTGGTACCCGACGCAGGTGTTCACAGCCAGAAAGGCCAGGGCTGTGGCTGAAGCACTGACCAATTACACTTTAGGTCCCAAGGTCGGTGAGCCCTTCACACCTTTCTCTGGAATTGTATCCCATTACAGGCTTTCTCTGGATTAAAACAGCAACTCTCAGGTCCACTACAGAAAGGACAGTACTGGGAGTGGGGGCACCATCAGGATTACAGATACTAGAGCTGAATGGCCTGCTATTTGTTAGGTTCAAGTCATCTACTCTTCCTGAGGTCAGCTTCACGCTGAAGAATGTGAGGAAAGTCCATCTCCACTGTCTTACCTGAATGAAAGCCCTGGGGGGTAAATGTGGGTGAGTGAGACTGGGAGAGGCTACGTGGGAAGGTGTGTGTGGGGGGGGTCGGGACACTTGTGCAAGGAGTCCTTGCTCTGTGAAGTTATTTCTTAAACTAGATTAGAAGCAAATATGCCATGGATTCTAAAATGGGGATTAGTATCTTCACAATTTTGTGTATAGCCTGCTTTGAAACTTAATATCTGGGAAGCCAGGTATGGTAGTGTACGCTTTTAATTCCAGCATTCAGGAGGCAGAGGCAGGTGGATCTCTGTGAGTTCGAAGCCAGCCTGGTCTACATAGTAAGTTCCAGGACAGCCAGGGCTACACAGTGAAGCCCTGTGTCAGAAACAAACGGATACAAATACAACAATTCAACCTTTATGTTGGGACTAGGGATACAGCTCAGTGGTAGAGGACTTGCCTAGTCAGTATGAGGTAAGTAAGGAAATTATAAGCCAAACCTAAACTCAGTATTAAACCGTTACAGGCACTGGAGTTTTTATGGCCTGCAACATTTTGGGCTTCAAGGTCACATACATCTAACAGAGGCCTAAAGGTCTCACATGACCCTCCTCCCAACCCCCAGCAGTGTGCCAACACCCAGAAGTCCCTGGAGCTCTGGCTGGAAGCCTGCTCCGCTGGAAGAAGGGTTATCCAGGCAGCTGGCAGACCCTCAGCCAGCGCTATTAATAACCCGAGTGTGGCGCCTCTCTGCTCGGCGCTGTTGCTGGGCTTGGGTTTTTGTTTTCCTTCCAAGTATAGAACCACCATGATGTTCTTCACTTCTGAGTTCAGTGTACGGTGTTTTTGTTTTGTTCTGTCTCTGACATGTCCAGAGAAGCCTCTGTGTCAGGGTTAGGGATAGAGATTCCAGGTCTTCCTTAACTGAGTGGAAGGGCAAAGTGTGCTGTGCTAACACCTTCTTCTTCTTCTTCTTCTTCTTCTTCTTCTTCTTCTTCTTCTTCTTCTTCTTCTTCTTCTTCTTCTTCTTCTTCTTCTTCTTCTTCTTCTCCTTCTTCTCCTCCTCCTTCTCCTCCTCCTCCTCTTCCTCCTCCTCTTCCTCCTCCTCCTTCTTTTCTTCTCCTCCTCCTTTTCTTCTTCCTCCTCCTCCTCCTTCACTTCTTCCTCCTCCTCCTTCACTTCTTCCTCCTCCTCCTTCATTTCTTCCTCCTCCTTCTCCTTCTTCACTTCTTCCTCCTCCTCTTCCTTCATCATCACCACCACTACTATATATGTATATGCTTGATCTATCTGTATGTGTGCTGCACACCAGAAGAGGGCATCAGATTCGGTTACGGATAGTTGCAAGCCACTATGTGCTTGCTGGGAATTGATCGCAGGACCTCTGGAAGAGCAGGCAGGGGCCATTCCTCCAGCCCCAAGAGATTTCTTTTCAGAGTCAGGATCTATTATGGCCCAGGCTGCCCTGAACTTCCCTCCTCTGCCCCCCAAGTGCTGGGATTACAAGCATGGATTGCCATGCCTGGCTGGAAGAGATTTTTATCAGTCTGTGTGGCAGAAGTACTGTGCTCTTGCATATCACCTTCATGACTGTTGTGTTTGTAAAAAGATAAAGAAAGATAGAATATGTTCTATGTATGTGTGATGAGGTATGGAGGAAGGGGGTGTCTCAGCGGGCCCGTGCTGAGGCATCCCTTCTCCCAGAGGGACCTGCCACACGACGGTATAGTATAGAATAGAGGGATTTTTTGGTTTGTTTTTGGGGTTTTTGTTTTTTGGTTTTGGTTTTTTGTTTTTTGTTTTTGTTTTTGTTTTTGTTTTTGGTTTTTTGAGACAGGGTTTCTCTGTATAGCCCTAGGCTGTCCTGGAACTCACTCTGTAGACCAGGCTGGTCTCAAACTCAGAAATCTGCCTGCCTCTGCCTCCCAAGTGCTGGGATTACAGGTGTGCACCACCATGCCCGTCTTAGAATAGAGTTTATTCAGGGAATGGGGAGGGGAGTTAAAGGGGTAGTAGAGGCAGAGAAAGGCAGAGAGAGGGAGAGAGTAGAGAAGTAGAGGCCAGCCATGACCATGTGGAGAGAGGGGGAAGGGAAGAGCCCAAGAGGGCAGGAGAGAGCAAGAGAAGGAGGAGGAGGGGGCAAGCAACCCCTTTTATAGTGGGTCAGGCCTACCTGGTTGCTAGGTAACGTGGGGAGGAGCATACCTGCCTGTTGCCAGGTAACTGTGGGATGGAGTTTAGGCAGAATGCTAACAACGGAGACCTCACAGATAAAGCAAGAATCACTGGACCATGTTCAGCAATGGCTCTGGGCCCTTTCCTGCCCCCTCAGTTCAGATGGACTCCCGCTGTTCTCCTTGACGGATAACACATATACACCGCGTGGTGGTCTTTCGTTTGTTTATATAACTGGCATTGTGTATCACATTCTGCAATGTACTTTGCATAACAATATGTAGCTCTTCCTCTGAGGATGTAGGAACTTACCTCTGCCTCTTAAACTACTACATTACTGTTTTCATAGTATATGCGCAACACAGGCTATTCAACATTTCCTCTTGTTGAACACTGGAGATTCCCCATTGGTCCATAGGATAAGTAGTGCTGTGTGTTGAACACTGTGTGCTTGTTGTGTGTTTCTGTATGTGTGCCCTGTGATGTTAGTTTGGAACGTTTTGGAACCTTTAGGAGGAGGAACCTCACTGGAGGAAGTGCATCACTGGGGTCGGACCTGAGCCTTGGTTGTCTGACCCGCCTTCCTCTCTGCTCTCTGCTCTCTAACTGGAGGCAGTATGACCTGCACCCCTGCTTCTGGCATGGTGTCTTCCTACCACAACACACTGTATTCCTCAGTTGCCAAAAGCAACATTCCCTTAAGCTGTATCTTGTCAGACATTTGGTCTCAGCAGAGAGCAAAGCAATTAATACAATGTTCAACTACAACTAGAGTGATTAGAGAGATGAAAGCCAAAACAAGGTACAGCTCCACTCACTGGGACTGCACTTCTTATTTTGTTTTTGTTTTGTTTTGTTTTTAGGCCAGGAAAATACAAATGTTGGCGGATATGTGAAGAAACTGGAACCCAAATCACCCTGCTGATGGGAAGGGAGGTGACATATAGTTCCCTGGAGCAGGGTGTGTCTGTTCTTCAAAATGCTGGGATGGGGTGGAGCACCTTGGTAGCTGTCATGTGTGGGGCTCTGGGTTCAAGCCCCACATCTCCAAAGCATTGCAGCACTCAGACACATACTGTGTGCTCACGTTCATTGCTTAATGTTTATATATTCACAACAGCCAAGAGGCAGAAGCAACTCACATGTCCATCAAGAGAACACGTGAGCAAAATGTGTTGTGTACATACAGTAGTTAACCCTTAAAAGGCAACAGCAGGGCAGGAAAGGTGGCTCAGTGGTTAGGAGTATTTACTGCTCTTGTAAGAGGATCAGGGTTCAGGGTCCAGAACTCATACTGAGAGACTCACAACCACCTGTAACTCCAGTTCCAGGGGAGCTGATGGTCTCTGGGCTTTGAAGGCACCCACACTTATGAGTGTGTGTGTGTGTGTGTGTGAGAGAGAGAGAGAGAAAGAGAGAGAGAGAGAGAGAGAGAAGTATATATATGTTAGAGATGTGTGCGCATGTGTGAGAGATGTGTGTGCACGCATGTGCATGTGATGTGGGTGTAAGAGGTGTGTGTGCACGTGTGTATGTATGTGTTTGTGTGAGAGAGATGTGTGTGTACATGTGTGCATATGTATATGTGTGTATATATGTGTATGTGAGGGAGAGATATGTTTGTGTGTGAGAGAAATGTGTGTGCATGCATGTGAATATGTGTGAGAGATGTATATATTTATGCATGAGTGTATATGTTTGTGCACATATGTGCATATGTGTGTGTGTGCATGCACGTGTGCAAAGTTTTAAAGAAGCAAACCAACAAACTGACCTAAACTTTCTGTAGAAAAGAACCAAGCCAGGCAATTTTGAAAAAGGTCAGGGTAGAAGGACTGGCCCCACCTAACTGCAATCTATATCAAGAGTCTGTGTGCTGTTGGTGAGATAAACAGATGTGGGTCAAATAGAAAGCTGTGAGTTCGGAGGTAGGGCACCCTCCGTATTGACTTTCAGTAAAGACAGGGAGGACAGGGATCTGGCTTTGCAGCAAGGGGCTCTGGAACAAGGCCTCCTGTCTGAAAATGAACTTTGACCCATCCATACCTTGCATAAAATGAATTTCTGTATTTTACATTTTTTAAAGATTTATTTTATTATATCTAAGTACACTGTAGCTGTCTTCAGACGCCCCAGAAGAGGGCATCAGATCTCATTATGGATGGTTGTGAGCCACCACGTGCTTGCTGGGATTTGAACTCAAGACCTTTGGAAGAGCAGTCGGTGCTCTTAACTACTGAGCCATCTCTCCAGCCCCTGTATTTTACATTTTTTATTTTTGAATTTTATTTATTTTTTTATTTTTTGGTGGAGGCTAGGGGGTGGGCTCACACACGTGCCGCAGTGGTCGGAGGACAACTTGTGGGTCCTGGAGGTGGAACCCAGGTCATCAGGCTTGGTGGCAAGTGACACTACCTGCTGAGTCATCTTGCATGCTTGACTCACATTGAGTCATGAATTTAAATGTACAACATAAAACTGTGCGTGCTTTAGAAGCTTAAGTGAGACATCCCTTTGGTTTGTTTCTGTATTTGAGACCGAGTCCATGTGCAGCGGGCTAGCCTGAAGCTTCATACCGACCTTGAACACACAGCAGAGTTGTTGTTTGTTTATACTATGTAGCTAGCTGGCCTCACTCAGTCCTCTTGCCTCAGCCTCCTGAAGGGTGTGGGCTTCCAGGCTCGCGCCAGGCTCTTTCATCTACTACTTCGGTGCCAGAACCGGAAGTCAGGGGCCTCGCAGGTTAGCCAAGCGCCAGACTGCAGCTACCTCCCAGAGCTAACAGGAAAACGAAGGAAAAGATCTTAGTTTAGAAGGAGTTTTCTTAGCTCTGAGAGTAAAGTCATAATTCAGAGAAGGAAAAAAAAGGAGGTGGGACTCCAATATTCAGACTGTTCACTTTCCAAGAGGACCTGGAGCAAACGTAAAGACCCACAGACCTGCTATTCCGACCTCTGTGCATCATGTGCAAAGATATCTCTAATTCTGAGAAGAGAAACGACCAACCAGGCAGAACTAGGAGAATACGAACAGACACTTCTCTAAAGAAGATGGTTCACATGCTGATCAGAGCGAGGGGTGTTGACCAACAATAGCCTTCAGGGAAATAAGATTAAAAGAGCCCTGTTAGGCGTTAGCTGTGTAAAACGAAAAGCTAAATCTCTGACAACCCTAAGTGCTGACAAGGAAGCAGCACACCGCTAAAGGGAATGTGTCGGGGATGTGGAAGTCAACCTTGTGAAGGTCAAAGTGTGATGGAGAGCTGAAGCGCCACAGGCTCCTGCGACTCCTCCAAGAGTTCTGATCTGGCACACACATGGCATTAGATCTAAGATGGCTCTGGGAACATCAGTGAGACAGCAGAAAGAACCCAGGCCAGCCTCCCCGTCTTAACGGAAGTCCTCACTTGCGATGATGCGCCCCCATCAGCTTTCATTGGAGCACAGTGATGATGTAGCAAGATATGATTGGCCCAGGATTTAGGGCCTTGGGATTGGCTTAAACACTGTATATAGACTTATGAACTGCTCAATAAACTAAAATAATGAACCCTGATGCTGGTCTCTGGAGTCTGATTTCCCAGGATTTGTTATGTGACTCTGTTGCCTCTCAGCACCGTCCCCCCTCCTCTGTCCTGTTCCCACAGGAATGCAAATTGGACCAGAGTTTCTGTGTTTCTTACAAAGTTAAGCATTCGTTCAATCATAACCCAGCAATCCCACTTTCTGGTATTTAAGTAAAACAAACTCAGCTTTACTTAAAATTCTGTAAGTGAATATTTATAGAGGATATAGTCATGATGGCTCCAAACTGAAAGCAAAGGTATATTACCCAAGGAAAGGCTAGACTGCTTATCGTATCTAGAAAACAGAGTACTTGGCAGTAAGCAGGAGCTGCTGATTTGTGGAACTCCACAGATGAACCTCAGATGTATTACCGCACGTGCAGGAAGTCAGATTCAAACGACTACGTGCTGTGTAATTCCACTTATGTGAGGTTCTGGAACATCTAGGAACAGGTCAGTGCCCTGGGGCTGGAGGGAGGTCAACTCCCAGCGGCACACGAAGGATCTGGGAATGAGGAGCTTGTTGTATATTTCAATTGTAGTAGAAGTTGTACAGCAGTGTTGTCAAAATTTGAAGGAACGTAAGTTAAAAGGGGTGAGCATTATGTAAATACAACTTTAATTTTAAAATTTATTTACTTATTTATTTGTGTGTGTGCACGCACGTGTGTGTGTGTGTGTCTGTCTGTCTGTCTGTCTGTACTTGCCACCGTATGAATGCTGAGGTCAGGTGACTAGTTTTTTGGAGTTTCTTCTATCTTCTGTCTTTACATGGTTCTGGAAATTCAAGTCAGGCAGTCAGGCTTGTGGGGCACCTTTACCTGCTTGAGTCAACTTGCTGGCCCCAGCCGTAGTTTCTTTGGGAAGATCTTAGTGAAAAATGATAGATCTAGTTAGGAAAACTCTTGGCAGTTTAAAAGGAATAGAATTAAACATGTAGTTATCCAATTACCCAGGGATTCCAATACTCACAGGTATTTATCCAAAAGAATGCAACACCTGATCACAAAAAGCCGAGCTCACAGAGAAACAGAGAGCTCACACTGACGACTTAAGCACATGCTGGTGAGTTTACACATTCGCTGTACTAAAGAGGAGCAAGTGGCAGATCTACCCTGCAATGTGGCTGGGTCTCAAACACTGGGCAGAGCAAAACCCAGCTACAAAGCACAGAACTGCGAAGTGTGGTCGAAGCAGACGGTGCCTGTGAGGAAAGAAATGAGTATCTGCCCAAGGAGGAGCCTGGGAAGTGACAGGATGTGTGTGTGTGTGTGTGTGTGTGTGTGCGCGCGTGCGTGCGTGTGTGTAGACTACACTATAGTTCCCCAAGCTCATGAGCCAAAGAGCGTGTGTCACTGTAACCTCATCTGGATGACTGGGTTGGGAGCTGAGGGGAATGTGACCTGGGGCACTTTCTAGGATAACGGAATGGTTTGTGTTTAGTTTGGAGCAATCAAAACTCTGAACACTACACATAAAAACAACAACAAAAACTAAGACAAACAAACAAAAATCTAGCAAGCCTCCGAGCCAAACACGTAACAATGTAGTTTGGTTCAGATAAACTCCGTCTCTTAACACGATAGATCATTAAACATACAGCGGCAGGGAGGCAGGAAGCACGGCATGGGCATCACATTTAGAAAGTCATTTTAAAGAGTCTGCTGGGTGATGGTGGCGGCTCACACCCTTCATCCCAGCACTAGGCAGAGGCAGGTGGATTTCTATGAGTTCAAGGCCAGTTGGTCTGCAGAGCAAGTTCCAAGACAGCTAGGGCTACACAAAGATTCCCTGTCTCAAAAAAAGCAAGCAAGCAACCAACCAACCAAGTAACCAACCAAAAACCCTTTAGTTGGGTTGGAGAGATGGCTCAGTGGTTAGCATTCTGGCTGCTTGTCCAGAGGACCTGGGTTAGGTTCCCAACACCCACATGGCAGCTCACAGCATCTGTAACTCCAGCCCCAGATGACCCAATGACCTCTTCTGGCTTCTGTGAGCACTAAGTGCACACGCAGTGCTTTTACATTCATGCAAGCAAAACACCCACACACATACAATCGAAAGGAATCCAATCTTTTTAAAAAGTCTTTTATTGTGACAAAAAAAAAATTCCTAACATAAAGCCAGGTATCCTAACTTTTTCTTTTCCTACAGTCCTAGGAATAGGTGCAGGGCCTCCTCAGATTAGGCAGGTGCTCGGCTGCCTGAGTTACACCCAGCCCACCATCCATCTTTGGTATACAGCCTTATGTACAGATAAAGTGTGCACTGTGGCTCAAATCCTTTATGTTCCCAAATGGAATTGTTTCATCCACGAGACAGCAGCTGCCATTTCCATACCCTGCCTCTGGCCACCACCCCTTCCTTCTCTTTCTGTCTCTTTGGGTCTATCTGCTCTGAATACCACAGGCTGGCTCATTTCCCTCAGGATACTTCCATGGACTCTCAACTGTAAATATGCCCTTCATTTTCAGGGCTGAGCCGTAAGTAGACGGATTCCTCCTCTTCACTATTGTGCAAACAGAGGTGACTGCGCAAATAAGAAATAAAGGAAGAACAGATGTCTTTTGTCACTTTTTCCATTTGTTTGGGTACTGGCCTTGCAGCTGAAGGGGATCATTCTGATGCACCAGGTTTGACAGTGACCTTGGCCATGGGAAGCTTCATTCTGTCCAAAGGATGAAGTGAAGCGGTGGCTCTAAAGCCCTGTGAGATCCTTACACAACACTCCCTCCTGGCCTGGTTGGCTCCTCAAGTGGCCCTCTGCCCTTTGGGGACATGGGACAGCGGAGGCAGAGAGCCCCAGGGAAAGGGTGCTGACTAGACCCGTGACTGACTCCCCGGGGAAAGTAGGTGAACTGCTTGCCTGCAGCCAACACCCTGACCCTTTCTGGGTGTCGGTGGGCAGTGTTAAACACAGTGCCACTTAAGTAGCTTGCTGAACTTTCTCTGGTCTGCTATCTGCCACCTCACAATCTGTGCTTCACCCTCCTGCAGTCATAAGTGACAGTTAGTGACATGGGGGGAAGTGGGGGGGAGGTCTGGGGACTTACGAACACCTCTGATGGTCTGCAAGCTTGTATTTTCTATTCCACTCTAGAAT
This sequence comes from Apodemus sylvaticus, assembly GCF_947179515.1. Lineage (NCBI taxonomy): Eukaryota > Metazoa > Chordata > Mammalia > Rodentia > Muridae > Apodemus > Apodemus sylvaticus. The sequence continues at coordinate 30,121,712 of NC_067484.1, forward strand.
AGAAGTAGTTATAACTAGTGAAGCCCCATGGATAAAGCTTTTCAGGGTGGACGGGAACAATGAGCTGTTTCCTCAGGCCCTGTACACAGGTCCCAGTGCGGTGGCCCTTCCCCCACACGCACCTGACAAGGTTGTGGGAACCAGCTGGAGCAAAACAAAACTCAACCCCGAGTGCATCTGTTCTAGTTGGCTCAGAAAGCTTCGAGCTCTGATTTGTTTTCATTCCCGTACCTTCAGGACCAGATGGAGACCACACCCCTACCCCTCCCCCCACACCCCCCCCCTCTGTCATGCCCACTGGTTAATCTTCTCTCCCACTTTCCCAGGGACAGGAAACAATAGTCAGAGACCTTACACTCACTTGGACAGGCACAGGGAGGGATCAGTTCCAAAGACACTGGCTTCCTGCAACACCTTTGGGTTTTCAAGCTTTCTGAATTAAGCCACATTTAAATTAAAGTCTTTCATTTAAAAAAGAAAAAGTTATTTTCTGTGTGGGGGTGTTTTGGCTGTACACATGTCTGTGCACTGCACTGTGTGTGAAATACCCAAGGAGACCAAAAGCAGATGTTGGATCTCCTGGGACTGGAGACACAGATGACAGATGTGAACTGCTGTGTGGGTGTTGGGAATAGCAGCCAGGGCTCTGAACTGCTGAGCCATCTCTCCAATCCAAGCCACAAGTCTGAACTTCTCACTGTGGCTACTTAACCTGCCATCTTTGGTCTACTTTCTTTCTTTCTTTCTTTCTTTCTTTTTTTTTCTTGTTTTGAGACAGGGTTTCTCTGTGTAGCCCTGGCTGCCCTGGAACTCACTCTGTAGACCAAAGGCCTGGCGGTGGTGGTGCCCAGTGCTTTAATTAAGTGCTTTAATCCTAGCACTTAGGAGGCAGAGGCAGGCAGATTTCTGAGTTCAAGGCCAGCCTGGTCTACAGAGTGAGTTCCAGGGCAGCCAGGGCTACACAGAGAAACTTTCTACTGTGATGTCTGCTTCACACCCTGCCATAGTGACATGGGACTTGTCCCCAGACATGCTCCCCCAGCATCCAGGACAATTTAACTCACCACATGTTACCCAAAGCCTGTTGTGGCACTTCCCTTCCCAAGCAAGGCATCCGTCCACCATTACCCCGAACAGCTTTTCACTGTCTGTGATAAGGTAGAAACTGCAGTACAGGTCATGAGGCACCATGAGTTCACAGTGCTGTGCCTGGCACTGTAGCTTTCTCTCAGGGTGGTCACAGCAAATCCTCTGGCCACTCTGTGGCCCTCCTCCTGTCACATCGGTGACTCACTGAAGTTTACTGCATGTGTTCTAGAAGATCCTGTTACACACACACACACACACACACACAATGCATTGGTGTTTTGTCTGCATGTATGTCTGTGTGAGGATGTCAGGTCTCCCAGAACCAGAATTACGGGTGGTTGTGAGCTGCCCTGTGGGTGCTGGGGTATCGAACCCAAGTTGTCTGGAAGAATAGTCAGTGCTCTTGACCATTGAGCCATCTTTCCAGACCATGATTCTGCAAAGTATTATTTATACTTTTTCTTCTTAGAACTGAATTTCATCCTGTCTAAATGTCATCTACTCATTGGGATCTAGGGCAAAGGTGATCTTTTATGTAACTCACAGAGCTTTGGAGGGGAGTTTCTCCTTAGCAGTCCGTTTCTCCTCCTCCCAACACTGTGATTTCTTTCTACACTGATGCTAGTTGATAACTGCTGTGGTATAGTTGTGCTTTGTGCTCCCCAAACTTCACATCTTGGGACCTCAGCCCTCAGGGTGGTGATACTAGGCAAGGGGCCCTTTAAGAGGTGGGGCCTAGAGGGACCTGGTGAGGTCAGTTGGGGAAAATGTTCTAGGAAGGGAGGTGAAGCTCACTCACTTCTGGGTCCCAGTCTTGCCACGTGACCTCTTGGTCCCCGACTATGTTCCCAATGCATGAGGTAACAAAGCCATGAAGGCCCATTGCCAGGGTCTGAGCCTTGCTGTTTGGACTTTCAGCCTCCCAAACTGTAAGCTAAAGGAAACTCTTTTCTTAACTAGGAGGCTGCCCCCCCCCCCCTTTTAAGTGTAGCAACAAGAAAGCTGATACAATAACCTCCGGCATCTGTTTGTATTCCTGTTGTCTACCTTTGCATAGCACTGTAAGCTCTACCAAGAGAGGAATGATGAGTGTTAAAGGTGACACTGGCACGTAGGACAGAATCTAATTATAGCTGCAGGCAGCAGTGGGAGAAAAGTCAAGTCTTTCCCAGTGGTGAATGCTCTGTGCAGCAATGACAACCTATGAAACAAGATGATAGTGATGCGACTATATGCCGGGTGAGCAAATGTTTTCTAATTGAATGTGAGGTCCACCACAGCAGACACATGGTGTCTATGTAAAACCATTCAAAAACCCAGGGCTAGGGAGGTCATGAGTCCTAGTGTTGACTTTCTAAATGGTTACAGTGTCTGTCTTCGGGATTCTATTGATGTGAGTTGAGGGAGAAAAGGGGTTTATTTGGCTTACACTTCCATATTGTAGTTTATCAAGCCCGGACAGGTCAGGAACCTGGAGGCAGGAGCTGATGCAGAGGCCATGGACGGGTGCTGCTTACTGGCTTGCTCCCCATGGCCTGCTCAGCCTATTTTCTTGTAGACCCTAGAACTACCAGCCCAGGAATGGTGCCACTTACAATGGCCTGGGCCCTCCTCCATCAATCACTAACTGATTAAGAAAATGCCCTACAGCTGGATCTTAAGACGCCATTTTCTCAATTGAGTTTCCCTCTTTTCAGATAACTCTAGCTTGTGTCAAGTCAACATAGAAACTATCTAGTACAGTGTCAAACTGCATTCTAAATACTTACATTTATGCGCATTCATCCCTGCTGCATTCAGTCTTGGTTGGAGAAGCTTCTTTTTTACAATGGACTCACAGCTGGTCAGACTAAGGAGAATGACTGTTGAGTGCTTGGCCCTGCAGGAGATGTTTGTATCTCCCTCCAGAGGCTCAGGAAACATGTGCAAGTGTGCTGTGAAAAGATGTCTTCTAGATATGACAAAGCAACTGCTCTCACGAAGTCAATGCAGCTGTTGGGACCTGTGCAGGATGGAGGCTGGTAACAAGTCTCCATGGATGGAGACTTCATGCGGGACTATTGGCAGTTAATAGGCTATTCCTCTGGGAGTGTGTGTGTGTGTGTGTGTGTTTGTTTGTTTATTTATTTAGGTTTTGGTTTTTCGAGACAGGGTTTCTCTGTATAGCTCTGGCTGTCCTGGAACTCACTCTGTAGACCAGGCTGGCCTCAAACTCAGAAATCCAACTCCCTCTGCCTCCCAAGTGCTGGGATTAAAGGCGTGTGCCACTACTGCCTGGCTGTGTGTGTGTGTGTGTGTGTGTGTGTATGTGTGTGTGTGTGTTTTAAAAAAATATTTACTTAGTTTATATAAGTATACTGTGGCTGTCTTCAGACACACCAGAAGAGGGCATCATATCCCATTACAGATGGTTGTGAGCCATATATGTGTGCTGGGATTTGAACTCAGGACCTTTGGAAGAGCAGTCAGTGCTCCTAACTGCTGAGCCATTTCTGCAGCTCCTCATATACCCTTTTAAAATAAAAATAACTCACTGGGTCCAGTTTGTACTCTCAATGTACACACGACTGTGGGGTCAACCGACCAGGGCCAACCCCTAAGGACAAATGTCTCTCCACCCTAACAGCCACCAGTTGTCAATGGCTTTTTCAATAGGGGTGAGGACTCCTTGGTCCTTCCTTGCTCCATGCTAGAGTGTTGAGTGGCTTGACTCTTGTACAGGTGTCTTTTTTTTTTTTTTCTTTTTGAGGTTTAAGTTCAAACCGCAACAGCTGTGAGTTCATTGCAATGGCCTTGTCCTGTCTAGGTGACAGTGCTCTGCCGCAGTCGTCCCCAGCTTCTGGCCCTTACAGTCTTCCTGATGTAGGTGTCCCATCTGTGGCACTCCACAGATACTGGATTTTGATCAATTGTGAGTTTCTGTATTAGCTGTCATTCATTCCACACAGAGACTTCTGGGCAGGTAGGCCTGAGAGTTTCACTAATCTAGGTGTCCATTTAACAAAATAATAGTAGTAGGTTCAACTGTGGCACCTATGGGTTCCACAGCTGGGTTCTCAGTCAGATTTATTCTATTAGGTATGCAGTTTTCCTATGGAGTACACCTTAGATCCAACCACAAAGCAGTTAGTTGCCCCTGTAACGTTTATGCCACTATTGCATATCCACGGACACATCTTGCTGGGGTACTCATTAATGTGGTTCACTGGACTTACCCGCTGGATACACAAGACTGTTGATACCTCTTCCCCAGCAGCCAACATAGCATGCCCTACTATTAGGAAAACTAGCAGGCAGGGAAGAAGTATCTTGGTCATTACCAGGTTGATTTTTCTAAGTCCTGTGACCAAAGTGTATGTGTCTTCAATAATAGGGTCTCTCCCTCAAGTTCTGGCAAGCACCCAGGCGCAATGGCAGTAGCCTGTATTGTTTTGGAGAGCTTCAGGACATCTGTGTCCAGCAACTGGAAGACGTCCCACGCCTGGCACTGGGCTTTTTATTTGACAACCTGTGGCTTTTTGCCCACTTCTTTTCTAAGAACAGGACATACACTTCCCTTTGCAAAGTGACAAAAACTTCTCTTGTGATAGTGTCCCCTTCCTCCATCCTAGGAGGAAAGTGACTCTTGTTACTGGAGAATCAGGCCCAAGTTGTACATGCGTAGCAAAGTCCCATGGAAACAACTTCTCCCTATAGTTCCTAGTTACACTCCATGGTTACTTTGAAGCTCAGCTTTGTTAAATGGTATACCTTACCTAATATAATTAGTTGAGTTTACTTTTCTGTGACTTCTCACACACATAAAGGATGGCTAAAATGGCACATCTCTCCTGTTAATGCTTAGTGTATAATTTGTAGGCTTGTATTTGTTGAGTCCAGAAAAGGTGAGAAATCTTTTTCTTGACTATCAATTTGCATCTCATCTGATCCCTAGCCCTGTAGTGGGCCCTGTTATTATGTTGTCTTTATCTCACTGATGCCGAAACAGGCATAGGTAGTATAAGAATACTAGTTCAAGTTTTGCACTGACACACAAGACATAGTGACAATCACACATTTCTCTGTGGTCATTACAAAATGACCATCACACAGCGGCCACCACACAGTTACCATACACAATGGCCATTACCCAGTGATCATCACACAGTGGCCATTATGCATTAGTCATAACACAGTGGCCACTATATGGTCACCATTACTCGAGGATCATTACACTGTGGCTATATAGACACCCATAAGCAATATTGTTAGAATGTGATAAATGTTAGCATGTTTTTTTAGATTTATTATTTATTATATGTGAGTACACTGTAGTTGTCTTCAGACACTCCAGAAGAGGGCGTCAGATCTCGTTATGAATGGTTGTGAATCATTATGCGGTTGCTGGGATTTGAACTCAGGACATTCAAAAGAGCAGTCAGTGCTCTTAAACTGCTGAGCCATCTCTCCAGCCTCAAATGTTAGCATGTTTAAGTCAGATAATTAAGATTTTTTTTCCCCCTAGTACTCTGGAGAGATTCTGGGAAAAAACAATCAAACCTAGGACCCCAGTGCCCAGACCACACAGCTGTCTCCATCTTACATTTAACAGAGACTGAAGGAGTAGGTGGCCCAAGTCATGACTGCAGCCACGAACAAATAATAACAAAGCTGAAACACACCTCCAAACTCATCAGAGCTGCGTGCCGGAGGGCACGCCTTAATCCCAGCACTCAGGAGTCAGAGGCAGAAGGATCTCTGTAAACTAGAAGCTAGCCTGGTGTAAGTGGCAAGTTCCAGTCCAGCTTGGGCTACCTGAGAGACTGTTTCAGAATGAAACAACCAAAAACAAAAACAAGAACAAAAAAAAACTCCAGCAAAACCAAATGACAACAACAAATCTCTTAAGTGAGCTCTGAACAATCAAGTCCCCACTCCCCCACTCCCTACTTTCAAGACAAGGCTTCTCGGAATAGCCTTGGCTGTCCTGGAACTCACGAAGTAGACAAGGCTAGCCTCAGAATCAAGAGATTTGCCTGCCTCTACCTCCCAAGAGCTGGGGTTAAAGGCGAGTGTGGTTGCCTGTTATTTTTCTTTTTCACCGGGCAGTGGTGGCACACACCTTTAATCCCAGCACTTGGGAGGCAGAAGCAGGCGGATTTCTGAGTTTGAGGCCAGCCTGGTCTACAGAGTGAGTTCCAGGATAGCCAGGGCTGCACAGAGAAACTCTGTCTCAAAAAAAAAAAAAGAGTTTTTCTTATTAGACTTAAATTTTGATCCCACACATTTTTAGCATAGTTTCTATTGAGATTTTTTGTTTTTTCAGAGACAATCTATTACAGGACACAAAAACGGGCTTATAATCTATCATAATCTTGTCACTCTGTGCCCACACAGTCATAGATACAGAGGACTTCTGCCCCTAAGAGTTCCCTACCTCCAGAGACATATAATCTCACACAGCACCTTAATGCTCTCTGTCCAGGACGTCTGAGGGAATCACGTGGTCTGAGCCCGTGGTGCAGTTCACTAGCACGGACAACAGAGGGCGCTTTACCCTTAGGAACGTGAGTTCTCAACTAGGCGGTCAACATGGCCAAGGCCATTCTGGACGATAGATTGCTGAGAGTTGGTGTGTATAGAACTTTCTGGCAATGGCTTGGCCTGGGCCTGGTTAACTAGGGCCCAGCAACGTGGAACTATGCAATCACATTGCAGCTTGAGTGAGCACTGAGGAGAAACGCAGCCTGGGGGCACTGGAAGCTACGCCATTATTTATTTATTTTAGCATTACAGTTCATGGGGTCCTGAGACTGAACTGGCCTTCCTGCTTCTTTCTGGGAAGCTGGCCTCAAAGGCCAGCGCTCCCTTTGGCTTAGGAGACTACAGAAGGGCCTGAAAAACCCTGCCTGCCTCTCCTCTCTTACCTGCCTTTGTGCTGGGGACAATAGGGATCTAAGGAGGCTGACCACAGATGCAGCCGGGACAAAATCGAAAGCCCCAGCTTAGTCCTTCTCTCTGTTTCCCCCACTCCTCCCCATATCTTCAGGCAGGGCAAGTTCCTGTGCCTCCTGCGTCCTGCGCAGGAGGCCTGGACTCTCCTATCGGGAACTGCAGGGGTCAGTATGTTCTAGCACAGTCTCGAGGTGCTCCTAATGTGACCTCGACCCTTCAGACACATCTACTTATGATCTCTCCTGAATCAGACCTGGCCCACCCAGGAGTTATTTTCCCAGTACAGTCCAGACATATACCTCTGCCTCCAGGGGGAACTCGTGCACATACAGGAGTCCAAAGCAGCAAAAAGAGAAACATTGGTAAACTTCCCCCTAGGAGTGTCAATTTCATTATAATCCCAGGAAGGTCCAATGAAATTATAGGTGGAAACAAACCAAAACCACCAAAGAAACAAGCCATACACTTCAGGGATGGGACGCTGGATCCACAGTTTAATAACTGTATCTATCAAAGGCTTTAAGTCAATCCTTGTTGAAAACTGAAAAACATCCCCAGGCTCCAGACTGTGATACTGCATATGTGTGTGCAATGTGACCTCAGTTACTAATGTCCTGTTAAGGGTGTGTGTTGGGAGGGGGGTGAATTGTCTCTGCTCAGCAGCCCTTCACCTTTTGAGGGACAGCAGTGGGTGTGGCACCTTAACGGACACTCCTGCAGTCATCAGCAGTTGGAGTGAATCACAGATGGGTGGAGAGTTTCTCAGCACCCTGACTTTTTTCTCCCCATGGTTCCAGGAAACCATACACGGGCGGAAGGCTCCTGGCAGATGCTAGACTGAGAGAAGGGATATCTTTGCTGAGACAAGCCATGTTCTTTTCTGCTGATGGTCCAGGCTTGCGGGGGTGGGGGGTGGATACTGTCCTTGACTTTAGCAGCCCACAACCAGCTCTCCCCCAAACATCCAGGGATCAGTTAATCAATATGATTTTCCCAATGTTGAACATGTCTATATTATCTGCAGTACACTCGGCTTAATGGCACCTGGAGGATGGGGTTGTCCTGAAGGGCGCCATCTTAGTTCACTATTCAGTCTGAGACATTGTGAGTCTCCAGCTTTCTTTATGTATCTATGTGTAAGGTCCTTCTGCCAGAGAGGACTCGCCTATCGCATGACTGACAGCACTCTCCTCCAATGGCATTGTGCTTGCTACCTGGGAGCTCCTGCCTCTTATAAGCCTTTCCCTATCCCATGCCTCATCTTTCCTCCCTCACCACCTGACGGCCCTGGGTCCTCACCCAACCCCACTCACAGTTCCAAGGTCATCCACATGGTCACTATGAAGTCTGGCGGGCTTGCCCAGGCTGTGTCTTTGCCCAGCGCCTCACTGGGTGCTAGGAGTCTGCAGACTCAGTGGCTGGCTCCTGGGGCGTGGGCCTGTGAGAAGTTGGTACACATCAGGAGCCACAAGCAGATCTCCCAACAACTAGAACTTCCAGGTCAGGCCCTCCTTTGCACGTCAAGCAGCATCCCTACACCCTCCCCATGGCGGGGCTGCATCTGCTCCAACTCCACTTTTCTTCAGACACTCACTCCGTTTGGACTTCAGGTTGAGATGCTCTTTGGTCCCGTCAGTGTTGAGGTGACTAGACATGAGTGGCTTCAGCAGTGACTAGGGTGGCTGTCCGGCATCTTGGCTGTGTGCTGCCAATTCCTTTCTTTCCTTCCTTCCTTTCTTTCCTTCCTGTTTTTGTCTTTTAAGACCGGGTCTTGCTGGGTGGTGGTGGCACACGCCTGTAATCCCAGCACTCTGGGAGGCAGAGGCAGGCGGATTTCTGAGTTTACAGCCTGGTTTACAGAGTGAGTTCCAGGACAGTCAGGGCTATACAGAGAAACCCTGTCTCGAAAAAAACAAATCCAAAAACAAAAACAAAAACAAAACAAAAACCAACCCCCAAAAAAGAAACAACCCCCCCAAAACTCCACCACAACCAAGAAAAGACAGGGTCTTACTATGTAACCCTGATTTCCTTAGAACTCAGTATATAGACCAGGGTGGCCTCCAACTCAGAGCCCCACCTGTCTCTGCCTCCTGCACTACACTGCAACTAAAGGTGACACCCCCGGTCCCACCTGCTTTCTAACCCTAACTCTTCCTGACCTATCTCACCATCTCCCTGATTGTTTCCCATCTGTCCTGGGGCAGCTACTGCCATGCACAGGTTGAGTGTTACCCCAGGCTAACAGCTGGACACCATGGCCCAGTCTCTCCCCATTGTAGCCCCAACAGGTAGCTTTTCCAAGTGATTTTGCATCACCACTGTCTAAGTGACTTTTCCACTGCTGTGATGAGACACGGTGACCAAGGAGGCATCTTGTAGAAGAGTTTATTTGGGGCTTACAGTTTCAGAGGGTTAGACTCCATGACCATCGTGGGGGAAAAGCACGGTGCTGGAGTGGTAACCGAGAGCTCACATCTTGATCCATAGAGTTAACTGGGACTGGCATGTGCTTTCAAAACTCCAAAGCCCACCCCTCAGTGACACACCTTCCACCCCTTCCGAACAGTTCCACTGACTGGTGAGCAGGCATAGAACTGTCCTGATCCCTTCACATTTAGTTGGGAACGTGATTTTTGGGGCTGAATTGGGAAGCCTGCGAGAAAGGCGTGAAGCAACCAGAAGAAGCCCAGGTTTTGGGGCGGCACCTGCACTTCCCGGAAGCCTGTATTGATGTACACACTTGTCCTGGTCCCTCCTGGAGCACGGTTTAATCTGCCTATAGAACCTCCACTCCCAAGCCTGCAACAGCGTAAGCTCAGTGGTTAAACTGTATTCTCACACACAGCACTGCCCATCGCATCCATTCACTGGCTTTGAAGGATTGTGGCTACAGATGTTGGATCTTTTGATTGTGTACCCTGTGTGTACATGGAGACCAGAGGTTGACATTGGGAGTCTCCCTCAGTTACACTCCATTTTATTTTTTGAGACAGTTTCTCCCTGAACTGGGAGATCACCAGTTGGCTAGAGTAGCTTGTCAGTGAGCCCCAGAAATCCTCCTCTTCTTCAGTGTGGCATCTGAAAGCAACTCCTCATGCCTGCAGGCAGAAACTTACCAACCCAGCCACTTTGGGGGGGGGGGTGCAGGGCATTCGAGACAGGGTTTCTCTGTGTAGCCCTGGCTGTCCTGGAACTCACTCTGTAGACCAGGCTGGCCTCAAACTCAGAAATCCGCCTGCCTCTGCCTCCCAAGTGCTGGGATTACAGGCGTGCACCACCATCGCCCAGCCCTGCTTACGCTTTTAAACATTGGCTGGAGTTGCACGTTGCCTCCATAGGAAAAAAAGGGATGAACGTTGTTTCCTGCTGAGGAGAGGCACAGGCAGTACATGCTGAGCTTTACCAAGATCCTGGAGTGCTTGGACTGTAAATGCTTTTTCAAGCAGTCTAAGCTATGGGGCAGCCCAACAAGACATTTCTGGTTTCCTCTGATAGGTGAGGCACCCTATTGAACCATGTTACAATCTTTGGATTTTTAAATACTACCACTACTAATGATTAATAATCATAATAATAATAGCAAAAAATTAGTAATTAATTGTGTCTGTCTCTAATGATTAGTTTCATAGACTGTAAAATGCTAGAAAAAAATCGCTTGAAGGTTTTCTCATAAAAGAAATGGTGGGCTGGAGAGATGGCTCAGTGGTTAAGAGCACTGACTGCTCTTCCAGAGGTCCTGAGTACAAATCCCAGCAACCACATGGTGGCTCACAACCATCTGTAATGAGATTTGACGCCCTCTTCTGGTGAGTCTAAAGACAGCTATAGTGTACTTATACATAATAATAAATAAATCTTTAAAAAAAAAAAAAAAATAAAAGAAATGGCAAATCACTGGGTAAGTTTTACTGACTTCAACATTACATACCGCACACTGAAATATTACATGTATCTCATAAACATATAACTTTTCCGTTTTTTATGTATTGGATTATTTTTAAAAGAACAGATAAGAGCAACAGGCCATTACTTTGATAACATGTGATAGACTGACGACGCTCTTCTGTACCACTGGGCGAACCAGCCGTTCCCCCGACAGCTCCACGGAAGCAGAAGCTGGTCATTCTGACACAGCACACCCAGTGGCAACGGAGCTACAGGGGAGAATTTGTGCAGGACACTGCACTGTAGCTGTTTGGAGACTGTTGGAGATAAATCTGCTAAACACAAAGCAAACAGCAAATCCACCTCGCGCTTTGCACTTGTTGGCGTTCCCATAATGCCCAGTGATGTCCCTCAAGAGTTCTGCGATAAGGGCAGGACAGAAGCAAGAGGCTGGTGGCTTTCCTGAGGACACAAACCCACACCTGACTGAGCCCTGCTGTGGACGGCAGGGCGTTTATCATTCAGTTAAAGGCAGCAGGTCTTTACCACAGTGGTTCTCAGCTTTCCCACTGCAGTGACCCTTTAATACAGTTCCTCATGTTGACCATTAAGTTATTTTTGTTGCCATTTTATGACTGTAAGGTGGCTACGGTTACAAATCATAATATACATGTGTTTTCTGATGGTCTCAGGTAACACCTCTAAAAGGGTTGTTCCACCTGCAGAGGAGCAGCCACCCACTGTTGAGAACCGCTGCTCTGCAGGATGCTCTACAGGATGCTACCGCAACGCTGTTGAGATAGAGGGAGAAGTCAGGGGAAAGTGTGTGGAAGCTGATCAGAAGAATTCCAAGGGATGGACTCACCAACCACCTAACAAACAAATAAAATGTCCTGAGTGGAATGGTGGGAGGGTGACCTGGAGCAGCAGCACAGAAACAACCGGCCAGCTGTGCGCCTGGGAAGGTCCTTCGGGGAATGAGTGAACCGGCAAGCCAGCAAGGGTCCCTGCCTGGCCCAACCCTGGGGCTTCCCTGTTCCCCAGAGCTCTCTATTTTTTCTTGGAGTAGTGCAGACACAGCTTGTTTAAGTGCTCTGAGGACACCTAAAGACAGCTTGTACCTGGGGAGTTATTTATTTGAAAATAACCCTCATAATCATTCAATCCAGGAGATCTTCATAATTGTTGAAGAGTCTGAGGAATTTCTTGTGTATCTGTGTAAGGTGCTGTTAGGTACTGTTTTGAGTATATTATGTGAAAAAAGGAAAAGATACAAATGTAGGCCTACTGGAGTAAATCAGAAAACATCTTATTGCCAGGCACGGTAGGTAGCACATGTCTGTAATCCCAGTGGGGTGGAGGTAGAGGTTGGAGAATCAGGAGGTCAAGGCCATTCTTGGCTATAGAGAAAGTTCCAGGCCAGCCTGGGATTCACAAAATCCCTTCTTAGAGAAACAAAGCAACTCACCTATGGAAAAGTGCTACCAGAATGAATATGTATGTATAAACAATCACACAGATAAATAAAGCAGCTTCTGGAGATGAACACAACAGCCATCTCAAAATGGCTTAGCTACTTTCAGAAGTATTCAGTAGCTTGAAAAGACCGGGACAATTGATCCCACGAAGACAATGAATGGAGAACTTTGCTTTTTGCCAGTGCGGCCACAGGTGATAGACAATTTCCTCAAAGAGAAAGGGTACTTGACAAAGTACAGAGCTCATGTTTTAGTCAGAACAAGGGAAACATGCAAACTTCTCGGTAATTAAGAAAAAGGTATTTTTCTGGCACAGAAGGGAAGTGCTGTCTCTTTCCCCAACAGCAACTGTGGCGTCCCAGGTGTAGAACTGACCAGGTTCATGAGAGCCTTGTCTGCAGTCACCTGGCTCAACAGTCTAGGGTCCCAGCTTAACATGGAACCAGAATTCTGGTCCCTAGTGCTGGGATATAGCTCAGTGGTGCAAAGTCTGTCTACTCTGCATGACAGCCTGAGTTCTACTGTAGCATCCCCTGACCCCCCAAAAAATACTCCACTATTTAAAAAGTTGCAACTCCTGAAAGATTTTATGTTTATAAAAATGCTTGTCACAAAACATTTTAGCAGTTTTCATTTTAGCAATTTTCTTAATTTTTCCCCCTTTCAATACACACATAGGCTCTGATAAAGATTCTGTACACAACATTTTAATTTATACAGTACACGTACGCCCTGAAGGTCAACTGAAGGCAGTATAAAAAAATGGCTAAAGATTATCTGTGTGTATTTAAATACAGCCTGTTGGTCAGGAAACTGATATTTAGGGAAAGTTTTCACTGTTGCCATGGTCGGGGTGCCAGACATCCACTGCTACAACCTGCAGGTTAATAGCAGTGACAGCCTTGCCAGAGACCCAGAGGCTGGACGAAGACCCAAAGCAGAACACTCGAATTCTGATTTATTGCATTCTGTATTGCCACGGGCAGGGGAGGGCCTGAGAGCCCTTTCTAAAGCTTTATCACCTGAGATTTATTTGCATTTTGGAAAAACAATCAGGATGGATGACTAACACACACCTCACACATTTGATTTGAGTTTGGCTCTGAGGAAAGAACATGTACCGACCTGGAAGGGGGCTACATGAGATTAGAGAGAATCAGCTCAGCACCGAGGCCCGGGGAGAGCTGTGTCACCGCAAGCCTCCGGGACAGCTCTTCCCCAGGTTGCTGCTGCATTTCAGCCTTCGAGCCTTGTGTGGCTTCACTTCTCGTCGTCACGGCCGTAGTTAATAGTTTGTAGGGCCTGAGCTATGAGCACGGCCATCTCTCTGGTGCCAGCAGCCACGACTCTGCACGACATGAGGTCAAGGGGTCCACCTGTGGTCAGAGAGAGGAGGACGGGCATCTGGGTTACGGAAGCCTTGAACTGCAACTTCACATATGCGTGCAGAGGAAAAGAGCCCCCAGGCGAAGGTGGAGTCCCTACAAGCAGCCAAGAAAGGAAGCTGGCTGTGTGGGAGACCCATAACTCTGGATACCTACCCTGCCCAGGTGGGAACGCAGCTAGGGCTGCACTGTAGTGAGCACGGAAGCTGCCCCGTCTTAGAGCTACGATGGTTCCGTGAAATATAAAACGGGGAGAGACCAGGATGGGAGTAGAATATCTTGCATGTCGCCACACAGCAGGCTGCTGTGGCAGAGGGCTGATGTGCTTCCTTGACTCAGTAAGCCTGGGAAGGCCAAGCCTGCCTTTCCACATGTTCTATGCACTTTCTTGGGTGTATGTTAAAAAAAAAATGCAGGTTCAGGCCTCAAGGTACTTTTTAGTGTGAGATCGATGGTCCTGTACAGCTCACTGCCCAAGGCCAGCACAACTCCACTTTTGTATATTGCTCGGAGATTCAAATCTCACAAAAGAGAAATAGGACGGACGTGCCAGATGACAGGAGATCTACTTCCTACTCCCAATAGTTAAAAAGTGGGACACAGGGGGGCGGGGAGGGCTGAAGAGATGGCTCAGTGGTTAAGAGCACTGTCTGTTCTTCTTGAGGTCCCAAGTTCAATTCTCAGCAACCACATGGTGGCTCACAACCATCTGTAATGGAATCTTCTGACATGCCGGCATATATAACAAATTGAGCACATATATGTATAAAATAAATAAGTAAAATCTTTAAAAAAAAACTAAGTGGGACACAGCCTTTTCATGAACAAACTCTAAAATCAAGAAGGAAAAATGAGTCTAACCATATCTGTCAGGACTCAGTGGAGGGGTTTTGGGTCCTAAGTGGATAAAGAGATGCAAATGGGGCTCAGCTATGCTCTATAAAGGAGGACCAGTGGCTGGGACCTGGTGGCATAAAGGCAGAACAGGACAGCTCCTGCTGGGTACAGGGCTGTCCTGACTCTGGGCTGCAATCCTGGGGAAGCCTCTGCTCTGTCTAACCCATGGATTGTTGCAGAAGCCCCGGGAAGCGGTCAGCGACGGTGAGTGTGGAATGCTGCTGCTTCTGTAATTAGCCAGTGACCTTGGTCCTTAGGGAGGACCAAGACCCACCATGGATGGCCACTGCTTGCCATGCACCCCGGTGTGGTCTCATCTGCAGAATTCAGAGGAGGTGGAGTAACCTAATGTGGTACACTCTATTCAGTGTCACCTGCTTTAGTGTCTGCTGCTGGGTACAGTGAAAGGAGGGTGGCCAGGGCCATAGAGCTTACCTGAGGTGTCAATCACAATGCCACCCGCTTCTCTAATGATGACGGTGGCAGCTGCCAGGTCCCAGCAGTGAAGGCCAAACTGGTAGTAGGCATCAGCAGCACCCGAGGCCAGGTAGCAGAGGGCTAAGGTGGAGCTGCCAATCACCCGGACCCTGGAGGGGAGGGGAGGACAGATGTGGGTCAGTGAGGGGGCACCTGACAGGGCGTGCTTGATCCTTACCCCTCACCCCTTGCTAGGTCCTCTCAGCTCTCAGAAATGAAGTCACAGGATTCTGCCAGCAGCTCAGGGTGCAGAGGGCAGGTCTGGCATGAGCGGCCCAGGCATACGACTTTTCCACGATGACACTAGCATGCTATCCTAAGACTGGGCTCCTAAGTGTGACCTGTGGTCAGCAGATCACATTTGTCCTAGGCTAGGTATGAATGTGACTCAACCTGTTTATAAACAGGAACACTGCCGGGCAGTGGTGACGTATGCCTATAATCCCAGCACTCTGGGAGGCAGAGGCAGACGGATTTCTGAGTTCGAGGCCAGCCTGGTTTACAGAGTAAGTTCCAGGAGAGCCAGGGCTACACAGAGAAACCCTGTCTCGGAAAAAAAAAAAAACAACAACAAAAAAAAACCAAATCCAAAAAAAAAAAAAAAAAAAACCAAAACCAAAAAACCAAAACCAAAAAAACGGGAACACCACAGCCCAACATCAAATGGTTGGGCACTGTGGTTTGAGTGAGGATGACTCCTATAGGTGCATCTATTTCAGTACATGGTCGCCAGCTGGTGGGACTTTTGGAAAAGACTGAGAGGTGTGGCCTTGTTGGAGGGAGTGTGTCACCAGGGGTGGGCTGTGCGGTTTCAAAAGCTCATCCCATTTGCAATTCTCTCTCATCACCTGAATTCTCAGCTGTTGCTCCAGCACCATGCCAACCTCCTGCCATGCTTTCTACCATGAAGGTTGTGGACTCTAACCCTCTGAAACTGTAAGCTCCAAATAAACTCTTCTGTCTTGGTCACGGTATCAGCCCAGAGCAATAGGAAAGTAACTAAGACACACACCCTGGTCCAATGCTAGGCCACTGAGAAACCTAAAGACCCATGATGCCATTGATTGAGGGACCCAAGCTTCAGACAGAGACCAGGACACAGACAGGAGCCATCTGTTTGCTGACACCTGGCAGCCAGTGTTCGGAGGATGATGGCGCATGGTGCGCCTCAGCCTGGTGTCAGCAGCCTCCTGTCCTACCTCTCGGTGCCTCCTCTTCATATCCCTTGGGAGTGTTTAGCCAAGAGCACATTTGGCTTTCAACCCACTGGCTACGGGACTGAGGACCTGTACCCATGAGCCTTGGCGTGCAGCAGCCGCTCCATGTTGCTCAGGAATACTTTCAGGGTATCGGGGTCACGTTTGGGCCCGATTTCTGTCAGAACCAAGGCCTTTGCGAGATCTGCAAGAAAGAAGTTCCCATCAACACAAAGACCGAGCCCCGGTTCTAATGGAATCATCTTGACTTCCCTCAAGAGCGGCTGACTCTGTGGTCTTTCGGCTGTGATGGGCAGAGGGTGAGTCTAACCTGTTCTAATTCAAGTTGTTACTACCCTGTGGAGCCCATTTTGTTCAGGACTGCCTGTTGAAGAACCCTCTCCAGTCTCAACTCAGAGACACATGCTCATATGGCCATATATAAGATACATGAGGGGACGACAACGCCTGCACTGAAAGCCTGTCTAGTGGGTCAGGAACACGACTGAGGCGCACTGTGGCGGGGGTCAGGAACTGTTTGCCCTCACTTCGCTACAGATCCTAAACTGGCCCTGCCTCAGCGGTCACACCACTCGCAGGGTGGAGCCGCAGTAGGTGTGTTCAGGTGAAAACCTCAGCTACCCCATGACTGGGGGGGGGGGAGGGGGGGACCAGCCTCTCCTATGGTATTTTACTTGGCAGCCCTAAGTCGGTGTAATGCCTCCAAAAGAAGCGTCCACATTCCAGATCCCTTTGCCCCTTTCTATACAAGCAAACTCTTGTTTTGCATTACAGTGAACCATGGTGAATCTTACACACAACGATACAAGGGCAAACAAAACAGGCAGAACAACATCTCAACAGTCAGTGGACACTTGAAGACCTGCCCATGAAACGGAGCATGAAAAACAGCAAAACTCAAAATTAGAGGGCACAGAGCTTAGGGGAAAATTGAAAATATTTCAGATAGTCAATAAAAGGAACAAACTAAACTAGGGGCTGGAGGGAAGGATGGCTCAGTGGTTATACTTCCTGCTCTTTTAGGACTACAGTTTGGTTCCAGGTATCCACAATGGATGGCTCCTAACTCCTGCTTCTGAGGACTAGATGCCCTCTTCTGGACTCTGAAGGCATATGCATGTAACAGATTTAAATAGAGGACCAATTTCCTATTATAGATGTCCCAAAAGACAGAACATGAGCTAGGTGAAAAAAAAATACTATGAATTAAAAAATATTTTTTTTAAAGTGAGAAAAGATAGGAAATACTCAAAGAACTATGTCCCTAGGAGAACGGACTCAGCTATGGAGTCTGGAGACAAAACAAACAAAAAACAAAACCAAAAAAACCCTAAAACAAAACACAAAAAGGTCCACATGCATCCAGGAAGAAAAAATTCCTTAGGTGTAGAAGAAAATCAAGCTGTCTTAGGCATGGCTGCCCTTTGTAACCCCAGCCTCTCAGAAGGTGAAGCGGGAAGACTGGGTTTACAGCCAGAATGGGTTACACGGCGAGACCCATTCTGACTGTAAACCCATGCCCCAAAAATGGATCTGAAAAGAAATCCATTTTTGAACTGTTCACTCTTCAACTCTGCCAGCACAGAATTTTAGAGATTCTACTCAAGAAGAGGTGAGTCTTGGATTTTATTGCCAGGGAAACAAACTTACAAGTAGCAAGGACAATGATAAGCCGACAAGGGGGCACCGTTCCCATGAACCTGCCCCGAGATACCCACCAGGACTCTCCTCTCAAAGTGTGCCTTTGCCAGTTCCCGTGGGCTGCTCCATTAGGTGCACTTCCCCCATTAAATCAAGACACCCTCATATCCACCTTCACCATGCTGCCCTGTGCGCCCAGATGACAACCTCGGGAGGTGGGTGTCTCCAGCCAGGTGACCGTGGCCTCACCATCCCAGCTGACACTAAGCGCCACGGAACTCCTGTTCTAAGTGACACACAGTAGGAACGCAGCAGATGCTCTTCACAACTGTGAAGCAGTAAATGTCATCATCAAATGTATTAAGCCTTGAATTGTGGGTAGATTTTTCTTTGGAGATATCCTTTACGGTAAGGAAACAGGTAGCCAGAGGATTCTGATAGACTACGATTGCTAGGACTTGAGTATTTGGAAGCGAGAAAGTAAGGTGAGTCTGACAGTTCCGTATCCAGTACCACCAGACATAAATTCAAGTGGAGCTTGGAACCTGGGAGAACTTGTGTCAGGGGAGACAGTGCCTACCTCTGATCCAACCCCGCAGAGGCTGAGAAGATGCTGCCAGCTCAAGGCAGGCCTGGTCTACATCAGTGCGAGCCCATTTCAAAAATCAAAACCAAAGAGGAGAACTTTAGAAAACTTGCATGTTTTCCCACCGTTAAAGACTTGAGGTCCCCCGTTGCCATCTCCCATTGCTGGGATTATAGGCACACACCACCATACCCCTGGCTGCCTGCAATCAGAGCCCTGACTCTCCCCGATTCACTTGTAGACCAGGCTGACCTTGAATTACAGAGAGCTGCCTACCTCTGCCTCTATCCTGAGTGCTGGGATTAGAGGCATGCACTAGCACTCCTAGCCGATGGCTTTTTGAGACATGGTCTCTCTAGTATATAGCTCTGGCAGTCCTGGATTTACCATGCAGGTCGGGATGGCCTCGAACTCACAGAGATCACCTGCTTCTATCTCCCAAGTACTGGATTATAGTCCTTTAAGACCATGTCCAGCCTCTACAACTAACTCCATCTCCCACCAGATGCTGCTCTTTGAACAAGCCAGCTGGAGTTCTGAGAGGTCAACCTAACAGCCTCGGGGGTCAGAATGGATGCCCGGAGCCAGTCCGCACACTGGCGGGAACACTCTGACATCTGTGACCAGAGGTGAAAACAGCTCCCTGGACTCCAGGTCCCAATCATGCTTTGGTGAGGTGAGGACGTGGAGTGGCGGTGTGTAGAGGCAGGGGCAGGAGCTTTAGAGACAGACAGCAGCTTCTTTCTACCCAGGGCCCAGCAGAGTGGAAGTCACACCAAGTCACGCCCTTCTGCAGTTAGGAGGGGCCAGAGCAAGGGTGGGTGGAGCTATCGGAGCGGGCAGTCAGCACCTGACAACTGTGAAGGTGGCCAACCAGGAAGTGTGAATACTGGAGCAAAGTTCACCCGCGAGGTTAAAGGCTGGTTCCTCCCGCTGCTGTTTCCAGCTAGGTTTGGATGGGTGCCTTTGGCCAGCATGGCTGGAATTAACATCATTCCACAGCCAAACTAAACACTCTGGCAGAAGGAGAAAAATGGGGCAAGGTGCTTTTCCTGGCCCACTCTGGGTCTGCCAAATAGTCCTGCTGGGGCGTCTCACAGGGCTCCTGTGAGTTCTACTCCCCTGATCTGGGTCCATTCAGGACTCTCAACCTCTCCTCCTCAAAAGCCTGTGAGCACATCCACACAGTGCCTTCTTCACACACAGGTCAGCTGCTCACAGCTCCACACCCCAGCACCTGGGAGGACTGCCCAGTGGGGAAATGAGAGGAAGGGACTGTGAAAAGATAAACCAAAACAGGCACAGGAGAGGCTGTTAAAGAAGGGAGACCAGCTGAGAACCAAGGGCTGACATCTTGGGACTGAGGCCAGAGTCAGCAAACAGAAAGCAGGGACTGAGGACGGGACACTTTATGATGTGCAGCTTCTGATGTGTAAGAGCAGAGGCTGCGATGGCCATCCCGGTCCTGCCCAGAGCTGCAGCGAGCACACCGCCACCAGCTCCACCCCCAAGCCCTCACTGCCTTTCCAAACTCAACGGGGTTGCCATTCAGGGGCTGCTTTTCCAGGATCCCTCTTCTTCTCCTGACTCTGCACACTGCTATGTCTCCAGACCTTGCCAACATATACAAAAACCCTGGCATTTCTCTGTTGCCTACCACACCTATCCTATACACACTAAGGAAACCACTAGTTTAATCACTGTAGGACAAAGGCCGGAGGAGAGAACACCCAGCCAGCACGCTGTCAGTGGTGGGCAGCGCCATGGTTTACCTCCTGCAAGCAAACAATGTCCGTTAACCTCTACATTTAAGGCAAACAGAGGACAGTTGTAATCCTGGTGGCAGGCCCGGAGCACGGGCAAACCTGGGTCTCCACCGTGCTTGCCCTTCCAACAGCCAGGTCAGACCAGATACATGGCTGTCTGTGGTCATGGGTGCCACCAAGTTGTGCCTGGATGCTGGGCCGGCCCTTGGTCTAAGCTGTTCTCTTAGTCCCAGCAGACCAAACCGTAACCAGTAACTGTCATTTTAAAGACGACAGATGCAAGAGGATCTAAAAATGCATTCAAAGCTCCTGACTGCACAGTAGCATTGCCACCTACACAGGATAAATGGTGTCCATTTTCACTAGGGACACTGCATTCCTAAAAAGAGCTAGAACTCTCTGAAGAAGATGGCTACCACTTTGTGTAATAGTCACCCTGGGCATCTATCACTATCTGAAACAAGAGTTGAAGGGACCCGACCTGTCTCCTTGGAGACCTGGAGCCGCTGGCCATTGCAAAAGGCGCCCTGGCCCCTCCTGCCGGTGTACAGCCGCTCCTCTGTGCAGTGGTGAATCACTCCGAATTCCAGCTGTAAGGGGCAGGAAGAAAGCAGACGACGTCACTCCTTGACACAGAAGCAACAGTGATCTAAAGATGAACGCTCCTCTTAGAGCTGGAACTGGCACCATGACGGAATTGCCTTCCAAAGAGGAATGGAGAAAAGCAGACTTCAAGCTACACCTGGACGTGAAACTGGCAAGCCGTTTCTTAAATGAACATATCAAAACTATATTAGTACTAATAAAAGCATTAACATTATCGTAATGAGGGGGCTGGTGAAATGGCTCAGCAGGTAAGAGCACTAACTGTTCTGCCAAAGGTCCTGAGTTCAAATCCCAGCAACCACATGGTGGCTCACAACCATCTGTAATGAGCTCTGACACTCTCCTCTGGTGTCTGAAGACAACTACAGTGTACTCTTATATAATAAATAAATAAACCTTTAAAACAAATTATCATAATGAGTTCTCTTCCTTCTCTACTCTTCCTCTGGTAAAAAGGTAACTGCGACTGAAAAAAACATCTTAAGCATCCTCCAGGTTTCTGGAGTGTGATTCCATAGAACCAGCAGAACCAGGAACTCGTGGACATCCCTAGGGAGCATGACCACTGCCCAGCAGGAAGCGGAAGAGGTCGAGGCGGAAGTGATGAGCCTCACACCCAGCACTCCTGTCTCTTCCTGCCTGCTTCTCACCCCTGGGGTTAATATGTGTCTGTGCTTGGGACCATATGCTCATCTCCAGGGTGATCAGGAAGATGCCTTAGTAGAGTCTCAGCCAGCCTATAGAACAGGTTTTATTTCTGGGAGGGGCTTCCCAATAGTATGTGGCTCTCTAGCACACTTACCTGCCCCCACCCTTGATCCTGGCTACAACTTGGTATCCAGATCTAGGCATCACCTAATCGTGTGGCCACCTGTGATGAGGCTCTGAGATGGAGGGGAATGTCCCGTGGGCTGCAGGGAAGGGAGAGTCGCTTCCTAGATTGGGGCATGACTGAAAGCAGTATTCCTGTGCTCTGGAACTAGAGAGGTTGACCCAGCCATGCCAAAGACCCATCTGAGCTTTGTGGCCCCAGTTCGCTTTCTAGGCAGCCTTGACTCCTGTTGTGATAACCTGGTGGCTAGGAGAGCATTAATGCTCACTGGTCTCCATGACAACACTGAGCAGAGAAACCAAGAGATGGTCAATTCCTTAACCCAACTGGCAATATTAAAAGGTTTTACCAATATACACCAAAAGTGCTTTGGGGGTCTGTGCAAACTTCTTGTTCCCATGAGGGGAGCATTTGGTGATATTGCGATGCTGTTCTGAATGAATGGGGGCAGTTGTAGAAGACAAGGTACCCCAACTCTGCTCATGTTATTATTACAAGACAGGAAGGCTCTTGTTGTCTTCCTGCGTAAGGCTCCGCCCTCTGCCTTTCTTTTAGGTCTCATGCCACAGCTTAGTTCAGAAGGTCCCTGGGAATCCTGATAGGGCCACATTCTCATACTAATAGCCAGGAGGAAAAGACGAAGAATTAATAAAATATTGGGATGAAAAATGTCATCCAAAAATAGGAGTCCTCTTTTGTTTGTGACTAGATCACACGCTCTAGGGGTCAGAGGGAGACTCATTCGGACCATCTGCTCAGAACATTACTTTCCACAGCAGTTATGACCAGACCACAGAAAAAAAATAAAGAGAGCCAGCTCACCCCACTCCGGGAGGCCTAACCCCCACCCCCACCCTCACCCCCCTACAAAAGTGGGTCTGTGGTTCTTTACTTTCTTGGGTTTTGAAAAATCCACATTTGGACATACTAGTCTTGGTTATGGTGCATGTCAAAGAGGAATGCAGACGCTGAAACCGGGTGAGGGCCACATTACCTCTTGGTGAACAGCAAATCCGATGCTAACTGCCACAGTGGGGAATCTGGGAGACAAGACAGAAAGGGTTATGGATCACACTGGCTCTCCAAAGCCGGGTGTGTGGCGGTGTGAAGGCTGCCCTCCCCCAAACGAGGACCTTTCTGCACGCTGGCTGGGTTCGATTCTCAAAATGACTTTCCAGTTTTCACTCACCGCTTCCGATGTAAACAGGCTCAGCTAGCCATGCTGTAAAATAGCTAACTTAAAGCAACAACCGCGCTCTGGAAGCCGTGGTAAGACGGAGGCAATTTAACAGCGACCATATAAGCCTAATCAAGATTGTAATGACCACACTTCTGGTTCTCAGCAACCTAACTAAGCAGGGAGAGAATTGGAGAAAGACCAATCCCAAATTCAGAATTTGTGTGGAAGACCCAGTAGATGATGTCACAGACCCTGGACTGTAGTCACCACACAGATGCAACCTTTCAGCAATGCTAATATTATCCCCCATCCTGTCTCCTGCTTGAGCGCCCAGCAGGCACCAGCAGGGTGAGCCAGTGGTAGAGGGATGGTTTTGATGCCACAGTCTGGCCGTGGTTTTAATTTCGTCAGTTTGTTGCTGTGTTTCAAAATAGTCTCTCCTTTGTGAGAGGATCACAGGAGCTTAACAAACAGGAAGGGGCAAGGAAAGAACTGTGAACTGGCAGGGGAAAATACCAACCCAGACCACGAGTGGGCAGAACCCAGAAACCCTCCAAGGCAAGGCCGAGGCTCTCCCTCAGACACGTCAGCGATGGCCCAGCACTACAGGCAGTCTAATGGCTCAGGTCTCAGGCACAGCTGTGGCCTGGACATACTGGAACTGTCAGGTCAATATTAGAGTCTGTTTCTCAGAGGACATTCTTTCCAGCCCTAGAGTCCCCCGAGGGCTGCAGATCCAGGAAGTACTGGAGATCCCAAGGACACCAGAGCCATAGGACAACTTAACATGAACATATGGCCTTTAGCTGGAATGTGGTGTAGCCACTTCACCCCCGTTATGAGTATCTTGGATGACAAATGGCCCTGAAGTGAGAGGTGCCATACTGAAGAGACGAGGGGTTATGTTTCGGTGAAGTGACAGCCTGGTGGCAGCAGATGGCACTACTCCACAGCATCAAAAGGGTCCCCTTGTTCATGCGTGATTGGAATCTCAAGGTGCTAGTCACTGCCAGTGGTCATGCAGAAGGTGTACTACTTAGCATGTAAGCACAGCATGGAGGCCAGGGAGCTAGGCCACACCTCCTCAACATGCTGTAGACATAACTTTGAGTATGAGTCTGGGGCTCAAAGTATAGAAATATCTTCAGGGAACAAGAAGTTAATTTACCCACCCTTTGGGGACACCATGCTGCCTATAGTGCCTCTGGCTCTTTGGTTCCTTCTACGTGGTTGTTGGTAAGCATACACAGCTCCTACACCTGTCACTGTCAGGGACCGTGAGTCTTTCAGCCTTACTCCTGTAAGCCCTGTCTGCAGTCACAAGACTCTCAAATCTCACTGGCATATCTTGGTTCTGTATCTCAGCCCCAGGCTTCCTTTCTGAACTCTACCTCTTTTCCAGGGGCAACTTCTTAAAGGAGCCACAATGCAACTCAATGCAGCTCAATTCGATGTCTTACAGCGGTAAACAAACTCCTAAATTAGTTTCATGTATAGGCAATTGTTTTTAACTTTTAAAGTACAGTAAAATATGTATAGGGAAAGCTGATCCCAAACTTGTGATCCTATCTTGGCCTTTGTGCTATAGGTCAGTAGTAAACAAAAACACTTAAAGAAACAAAGAACCCCCTAAAATGTAGCTCAAGCTGGCCTTGAACTTCTGACTTTCCTATCTCCACCTGTCAAATGCTGGTATTACAGGTGCTTGCCAACACACACACACACACACACACACACACACACACACACACACACACACACAGGATCTTACTGTATTGACCTAGCTGACCTGTAACTCAGAGATCTATTACCTACCTACCTCCGTCTCCTGAGTACTAAAATTAAAAGCCATATGCTATCATGGCTTGCCAAAAAATATTTTTACAACAAAATTTCTTCACATAGTCTTTAGAGTCATAAATGGAAAACCTTTCACGAATGTCAAGATTTGATTTTCTCTTACAAGATTAGAAATCTACCATACATTTATGTTTTCAGTCCTTATGGGGCCCCGTGGAGCCCCATAACCGCATGCTCCCAGCTCCTGCTCACCTGTGCACGAAGTTGCAGGTGCCGTCGATGGGGTCGATGATCCAGGTCGGGCTGTGGGTGAGCACACACTTGGCCCCGGAGGCTGTGGCCTCTTCTGCAATGAACCTGCTGGGGCAGGGGCTCAGCCTGAGTCAAGTCCAACACTCAGCAGATGAGTGTATGTAGCAGGCACACAAGGGTCTGGGTTGCAGCCCCAGTACCAAAACACCCCCCAAACCTGGAGGCGCACAAGGGAAATGGAGCAGGCCAGGCAGAGATGCAGGAGCACCTGCAGAGCACCTGAAAGAGCAGAGGCAGGCAAAACTTGGTTCCTGATTCAGCACGGAGCTAGAGATGGCTGAGGCAGCAGAGGCCCAAGAGGTCTTGCTAGCATGCAGAGCAGAACCTGGGCCATAGAAGGGAGACTGTTACCTACATCTCCCTTCCCCACCTGACCCTTTACCCCTCCCTCCCCGTCTCTCCTTCCCTTTGGGAGAAAATAAGGGCTAGACCAGGAAGCAGTGCGGTTAGCAGGAGGCATCATGTCCCTCCTGTCCTGAATGTCAAAGCAGATTCCTGTCCTATAGTAGTATCTCCTTGACAAGCTCCTTCAGGGCCACACTGGCTGTCTCCAGATCAGAGGTTCTTGGTAGGGGGCTCTGGGTGGGCCTCTTTTCTGTAAGAAGGCTCTGTGTAAATAAGGTTCCCTTAACTATCCTCACGAGTGTGTTCTTTGTCCTACTAGAAGCCAAAACCTTAAGCTGAACATGTGCAGGTGCCTTACGGTTTCCTTTGCTGTGAAAAGACACCATGACCAAGGCGACGCTTGTAAAGAACAAATTTAATTGGCGCTGGCTTACAGTTTCAGTGGTTCAGTCCACTATCATCATGGCGGCATCCAGGCAGACATGGTACTGGAGAAGAAGCTGAGAGTTCTACATCTTCATCCGAAGGCTGCCAGGAGGGGGCTTCTCTAGTTAGCACTGGGTGGAGTTTGAGCACTAGGAGCCCTCAAAGCCCGCCTACACAGTGACACATTTCCTTCAACAAGGCCACACCTCCTAACAGTGCTACTTCCCGTGGGCCAAGCATAGTCAATCCTCCACAGAAGAGAATACCATTTGTAAAAGTGGGGTCAACAAGCACCAGCTGCCCTGGCCAAAGGTAGGGAAGCGCCTTCTACTTCTTCCT
This sequence comes from Apodemus sylvaticus, assembly GCF_947179515.1. NCBI lineage: Eukaryota > Metazoa > Chordata > Mammalia > Rodentia > Muridae > Apodemus > Apodemus sylvaticus. The sequence continues at coordinate 30,147,910 of NC_067484.1, forward strand.
CCCCACATGTGGGCTCAGAGAGAACTGGCCCTCTTAGGTGACACCAGATGTGCAAATAATCAGCTTCTAGGGCAAAGACTTAAGAGTCATACCATTTCCAGAACCGTCTTCTGAAGGTACCTGATATTCCTAAAGTGTCCTGGAGTTATGTTTTTTAAGGAAAACACACGATATACTCTTTTACCTTTTTAAGACGTATTTATTTTATATGCATTGTTGTTTTGCCTACATGTATATCTATGTGAGGGTGTTGGGTCCCCTGGAACTAGAGCTACAGACAGTAGTAGTGAGCTGCCATGTGAGTTCTGGGAATTGAACCCAGGTCTTCTGGAAGAGCAACCAGTGTTGTTCTTAACCAATGAACCATCTTTCCAGGCCCCAGAAAACACACTGTACTCTTGAAAACACAAGGAATGGGTACCAAAGCTTGAATGCAGGACCAGGCAGATAAAAATGGTGAAAAGATACACCTCAAGTGAAGAGGTAACAACCTCTCCATGCGATTTTGACCATCAGCCGCTTCTGAGACTTTCTTGTCTTCCGGCTATTGAGTGTGGTGGTAAGTCGGTCAGGACTGTCTCTTCAGTCCATGAAGGACCTGACTGATGCTATTAGGTCCCCTCTTCCCAAGCTGCAGTTCTGTGCCCACAGGTGAGGCCAGGGGAAAGTACAGTGGGAAGAGACTGGACACAGACGTCTGGCTTTGGTGACAGGAAGGGCTTGCCTATGGTAAGGATGCTGCTTTAGTTCTGACTGACTTAAGCATCCAACGGACATTGCTCTGTGCGGAGAACACCACAGGGCACAGGCTGCAACGACCTCAGGGCGGGCAGAAGGCAGCAGAGCACACTGAGTGACTTTTCCCCACCTTGAGACAATCTCACCATCTTGGATGCGTCACCCAGGAGGCCATAGATGACTACAAGTCACCAGAGTGAGTGAAAGAGGTGAAGAAAACAGAATGCAGAATCAAACAAACAGTCAGTTCTTTAAAAAGTTTAACAAAACCAACAAGCGCCAAAGTACAAAGAAGAAACTCAAATTAATAAGATTAGAGATGAAAAAGGAGTTGTTAGAATAGACTCCAGTAAGATCCATGAGATCACGGACTATTCCAGATTTAGATCTAAAAGAAATGTACAAATTTTCTTTTTCTTTACTTTTCTTTTTTTTGGGGGGGGGAGTTGGTTTTCTTTCTTTCTTCCTTCCTTCCTTCCTTCCTTCCTTCCTTCCTTCCTTCCTTTTGTTTTTTGCATTTTTTGTTTTTTCGAGACAGGGTTTCTCTGTGTAGCCCTGGCTGTCCTGGAACTCACTCTGTAGACCAAGCTGGCCTCGAGCTCAGAAATCTGCCTGTCTCTGCCTCCCAGAGTGCTGGGATTACAGGTGTGCACCACCACCGCCTGGCTACAAATTTTCTAATTACAGACCTACCCAAACTAAACCCAGAAGATATAAACAATTCACACAGGGAGGCAAGGAGACTGAAGCAGGAATGCAGTGTTGCCACAAGTCCAGGATTGGATGGATCCACTACTGAATCCCACTAAACCTTTAAGGAAGACCTAATGACAACATTTTTCAACTGTTCTATCAGAGCAGAGAGAGACCACCACCAAATCCATTCTACCAAGTCAATATTATCTAAATAATTAAATACGGTAGTATCTAAATACCCAAACTAGATAAAGACTTAAAACAAATATTATAAGATGCAAGAATTCACAACAAAGTATTGGGAAATGGTTCAAGAACACATTAAGAAGATCCTACCTGCTGGACAGTGATGACACATGCCTTTAATCCCAGCACTTGGGAGGCAGAGGCAGGAGGATTTCTGAGTTCGAGGCCAGCCCTGGTCCACAGAGTGAGTTCTGGGACAGCCAGGGCTATACAGAGAAACCCTGCCTCGAAAAACAAAAACAACAAAAACAAAAAAAAGAAGATACTACCTCACCTCCATGTTGGTTTCATTCTAAGGATACAAAGTTGGTTTAATACTGCAAGTCATGGAGTGATATTCCACATCACTAGCCTTTAAGACACAAGTGTTATACATCAGAGAGACAGACTTAAGGACAGAAACCATCTTGATAGGTGAAAAAAAAGGTATTTGACAAAGTTCAGCATGACTTCATGACAAAAGTCCTGAAGGAATAGATGAATCATTACCTCAAAAGATTAAAAAGTATATATGGGGCTGGAGAGATGGCTCAGCGGTTAAGAGCACTGACTGCTCTTCCAAAGGTCCTGAGTTCAAATCCCAGCAACCACATGGTGGCTCACAACCATCCCTAATGAGATCTGACTCTTCTTCTGGAGTATCTGAAGACAGCTACAGTGTACTTACATATAATAAATAATAAAAATAAATAAATCTTTAAAAGTATATATGATAAACCTATAGGACGTTACATGCAATACTGAAACTGAGGTTTTCCTCTAAAACCTGGAAGAAGACAAGGACGGTGTCAACACTCTCCGTTCTTATCCAAGGAAGTGTTCAGAGTTCTAAGTTGAACAATAAGATGAGAGCAAGATGTAAAGGTTGAAAAACAGGGGAGAAGATATAAAAGTCTGGTTTCCACGTGAATAGTCCCCACAGGTTCAAAATTTGAATGCTGGGAGGTACGGCCTTGTTGGAGGAAGTGAGTCACTGGGGGGTGGGCTTCGAGGTTTCCAAAGCTCTTCCTGTTGTCTATGGATCCATAGGTAGATCGAGCTCTCAGTCACTTCTCCAGTACCACGTCGACCATGTTCCTACCATGATAATGGACTACACTTCTGAAACTGTAAGCCAGGCCCTAACTAAATGCTTTCTTTTATAAGAGTCGCCATGGCCGTGGTGTCTCCTCACGGCTGGCTGTTTGCTGTATCTTTTTCTTCACTGGGGATTTGGCTCAGTGGCTCAAAACTTGCTTAGGTCATAGGTTCAACTGATTTACACACACACACACACACACACACACACACACACACACACACACACACACACACACGTCCCCAGGAGTGTTAAACAGCAGTAAAAGAATATATGTATCTATTTTAACCAAAACTTGCTTACTCTTTAATTCTTGTATTTATCCACAGTGAGGAAAACAAGTGACAACTATCATGTTCCAAATAGACTCTGAGGAGACTATCCTGTGCCGCTCCTAGCCCCACAGCCAGATTAGAGTAACCAATACACAGAACTCCAGGGATTGCTCTCCCAGTGTCATGAGACATCACATGAGAAAAGAAAGGGAAGCCCTGAATCCACATTCCTGTTCTTCGAGACCTGTCATGTAGAAAGAAACCAGGGTCTAGGGAGGGGCTGCTATACGGTCCAACCCTAGAGCCCTTCTAGAGCTACATGCAAAATGCTGAGCAAACATTTTAATTTTTCTAAGGAAAAGATGAATGTTTTATATTCAAGCTTGCACAAGACGGCCCAAGAAGACAAAAGAACTCTGGCCTTTGGTGGAAAGGGACACCCTTGTGAAGGCCTGTGTCTCACCGTCTGCTTTGTTCCCAGACAAAGCAGACAAGGGGCATCTGTGTTACTGAACACTGGCAGTGAACAGAGTCTGACATAGCTCACATTTTAACCCTTGCTCTTTTTTTTTTTTTTTTTTTTTTTTGGTTTTTATCGAGACAGGGTTTCTCTGTATAGCCCTGGCTGTCCTCGAACTCAGAAATCTGCCTGCCTCTGCCTCCCGAGTGCTGGGATTAAAGGCGTGCGCCACCACTGCCCGGTTTAACCCTTGCTCTTAACATACGACCCTGGGTGGCAAGGGAGGCACCACTAAGTTTTAGAAATAGGACAAACTTTTACAGAGCCCTCTGGGGTAGAGGCAGGGAGTGTTTCTGAGCATGTGGTATTGAAAGTAGACCCTCCGACATACATAAACAATGTGATGGTTTGAATATGCTTGGACCATGGGAAGTGACACTAATAGGAGTCACTGGTTGGAGGAAGTGTGTCACTGTATAGTCAGGTTTCTGAAGACTCTAAGTGCTCAAGCTCCACCCAGTGCAGTCTTCAGATCAAGATGTAGATCCCTTGACTCCTCCAGCACCATGTCTGCCTGGATGCTGCCATGCTTCCTGCCATGATGATAATGGACTGAACCTCTGAACATGGAAGCCAGCCCCAATTAAATGTTGTCCTTTATAAGAGTTGCCATGGTCATGCTGTCTCTTCACAGCAATAAAACCATAACTAAGACACACACACACACACACACAATTTTTTAAAACGGAATAAGAGTAAATAATAAAAAACCCAGTGCTGGGATGGGTTATCTCCTTATAACGTGTGGACAGGGAGGTCTCTGATGCCTCCAAAACATTCCAGGCTATTGGCACTGCTGCTGGTTGCCCACCAGAACTAGATGGCAAAGCCCTAAGGCTGAAGATACTACATGCTTTGGTTGAAGGACTTAAGGGAAACCAAGTTGGAACTGACCCGAAAGCTGCCCAGCTGCTATTAGCTTTCATAGTGCTGGAATGTGCAATGGGGGTTCTGAGGGGAGAAATGATGTCCGTGGTCTAATTTGGCTGTGGACACTGTAAGCACATTACCAACCTGCCAGGCAAGATGTGTCCACTTTCCAATTGGATCTGAGGCCCATTCAATAGGAGGGAAGTCATGTATGGTATTTAAAATCTATGGCTGGGGAACACTGTAGATCCAGGTAGAGAAGTGACTATTGTTTTGGTAAATGGGCATGATGTAGTTGTCAAATGGCCTTTCAAATGTTTACATTTGAGTCCATAGAACTTTGAGGAGAGAAAATTCTTGTTGTAGTGGATGACAGTTACTGAGTGTCTTTTTTTGGGGGGGGGGGTTGAATTTGTTTTTTTCAAGACAGGGTTTCTCCGTATAGTCCTAGCCATCCTAGAACTCACTCTGTAGACCAGGCTGGCCTCAAACTCAGAAATCCGCCCGCCTCTGCCTCCCAGAGTGCTAGGATTACAGTCGTGTGCCACCACCGCCTGGCTACTGAGTGTCTTATAACTAGTCTAAGCGCTATTATAAGTGAGAATAAGTGACCATTGATGAACCTCATTATCCCCCTCTAAGGCTCAGGGAACAGAGGAAGAGGGGGCAGAATAGTGTCAAGGTCAGAGGAAAGGGTGGGAGTGCTGTGAAATGCCATCTTCCAGGTATGACCTGGCTGTTACACAACTGAACTCGTAGCAGCTACAATTACCTTCACAAGATATATGTATACACATACACACACACACACACACACACATATATACACATATATACATATATAGAATAGTATAGATATATAGATATTATATAATCTATATTATAGAATATTATAGAATAATATATAGAAGTATACAGAATAACAAAAATCTCATATTTACTGATTGTTCATAGACGTATGGAAAAGAAACCTACAGAATAGTCTAATAATATGATCGCAATATACATTTTTGAAAGATGGAGGCTCTTCCATATCCCAAGGAGACTTAAAAGCTGAACGGTTGTTAAGCCACAGTAGAGAGAACTGAAGCAATCAATTCTCTTCCCTAAAAATGGAAGGATCTGGGCCTGGGCTTAACAACTTGAGGTTTCCCATCTACCCTTCAGTGATAGGAGTCAGTGCCTCCCAGCAGGACTGTGACTTCCTTCCTGGCCTCCTCCCAGTGGTGAGTTACAGGGGTGTGCTTCCTGAAGAGAGCGCTCACCTGTGAGAAGGAAACCGCTTTCGCAACTCAGAGACAATTAAATCTTCTACTCGGTGATCTGTTTCTGTCACAAGATCTGCGGCAGATGTTTTTGTTGAGACGTGCTTTTCCTCAGTGAGGGCCTTTCTGATGATCTGAAATAAACCATGGGAGGCAGTGAGGTCTGCAGGCCTTGACCAGGACCTGGGGCTTCCTCCCCTCCTCTCACTGACTCATGACATCACACCCACTTCCCGAGGTTCTTCTAGGAACCTTAACCACCAGACCTTACTCTGACTCTCCACCTGAAACTCTACATTCAAATTCCACTCAAAGCTCTACCTTTGAAACAGTTTTCTCTGAAAGAAAAAAAGTTTTGAAAAAGGCTGGGGTGCTGTCAACAGGAGCTCCCCCAAATAAGATGGTAGAACCCAGGTTTGCCTCCTAGAATCATGCAATTTCAAATTTGCAATATCTGTGCATAAGAACTTTCCTCTCGTTCCCTTTATGATCACGCGCACATGTGATGTGCCTGTGAATACAAACTACAAACATCCCCACGAGAGCTGAGCTCTGTCATAAGGGAGCAAGGCTGACCTGACGCTTGCTGCTGTATGCAGGAGAGCACCAGCCAACTACAGGGGAACAGCAAAGGTACTGGATGATTCTCAGGGACCATCAGCACAGCCTCTACAGCTGGGCAAGCTGCCAGGGCATCTGGGTTGAACCCACTATGAGACCCAAACAGGAAACCAGAACATGGTCCGGCCATCACTGAGTGCTTCAGGAGGATCAGTGACAGCATGTGGAAGAAAATGACACCTCCAGTTCTATCTGGGTCTGTCTGTCTGTCTGTCTGTGTCTATTCATCCAAACCTGTATAAAAGTGGTGAAGTCAGGGTACCTAAACAGACTTGACATATTCCCTCCAGAACCGGCTACCTCCTCAAATCAGGTATTTCTCTCTAACGTGCCATCAAGGGCTGGCAAGTTGGCTCAGGGGGTGAAGTGCTTGCCATGCAGGATTGATGACTTGAGTCTAGTCTTCAGAATCTTTGGAAAGGTAGAAGGAGAAAAAGTGACACCCAAAGTTGTCCTCCTGTCTTCACATGTGCATTATGGGACATATGTCTGGCCCTCCATACACACATACATACTAAATTCATAAAAAAGTTTGACCCATTCTAGCTACTCAGGTGTGGCACCCTTTGTCCACTGTGACACTTAGCAGGCATCGACCAGCACCACGTGGCCTACGCTGTGTACTAATGACACCAAGGCAAAGAGGTCTTCAGAGGGAATAAGAGTCGTAAATAGAATCCTTTATGCTACATCTTACTTCTGTGTTTGTCCGTCTTGTGTGGGCACACATGAGCCACCATGTATGTGGGAAAGTCAGAGGACAATTTGCAGGAATTAATGTATCCCAGATATAAACCCAAATCCTCAGGCTTGGTGGCAGCTACCTTTACCTGCTGACCCATCTATCTGGCCCACAAACGGAATCTCAAAAAAAAAAAAAAAAAAAAAAAAAAACCCAAACAGAAATAAGACATCCGGTGGTCCCACTCTCAGCATTCCCTGTAGCAGTTCCCACCAGCTCCGCCTCACTGTCCTTCCCAGAGGAGCCTCCCTACTTACATGGTGCTGTTTTAATCTGGGCTACAAACATAACAGATATGCATGACAAGAGATTTGGAAATGACAGGCAATACAAAAGAAGTCACCTACAGTCCATTAATTTTAGCTCACCACTACCGTTCACATCCTGCTAGCCTCCGTCCTGCACTGCAGGGTTTCCTGTCTTGAACGTGCAATATCCTGCCCATTACCATCGTGCTAATTCTCTTACAACACCAATTTACACACAGCATCGCTTGCCAAAGCCATCTCCACAGGTGCTCATAAATTCAACACTCGTCAATGTCTAGCCTGATATCCTCCGGGAATTTCAAATTCTGGGCCAGTCCAGGCAGGCTGCTTGGCACTGTGTGTATCAGTATATGGGTGCAGCAAATGTAGCTGGGTAATGTGCATGCTGTGGTGGAGAAAGCAAGGGGGAGGGATCCAAATCAAGAGACTAACAGGATGATGTAGCTGCAGTTTCTGGAATCCTGTTGAATCTAGGTTGGGGTCTGAGATCAACATTTCTGGCAAGCTCCACTGTGGTAAGAAGCCAGGGCAGTCTTACTTGGCAGATAGTGTGTGTGTGTGTGTGTGTGCACATAAAGAAATCTCCATTTTGAACCAGTGCCTCCCTGGGACCTGCTTTACAGGAAGCAGACACGAGACCAGTTGATTATCCCAGCTACACAGCCATGCGGTCTCTACACAGAAGCTGGACTGAGGATTTAAGACTAAGATTAGAAAACTTCTGAAAACTCCCCAGTGCCTTCCTACTGCTGCCGGAGCCTCCAAATGCTGCACGGCTCATCCTCCACAGCCCAACATATCAAATAGCTCTCCTTCATCTGTTCCAGACTTCCCTGCTGATCATAGCAGGATCTGGTTCTATCCAGGGCCTTTATATAGCCTGGCCCTCCATCCATCCCTCCTCCCCACCTGCTGCTGTCTTATTAGAACTTGGCTGTGTTGTTGCACAGCGGCATGAGCTCCACGACGCCCATGAGCAGATGTTCCCTGACACTTTGTCTAGCTGCCTGTGTGGAGCCGAGCCTGGACTACAGGAACCGCTAAGGAATGTTCCTGCGACATTTCTTCCAACAGGACCACCGATGTCTGTGTGAACACTAGCTACCTTGTGTCTGTGCTCTTGGTTTTTCCTCTGGTTGTGCTAGCAAAGGTTCCATTGTGCCCAGAACCTACTATCCTCTGGACTTTCCTAGAACATAGCCTCATCTACTCTTCTGCCTTCAAAGCCAAACTCAGTCTGCTTTAGGTGCACACCCCACCCTAACCAGCTAGTTGTACCTCTATAACCACAGCACATGCACAGATGATCCTCACTACCTTGGGGGCGGGAGTCATGGTCCAGAGGGAGGCATGTGGCAACTTTCTGGTTTTGGCCTTAGGCATCTATTTCCCTTACTTCCTCTTAGGAAGAAGGCCCCCATGTTTCAGGACGGTCCAGAGCTGCCTCCAGAGATTGCCCTGATTTCCCCTTGTACTCCTGGACTTGACAAGCTCTGCTTCCGGGGTGCAGAGCCATGTCCTCAAAAAAGACACTGAACTTTCCCCTCAGAGGGTTTCTTCCTTTCCAGAGTTTATGATCCGTGCTAATGACAGCCAGGGTGGTCCCAGGAAGACGGCTTTGGCATAGGACAGAGAAGCTTAGCTCCTGGGGGGATTCCACAAGTAGAGCCCCTCTCTGGGCAATGTACTAACTGCACATCACCCTGCTCTTGCTGTAGGGGTCAAAGAGCTTCAAGACCAGCAAGAGCCTGGTCTCTCAGGTACTTCCTCATTCCCATGATGCCACTCTAAGGGTGGTATCCTTCAGTGAGGCTTTTGGTGCCAGATATTCCCGGTCTGTGGTGGTGTGAGTGAGAATCGCTACAATAGGCGCATCTATTTGAATGCTTGGTCACCAAGGAGTGGAACTGTTTGAAAGGATTACAAGGATCAGGAGGTGTGGCCTTTTTGGAATAGGTAGGTTTCGAAAGCCCAACAGTCCTAGAGTTTCTCTGTCTCCATCTGTGGATCAGGTTCTAGCCATCAGCTACTGCTCCACTGCCACGGGTGCTGCCTAACCTCTGATGCTGTAAGGTAGCCCCCAGTCAAATGCTACCTTTCCTAAAAGTTGCCTTGGTCACCGAGTCTCATCACAGCAATAGGACAGTGTGGCTACGACCTCATTCTTTTCTCTGACTGAGCCAGAGAAACTCCTCCTCCACAAGGGGCCTCTTGAGGAGACCAGCATTCGTTCCATAGCACTTGGTGACTGGTGAGGACCCCTTCATTCTGTGTCCACCTCCTACAAGCAGGTGTGAGCCTCTGTAGGGGCTGCCACACCTGCAGGTCCCCACGGAGCAGATACAGCTGTCTCGCTGTTGCACACTGAGCTCCCTACTAACCACACTTTAGTAAGCACTCCTGTGACGCCATGTCTAACCTCGGGGATAGATAACAAACTTGGTTTCAGGTCCACAAGTCCTACCGCTGAGTGTGGAGCTCAGGGGCCACTTGGGCTTGGTCACTATGACCCAAAAGCCTCTATCCATACCAGGCCTCACCTCACCACTGATTCTATAAGGTGGGTACAATGTGGTTTGGGGGTAACGTGCTCTTTAAAAAAAACAAAACAAAACAATGGGACATATGGGGAGGGGGGATCTGGGAAAGGGGAAATCATTTGGAATGTAAACAAAGAATATAGAAAATAAAAATATTAAAAAAAACAAAAACAAACAAAACAAAAACGACTGTTCACTTTTGGCCTTTGTTGTGTTACTGTGGCTGCTACAGTGGATAGAACATACCTGCGCCCTCCAATAGTGGGGTGGGTATGTCTCCTAACCTAGTACAACCCTTCCCTCAGGTCCTGGCTTCACACTAAGCCTTGTGTATGCCTTCTCCCCACTCTGCCCTGCTTTTTTGGAGACAGGGTCTTACTATGAAGGCTGAGCCAGCAGTGAACGGTGCTCCTTCTGCCTCAACTTCTGGAGTGAGGTAACTAGCCTGTTGTTTCTTGGGTGGCAGGCCTTCATACCCAGCCTGAAGTGCATTAGGCCATGAGGCCACCCTGGGACCATCCCGTGTTGGGCTCAGTCCTTCGCTGGTCTCTCCTGTGTGCCTCCTCTCATCTGTTTCTCTGGACACAATGTCCCTTTTAGCTATAATGACACCCCAGCTGCCCCGACCACAGGCTTGGTCTCCCAGTTGTACCTCAGTACATCTAGGTCTTGGCTGAGCCTCCTTCTCCTGAATCAGTGGCTGGTGGCCATAGTGTTTGACTAGGGGGAGGGGACACTGGCTGTCTTGTGTCTTCCCTGGACGGGTGCTTTTTAAGGCAGTGAGCCTTTCACCATAGTAGCCTCAGGATAAGCTCACCCTCGGCAGGCCAGCAGGTAACCTCAGCAGTATGTCCTGGATGGCGCCAGCCCTGTGGACCCACACATGAGGAAGCTATACAAATTCACTTTCCTTAGGCAGTGAATTAACAACCGTGGGCTCAGCCGGGTGGTGGTGGCACACACCTGTAATCCCAGCACTTGGGAAGCAGAGGCAGGTAGATTTCTGCGTTCGAGGCCAGCCTGGTCTACGGAGTGAGTTCCAGGACAGCCAGGGCTATACAGAGAAACCCTGACTCGAAAAACTGGAAAAAAACAAAAACAAAAACAAAACAAAAAAACCCCGTGGGCTCATCTACCTTCTTGCTCTTGTCCATTTCCTATCACTGACAGAGTAGAGATAAGCTACCGTTCACAACCAGAGCTCCGAGTTCGACAGCCACTCTGGGACCCAGAGCCACAGTGTCCTTGTCTACAACAACAATGGCATCTTAGACACGGAGCTGTTTTAAGAGCACAGGCCAGCTGCCCATGCCGACTGATAACACTCTCAGACTCCTACCACTCTGGCTTTTGTCAAAACATACATCTGACAAAAATCTAATGGCTTATGACTGGACATTTCACACACACCATATGCAAATGTCAAATAGGAACCTAAAATCTGGGCAGTGGTGGCACACGCCTTTAATCCCAGCACTTGGGAAGCAGAGGCAGGCGGATTTCTGAGTTTGAGGCCAGTCTGGTCTACAGAGTGAGTTCTGGGATAGCCAGGGCTACACAGAGAAACCCTGTTCAACCCCCCCCCCCAAAACCCAAAAAAACCAACCCCCCAAACACCCCTAAAATCCAAGGTTGAGAAAAATTTAATATATTAAATAATTTATAAATAAATAAAATATATAAAAATAATCTATAGAGCTAATATTAAAAGAAAAAGGAAGCAAAATAAGTTTAACTTGTAACTCTTAATATTTACACACTCAGAGGAGAGGTGATAGAATGTTTTCAAGCAAGCAGTAAGATTTAAAAACCTGCCACCCTGTGCTGTAGCCATCTCTAGCCAAGCTTCAGTGGGAGATGGGGGTGCAAGCTGAGGACCAGCTAAAGCCCTTTCCCATGACTCACTCCCCCTTAATCTTAGAGATTTAATCATTCTGCCGGCAACAAGTTAGTGTGTACTGTTATTTTTAAAGCCCTTTTCCATGACTCTTTTCCCTTTACTCTTAAGAGATTTTAATAATTCTACCAGCAACAAGTTAGTGTTCACTTAAAAAAAATTTTTTTTTTACAGGTACTATCTATAGCACGTGCTTTAGAGACCTTCTGGCATGACTTTCTCCCCTCTCCAAAGAGCCCCCAGTTAATGTTTAATATATAAAATGTGTACCTAAGTCACTGAGGCCTGAATTCCAAACTCCAAAAAGAAAGTTATTATGCAGATCTCCAGGGTCAGACAACCTAAGCCGAGAGCCTATTCAAGCCAACTGTGCATCTCCCTTTCTCACGCCTGGTGGCTGACTGACACCCCTCCCCCCACCTCAGTCTCATCTCAGGCTTAGGCTAAGGCTCTTGCAGCTCCCGGATTCTGTATTTATTTCAGCCGCGGCACCTTCATATGAACCTCTGCCTGACCTTTTGTGCGTTCTCCTCTACCCCTCTGAGCCCATCACTGGCTCTTCTTGAAGATACAAATGAACTGTGCCAGTCTTTCAGGAAGCTGCCCCCACCTCTCAGGCTCTCTTATGACCTCTTATAACACCGCCTCTGTGACTAGTCTCCGTCCACGGCAGAGGGACATCAGGCAGTGCTCACCAGAGGCTAGGAGCAAGCGGAGAGAGACAGCAACACTGGGGTTGCTGGGATTCTGAGATTGACTCAGCCTGGGGAAACCAAAGCCTCCCCTCAGCTGAAGTCTCCCCTTGACTTCCAGGAGAAGCAATCCAGGCTAGCCTAAGAGTCAGGCCAGCTAAGGCTGGGAGGAAAGGACTGGCCATGGAAGGGGATCAACACCAAAATTTCCTCACTGGGAGGTGAGGGTGGGGGAAACAACACTAAAGTTAAATAAAATTTGGGGCTGGGGTGAAGGCTCAGCCAATGAAGGGTATGTGATGTAAGTATGATAACCTGAGTCTGGGTTCCCACCACCAACATACAAGCCAAGCATGATGACACACATCCGTGATCCAAGAACAAGGGAGACTAAAAACAGCGGTGTGATGTTGGTACGTGTGTGTGTGTGTGTGTGTGTGTGTGTGTGTGTGTTTCCTGAGGCTTGCTGACCCATCAGTCTAACTGAGATACTGTGGAAACACTGTCTCAAAGAGTACAAGGATGGCAGAGTGGGATGGAAAGATGGCTCAGTGGTTCACAGCACTGTCGTTATTCATGCACAGGACCCAGGTTTGATCCCCAGCATGTATCTACATGAGGTTAATCTCTATAATTTTAGGTCCAGTGGATCCAGCATCTTCTTCAGCACTGCACTCATATGGTGGCACACGCTGTTAATCCCAGCACTTGGGAGGCAGAGGCAGGCGGATTTCTGAGTTTGAGGCCAGCCTGGTCTCCAGGGTGAGTTCCAGGACAGCCAGGGCTACATAGAGAAACCCTGTCTTGAAAACAAAACAAAACAAAACAAAACAAAACAAAACAAAACAAAAAAATTACTTTGGGAGGCAGCAGAGGAAAACACCTTACATCATCTTTCACCTTCAAATACATATGCACACTATTTTTTTTTATCATTTAAAGAAAAATCAGAATAAAGGAAATGAAACAGAAGGAAAAGAGGAGGAAGATGAGGAGAAATAAAAGTAATACACTGATGGCTGTGTAAGCTCAGCCCTGGGGACACCCAGGGAGGAAGATCCTGAGGTTAAGGCCAGCCTGGGCTACATGGTAAGATGCTGTCTCACAAAATCAAACCAAAGAAACAAAAGAAAATTACCTCCTTTATCACGACTTCACATAAGGAAAACAGCTGGCTTCTGGGTGGGGTCAGGATACTGGAAAACCAGCACAGCCTCCAAAGGGCGCCTGCTTCTCAGTGCTACTGACCCGTTGCTTCCCAGGGACCCTGACCTACTACTGATGGTTCCCTGTGTGGCGCTTTGGTGGAATACTTGCTTGAAACCCTGGGTTTCACCCCCAGCACTAGGGCGGCAGGCTGAGAAAGGACCAAGTGCTGGCAAAATGTTCAGAGTTCCCCTCACAGGCTGGCTCCTGAGGTAACGGGGGGTGGGAGTCGGGGCAGTTGTAGGTAGCTCAGGGACTGACTGTGGATATGAGAGCACTACCCTTTCTCTGTACTTCCTTTAGCGGTAGATGTCTCAGCGCAGCCCGGGCAGGAGAATGGAGTCATCCAGAGGAAGATTTCACACAGGGGCATTGGGGACTCTACCAAAGAGAAGAGCAGGAGCCCAGGCTGGGGTGATGGCGCCCTGTAGGCAGCCAGCTGACCAGCCTCCCCACATTCTACCTCCCCTGCAATCTGGATCCAGTCAGTCTCAGCTGAGAAACCCACTGGCAGTCCACAAGTCTTAAGCTCAGAACACCCCACACCTGCCTCACCTACAGTTCACTTTCTTAGGATATTGTCTGTGCTGCGTGACACCTGACTTTCAGGCCCAAATCCCTGACTTCACCCACCACCTTTCCCTCAAGACTGTCACCTCAGCCTTCGAAATCAATCCTTTATCATCACCTCTTTCTTTACACTGCTCAGTCACATTGGGAAGGCTCTACACAGCAGCCAGGTGGACTGCGGCTGTTGGGACTCACACAACACCTCACGTCACATTCAGAGCGAAGGCTACGCACAGTCCACGAATTGCTCAACACATATTGCCTGGTGAACAAATTTCAGTGTACCACAGTTTAAAAACAAATAGCATCAAAGAAGCAAGTAAATATGCAAAAAGACATTAAAAAATGAATGAAATACAGTTTCATCTCCCCAGATTGTTTTATTTTATTTATTTTTTTTTGCAAGTGGGTAGATCTGACCTGGTCTCCTGGATTTGCAACCAACTCTGTCAGACCTGACATCAGCTGGTACTGAAATGGGTATGAACAATTTGGGCAAGAATCTGAGGAGATATTTAGGTTTCATGATCTATCTGTGGGGTGTGCAGGCACAGCTGTAAGTTATTGCTAGCTAGCCTATAGAGGGACAGCTCTCAGAAGTGTCCCTCCTGTCCCCCACACCATTTGACCTGTCCGGCTGTCACCAGCACTTGGTACAGAGAAAGGAATAGACCTGTATAGGACAGCTGGCACCAGAAAGGTACTGATAGGCTAGAAGAGAGGTTTTAAATGCATGCAGCTGGAATCAAAGCCTGATCAACATTCTTCATGTTCCAAGTTCTATATAAAATATGGCAGCATTAAAGAAGATTTAAAGGTCTCAGTTGATGACAACTGTAAAAAGTTTAATTGAAGTAGCACAATTTTTCTAAACTATCAGTAATAAATTTCAGTTTTGCAATAGGAAAAACGGTTTACCTTTCTAATCCCTCACAGGAAGCACTACAATTGCCAACACTATGTTGTCCGGCTATAATTGCAGTACCTGGGAGGCAGAGCCAAGGGGATCATGAGGCCAACCTGGGCTAAATATGGAGAACTTGTCAGGAGGGAGAGAAGGAAAGGACAGAAGTAAAGAGGGAGAAAATATTGTAAGGACTAACTAAGGGTGTAGCTCGGTGGTAGAGCATGTGCTAGAGGCCCTGTCTGGGGTCCCCTGCAACACACACACACACACACACACACATGCGCGCGTGCACAGCAGGGATGACTCCAGCAGGCTGAGGATAAAGGGTTAGTGGCTCAAAAAGAAAGCAAGGGGGTAGCTGGGCGGTGGTGGTGCACGCCTGTAATCCCAGCACTTTGGGAGGCAGAGGTAGGCAGATTTCTGAGTTCAAGGCCAGCCTGGTCTACAGAGTGAGTTCCAGGACAGCCAGGGCTACACAGAGAAACCTGTCTCGAAAAAAACCAAATCCAAAAAAAAAAAAAAAAGCAAGGGGGCATTCCTGAAACAGGAAGCTCTCTCAGGATGGAGCAAAGAAAACTTGGGAGCAGACAGTGTGATCTGGGGACACTGGGCATATATCTCAGGAGCTCCCTGGCCATTCAGCATGCGGCATCCAGACCCTCAACTGGTAGTAGTGAGCAGTAGCTCACAAAGAAAGAGGAGGGCATTGGCACAGGTGGAGCCTGTGGCTAAGGAGGATCCTGAGAGAGGCCACTCACCATCCACACCCCTCCATCAGGCGGACTGCCTTGCTAAAAGCTGTTTTCTCCAGTGTGGACTGGATTACTACAGATCATCATTTAAAGAATCGTTTCCTCTTTTCACAGGTTACCATGACCTTGTGTGCCTTCAGTCCCTCTCAGCCTTTCCCTCACTCAATGCCAGGCAGGCAGGAAGCTGCTTAATCCCCTAGAGGGAGCCTAGAGTCCTGAGCTTCCTGACCAGACTCCTAATGTCAGAATCTTTATTTGACTGCCTCTTTTTGTTTTCTTGAAGCTTTTTTTTTTTGTTGTTGGGAAATTGCAGAAACAATCTCTTTAAGTTAAAATTCAGAAACCCCTTAGGAACTGTGCCGGTGGCACTAACAAGCTTTCAAATGAGTGTCCCTGAATCCTAAAAATCACTTAAGCCTCTATTTCTTTAAAGATTTAAATCTGAGAGGCCACAGGACCCGTGGTCACTTCACTCACCAGCTTTTACACAGTAGTGCCTGAGTCTTAAGTTTCAAAGTCACCAGGGGGGAAAAAACCCCAACAAAATGTTATAGTGAAACCTTAAAGTTCCTGCATACACTGACAGCTCTCTGAAAGGATGCTCCTGAGGGGCAGAGATGGCAAAGAGGGTTGTTAGTTCCGGCTTACAGAGGATCTACTTTCCAGGAAGACTGTCGCCCAGAGCTACAAGCATTATCAGCTGTCTTTACTGCATACTGCACAGGGTAGTTTCAAAGTATTTATTCTTCTGTTTTTTGCTGTGTTGGGGATGTGCATGTCTTCCTTTATACCACTAGACCACTGGGCTACATCCCCAGCACCCTGACAACATTTTTTTAAATACAGGCATGCTTTTAGAGTCTTTTCAGATATACCTGAATATAATGCTTTTTGGATATAAGCCTTTTCCGTCCACAGCACTACTGTAACTCCTGCCTCCTCCCCCAAGTCAGCACATGTTCTAAGGAGCAGAGCACGGAACAAGCCCTCACTTAATCGGGGCCTGCTGACGTCTGAGGGACCTCTGCACATTCACTCCACCAATATAGTAAATTCGGCGCTGCTTTAGAGACTGAGGAACAGTTAGGGAGCGAACACAAAAATGAAAGAGAAAAACTGAGGCGCCACAGTTAGTTTTCAAACCCAGTCTGCTTTTTTTTTTTTTCCTTCAGCTTTGCGCTGGTTTCCATCCTTCCGGCAGTCTAACGAGTTCCTCCTGAACTCGGGTCTGTGCCAGTCACTCCCTGGAGGCGCTCTCAGGCTGTGAGCCTGGGCTGTCTGGGCTCAGGATGCCTGGAGAAGGACAAGCAGCTGCAACCCAGCCAGAGCTCCACGCACCTGGGGTTGAAACAGGGAAGCACCCACAACTTGGCTGCAGGATTGATCCTTAAAAAGAAACTGTGGTATTCTAGCCTCGCAGGGACGTTTGCGTTCCAGGTGACTCAAACGCCAAGGTCAAGTACCCAGAGCTTGACCATTCCATCGCCCAATGAGGAGCGCGTCCATCATGCTTTTCCAATGGCTGCGCCCTTCTCCCCATGGTGTTGACCCCCATGCTCCCCGTGCAAGCCTCCTCCCGCTGTAGGGAGTAGGGTGTGAAGGGCCAGAGGAAGGTGAGCCCAGAAACAACACAGGCCCTGTCCTTGCAACTCACTCCGCTCCCGCCCACGTGCCCGCAGCACGCCCACGCCGCCCATCTCGGGCGTTCCTAGGAGCTCTGAGGGGCTGGACGCTGCCACCGCACTCACTTGTCCCGCACGCAGCGCCAACTGCACAGCCACCTCGAAGCACTCGTCCCAGGGGCCCACGCCCTGCACCAACTCCTCCTCTTCCTCGCTGCTCGGCTTCATCGTGGCTTCACCGGGCCCCGCCACCTTCGGCTCTGTTTCGCGTGCTGCGGCCGGACCCCGGCTCCCACTCGTTGCCGCCGCCAGGACCGGAGGCTCCGCACGGTCCCCTCGCCTTCCCGCCAACCCGTGCGTCCTCCAGCGCGCCTGGCAGCAGGAAGGCCCGCAAGGGGCTGCAGCCCAAGTAGCCGCGCCTCGCGCCCCGCCCCGCCCCCGTCTCCCAATTCAAGCCCTTGCCCCACCTTCCCTTCCCGGACCACGCCCTTCAGCATTAGCCCCGCCTTCCAAACAAGCCCCGCCCCACGCTCTTTGTCCCACCCCCACGGCCTTCCTAGCCCAAGCCCCTCCCCACCTCTGCGTCCAGTGCAGCAGTGCAGTCCGAGCTCCGCCCCCAACTCATGCCCCGCCCCACCTCCCCCACTCCATGCTCGCCCCGCCCACCCACGCGCCAATCCAGGCTCACTTTCCAGCCTGTCCTGGCCAGGTGGCTTTTGGGAATCCAAAGTGGGCACTTCCAGCCCTAGGCGGCTGGTGATGGGCGGGCCTCGGGACTCATTTGTCCCTAGGTGTGAGGTGGGTGGGAACTGCAAGCCAAACAACAGGACCGCGGTCACTGGCTTTTGGAAACTGTTTAAACTCAAAACTTGTTTGGAGCTCTAGCTAGGACTGTGATTAAAATTTCTATAGTGAGGAGTGACCTTTTTAACCTTGAAGACTATTCCGCGCCTATTGTGAAAATGCAAATAGTAGAAAGACACTTCCCTGGTGTTCATCAGTTTAACTTCGTGAGTCCCTCTACCCACCGCTTTTATAAAAATCGACCCATATAAAATTGTCACTTTTCAGTCCTTGACACGACCTTTTTATTTTCTAAGTTTACCTAAAGATGTAAGTAAGCCCTATTAGCTAGGGTGAGCTTTAAGAACTGCTTCACCTACCTCATCCTGCGACACAGAAAGGGGGACCACGGCTCGCTGAGATCAGTATGTGGCCGCTAAAGGCATTTCCCCTCCATCTTTGTCTGTTTTTTTTCCCACGAAATATTCAAGATAAGAGTGTTAGACTACTGAAAACGCTTGAAACTGCCCTGAGTGCTTCTTTACAAACGAACCGCGAGGCAGGTGAACAGGGCCCCGGAGGTGTTTCCTGCTTAGCCGGATAAGGATAAGTTGAGCTCTGTCCTTGGCATCTACACGGAAGGAAGAGAGAACCCACCCTGAATATTGTTCTCTGACCACGCGCACAGGGGTGTGCTTATGTGCATAGGCGCGTACAGAAATAAATAACGCGCGATTTTAAAAACTGAATACAAAATGAGGACATGGCCACCCCAAAGTATGGTTGAGGAGGTTTATGGTAAAAGCGAGGGAGAGCATAGCTAGACATCCAAAAGAATCCAGACTGAAGGAGGCGAGCAAGGGGACTGATGGGACTTTCGGGGAGTGGGGGTCCAAAAAAGGGGAAATCATTTGAAATGTAAATAAATATATCAATAAATTAAAAAAGAAAAAGAAAAAAAAGGAGGCGAGCAGACTGAACCAGGAATTGGTGGGGTGGGGGTGGGGGTGAGAGTGAAAGCAAGGGGATCCTAGAAGAGGCAGCCAGGAGCAAATAGAGCCAAAGAGGGCTTGCAGCCAAAATGACTGAGTTATATAGAGAAGAGAAGCCCGGGGAGGGGAAACAGAAGCCCTGCCCCAAGCCCTGCCCCAGGGAGGGTGAGGTTTAGAGTAGGTGGTGGTGGGGTGAGGGGTACTGGTGGGAGGCAGCAGTACTGAGTGGGACTTGTCCCGGGTTTATTTGAAAACTTAAAAATTTAAAAAGTGGTAGGTGTTGCATTGCTGTTTGTTATTGGGGATTAAAGCGAGGGATGATAAGATTTGACTTTGGCTCTTTCTAGCTCCTCCCCCCCACCCCACACACACATCCGCACCATAGTTCAGTCTAGAAGCACAGTTATAACGGTATAAAATTTTGATTATAGATATCAACCCACCTGCGGAAAATATTGAAAACTTCGTTTAACTGACCAAAAAAAATCTCTTAAGGGATAATCGTGTGTTTTTGACAGGTATGAAGATTGCAGACAGCCAGGTCTCTTTTTCTTCTTACCTCCATTCAAATACAGAATGGTCTTTGTGATTAATGATTTGAGTTAGTGACCCAGCTCACCCTGTGAGGGGTGCTGGATTCTGTCCTCAGCACCAAATCCAAAAAAAAAAAAAAAAGATATTCATTCACGCACCAACATAGCCTCAAGAGACTAATATGCTATGCATGTGCCATATACTTGATATTTAATAAGTCTAATTTACTTGCCTTGGATGCTTGAGGCCCTAAATTCAATCCTTGGCACTACATAAATTAAATAAACTAGTAAATAAAACCATTACTCATTGAATACTGAAACCAGCCATTTATAACAAATAACACACCCTCTCCAGGCCAGGTACTGGTGGTGCATGTCTTTAGGGCAGACCTCAGTGATTTGAGGCCAGCCTGGTCTACACAGAGAAACCCTGTCTGGAAAAACCAAAACAACCAACCAAACAAAAGCCCTTCCGCTTCCACGTCTAACTGGCAAGCCTCAGTGGCCATGAGAGAGAGCAGACTCTCTGCTAGCCTGCCTTGTGTTCATATATGTTGTTGCATCCAGAGGCTGGAAGCCATGTTCCTGTCAGCAAGCCTCGTGTGCTTGCCACATGCTCTGACTTGAAAACTCTTTCAACTTCTCCTTCCTTCGAGGTCCCCGGGGCACACCCTCAAATATGTGCTTTGGTCACCAGGAGGCCTCATGCAAAGTGCATGGACAGGAGCCCAGAAGTCAGGGGGTGGCCACGTGCAAGGGCTCCCCTTCTGTCTTTTCCGAAGCAGAACAAAGGCCAAAGAAGTATAATACCAGGCAAAGGTTTCGTCTATCTGCTTCTTTGACAGGTTATATTGAAATTAGATATTATCTTCCAGAGCTAAATAAATCAAAGAAACTGACCTGTCTATTATATTCATTTTTTAGTTGGTTTCTTCTTTATTTTTTAAAGAACTTTTTGTTTATTTTATGTATATGAGTACGCTGTAGCTGTTTTCAGACACACCAGAACAGGGCATCAGACCCCATTACAGATGATTGTGAACCACCATGTGGTTGCTGGGAATTGAACTCAGGACCTCTGGAAGGGTAGTCAGTGTTCTTAACCACTGAGCCATCTCCCTAGCCCCTGGTTTCATCTTCTTAACATGGACCTGGAAGTGGACTCCTGAGAATGTCTGATTATTAATAACCTTATGTGTGCAAAGCTGTGGTCTGGGGCTGAATTGCATGGTGTCTCCCCCCACCTGCCCATCTCTCCTCACCCCACCCTCAAATCAGCCAGGCAGAAGTGGTGCAGGCCTTTAAGGCCAGCATTCAGATGGCAGAGGTAGGCAGATCTCTGAGTTTGAGGCCAGCCTGAGTTCCAGGACAGCCAGGGCTACACGGAGCAACCCTGCCTCATAGACATCCACCTGCCTCCTGGAGTACTGGTATTAAAATTGTGCACCACCAGCCAGCTGGAAACAGCTTTAAAGGGGTAGTTCAGTTGAATTGGAACCAGTGCGGGGTTGGGGGGGCGGGTGTCCTACACCAGGGACAAATCTTAGAGCCCCTTTGCAGCTCTCTCCTAGAAGAGCCATATGTTAAAAAATTCTCCGGAGGGCTAGTCCATGTCTCATTTATTTCCATTAGAAAACTAGAAGTAAGTGGGGCAGTGGTGGCGCACGCCTTTAACCCCAGCACTCAGGAGGCAGAGGCAGGCAGATTTCTGAGTTCGAGGCCAGCCTGGTCTACAGAGTGAGTTCCAGGACAGCCAGGGCTACACAGAGAAACCCTGTCTCCAAAAACCAAAAACCAAACCAAACCAAACCAAACCAAACCAAACCAAACCAAACCAAACCAAACCAAACCAAAAAACCTAGAAGTATTTTTCTTCCAGGAAAATTCTCCCATATCGTGTCCCCCCCCCCACTCCCGCAAACACCCCAACACAGAAGAGGGCTAGCATGGTCATGGTCATCAGCCTCCTTCCTGCTGAGTGTCTGCTGAGTGTAAACTTGTCCAGGATTCTCCCTGAAAACTCAGTACAAAGCTTTCCTGGACTTGTCTTCTGTCTTTGCTTTACCCTGCAGTCAGTCACTCCTCGGTCTTTCAAATCTATAGATCTTGGATGCTGTGAAATGGCCCTTCAATTATGGTCACACCCACATTCTATTAAACTATGACGTCTGAGTCCCCTAATCACAATCTGTAATTGTTCATGATGACGTTAATAGAAATGAACAAGGCTAACGCTGCATTTGACACTCTGGTCCACGGAGGCGGTTGTATGGCATGCAGTCCTCTGTTTCCTGACACTGAAGTTGACTTTCTTTCCTCCTGGTAGGATGAAAACAACCTCTCAAGCAACTCAGACATGCTAATGAAAAGCAAGAACTCTTTTAAAATAAGAGTAGAAAGTAGATTATTCTGGCTAAATATGAATGGCTAGACACAGGAATATAGATTCAAGCTACCCTGGTGTGCTGGTTATTTTTTTTTTTTTGTCAGTTTGACAAAAGCACAGATACAATTTATACCAGTAACAAAATTACAGTTATGAGGTAGCAACGAGAATAGAGAATAGTTTCGTAGTTGGGAGTCACCACAATATGAGGAATTGTATTAAAGGGCTGCAGCATTAGGAATGTTGAGAGTGGGGCTGGAGAGATGGCTCGGCGGTTAAGAGCACTGACTGCTCTTCCAAAGGTCTGGAGTTCAAATCCCAGCAACCACATGGCTCACAACCATCTGTAATAAGAACTGATTCCCTCTTCTGGGGATAACTACAGGGTACTTATATATAATAAATAAATACATCTTTGGAAAAAAGGAAGGTTGAAAGCTTCTGTATGACCCTGGTCCCTTGCCTCATTCCCGAGCGCCTGGGATGCCTGCCCCACTCCTTGGGTGGGGTGTTCTGCTTTGCTCTTCTCCCTTTTCTCATGCTGAAGTCCTGTTGACGGAAGCTAGGGGCTTGCTTCCTGGGATCACAGACAGTCTCCAGACCTAAATATTTCAGAAGAGCTGTCCTGCAGTTCAATACCTTTTTGCCTCTTGTAAGGGCAGGTTGCCTGTTTAGAGCCTCAGCTCTCAGTCTGTCTGTCTGTATGGTGGTCCTGTATCTGCCTCTTCTGACTCAGGTCCACTGGAGGAGGGGTCAGGTTGTGTCAGTTCATTTCCTTCTGTTATCCCAAAGATGGGAGGAGAAAGACCATCAAGCCAAATTATCATGGCCAAATTAATTAAAGCAAGCTTTTTTTTTTTTAAATTAGACTACATGGGCTGTCTCCCCTAAGGTGGGGTTTGGGAGGTCAGCATTGCATATAAGGAAGACAAGACTTTTCTAGAGCTCAGGGGTAGGGGGATTTGTTGGGTAAAATAGGCAGATTTATAGGCACAGAACATCATAACAAGTTAGTCCTAAGACTTCCTGAAACAGGGACATGGTTGCAAGGTGGGTTTAGTAACAGGTAGTCATAACAAGGTAGTCATAACAACCCTTCGCAAGATGATTATTAACTTTTTGAAAGAAAGACATGATTGTCATTCCTGGAAGTGGTAGTACAGACCATTTGTAGTTAAGGTTACCACTGGGGCATAGCCCTATCCTTGAGAAACAGAGGTTTAATCATAAACAAAAATGAACCTAGTTTACCTTTACTATACAATGGCTTTTAAGCCTAGAGGGGCGGCAGTCTGGTTCTTCATCTCCAGCCCAGATATGTTTTGACTTCTTCTTGTGCTGGGAATTAAAGCCAGGGTCTTGTGTGCAAGGAAGATGCTTTCCCACTGGATTTTTGTTTTGTTTAGTTTTGTTTTGTAGGTTTACAGCAAAATGAAGAGGAATGTTCAGAGAGCTCTCAGGTAGTTTCCAGCACAGTCTCTTATCTGTATCAGTTTGTCTTTTACTTTCCTTATCTGCATTGTGCTATGTGACACTGTTTCTAGTTCTTCCTCCAACCAATGCCTGCCCCACCCTGCAGAGTGTGTATGATGGCCAATCTTCATTGTCAGCATGACCACATCTGGACACACCTGTGAGGGGGGTTCTTTCTTTCTTCCTTCCTTCCTTCCTTCCTTCCTTCCTTCCTTCCTTCCTTCCTTCCTTCCTTTTTCCTTCTTTTTTTCTTTCTTGTTTTTTTTTTCAAGGCAAGGTGTACTGGCTGGTTTTGTGTGTCAACTTGACACAGGCTGGAGTTATCATCAAGAAAGAAGCTTCAGTTGGGGAAGTGCCTCCATGAGATCCATCCATGAGTCGGGGCGTTTTCTCAATTAGTGATCAAGAGATCATGAGGGCCCCTTGTGGGTGTTACCATCCCTGGGCTGGTAGTCCTGGGTTCTATAAGAGAGTAGGCTGAGCAAGCCAGGGGAAGCAAGCCAGTAAGAAACATCCCTCCATGGCCTCTGCATCAGCTCCTGCTTCCTGACCTGCTTGAGTTCCAGTCCTGACTTCCTTTAGTGATGAACTGCAACGTGGAAGTGTAAGCTCAATAAACCCTTTCCTCCCCAACTTGCTTCTTGGTCATGATGTTTATGCAGGAATAGAAGCCCTGACTAAGACACAAGGTTTCTCTGTGTTAACAGCCCCTGGCTGTCTTGGAACTCAATTTGTAGACCAGGTTAGCTTTCCACTCACAGATATCTGCCTGCCTCTGCTTCCCAATGCCCATCTAAGGAATTTTCTTGATTTGATTGTTCATAAACTGGGGACACACCGTCTGGTGGCAGCCTACATAAAAAGTCACGGAAGAAGGAAGCTTTGGGTTTGTTTTTGTTTTTTTGTTTTTTGCTTGCTTGCTCTCACTCTTGCTGGCAAAACATCCTGCTGCTGAAGCATTCTTTTGTTGGTATTAGAGCCTATATTTTTATTTTTATTTATTTTTGGTTTTTCGAGACAGGGTTTCTCTGCGTAGCCCTGATTGTCCTGGAACTCACTCTGTAGACCAGGCTGGCCTCGAACTCAGAAATCCACCTGCCTCTGCCTCCCAAGTGCTGGTATTAAAGGTATGCACCACTACTGCCCGGCTAGAGCCTATTTTTTAGGACCAGCTGAAACATCCAGCTCTGTGGACTGAATAACTACTGTGTTTCTTGGATGTCCTGTTGGTTGACAATTATTGTTGGACTAGCTGGCTGACACCACAGCATGTAAACCACTTTAATACCCCTCCCCCCCTTTTTTAAATTTTATTTTATTTTATTTTATTTTATTTTTTGAGATGGGTTTTCTCTGTGCAACAGCCCTGGATATCCTAGAATGCACCAATTTGGCCTCAATCTCACAGAGATCCGCTTGCCTCTGCCTCCCAAGTGCTGGGATAAAAGGTATGTACCACCATGCCAGGCTATAAATTCCCTTTAATATAATGTATATTTTGCAGCTAAAATGACTCCGTTTTTTACTAAAGCAACCATCCTAGAGGTCTGAGACTGGCCTGTCAGCAACTTGAGTCAGAATATTCTAGGAATTCCAGGAATGCAAAAGACACAGGGTGCATGTGCACAAGAATTGAAATCTGAGAAATGCACAAATTTGACTTTTGTCTTTAGCACTCACCCCCTCTGCTTCACCCCCACCCCCACCTCCTAGCTTGGATCAGGCCAGGGCTGCAATCCCAAATGTGACCAAGGGCTGATTAAAATCTCCAGAGTTTTTCAGTGTTCTCAAACTCTACAACATATATGTGCATGTGTGAGTATGTGTGTGTGTGTGTGTGTTTGTGTGGATGTGTTCATTCTATCAGTTCTGTTCCTCCAGAGAACCCTCACTAGTATAGTGGATAAACCCTCTGATTTCTGCCCACATGGAAAAGGCTGGAGTCTGAGGATGAGAATCAACAGGGATGGCAACACATTGACAAAATCCCCACCTTGTCTGCGTTTTAAAACTAGATTGCTCTTGGACAGTTTCTCTGACCTTTTTACTAAAAGATTATGTTCCATTTGTGTGTATGAAAGTTTTTCTTCCCCTCAACCTGAAAAAAAATACTATTATGTAACTCCATTCAGGTTTGGAATATTTTCCTACAGGTAAGAGGAGGAAATGATATTTATTAGCCATGGAAAGTTTGTATGCTAGGTCCATTAAAAAAAAATGCTTTAAAGCAATTACTGATTGAGAGGAAGATGGCATGGACTGCCCTGCATTTGATGCAGGCAACTGTGCCTTGACTTTAGGTAAATGGGACAGGGCAGCACCAAAGCCAAGACATCTGTGGTGGCTGATTAAGAATGGTCCCCATAGGTTCATATATTCAAATGCTTAATCACCAGGGAGTGGCACTACTTGAGATGGATTAGGAGGTGTGGCCTTACTGGAACTGTATCAGTGTGAGTGAGCTTCAACGGGTCAGTGAGAGTCAGAAGAGAAGAAAAGACAGAATCCTGTGTTCAAAGGCCTTGGACAGGAACCTCAGTTTCTGAAGGATACCCAGTGGTAGGGCAAGCATGTATCAGGCATTGCCCCCCTTGCAAATTCTGCTTTAAAAAAGGAGATACTACAGAAAGATTCAGGCCATGAATAGCTCCCAGTGAAGCTGTTACTAGTGTACAGTTGGTGTTACTAGTGTACAGTTGGTGGAAGCCTGCGAGGTCAGGGCTTCTCAAAGACCAGTGTTGCAACCTGAGTTTGTCCCCTTGCTGTTGTGCGGCTGGAATTCCCCTTCCATGCCAGGTGAAGACAACTTCT
Source organism: Apodemus sylvaticus (assembly GCF_947179515.1). Classification (NCBI taxonomy): domain Eukaryota; kingdom Metazoa; phylum Chordata; class Mammalia; order Rodentia; family Muridae; genus Apodemus; species Apodemus sylvaticus. Next base: position 30,174,397 of record NC_067484.1, read on the forward strand.
GAGCTACCCGTCCAGCCTTGCATTTAAAGAGAAAAAAAAAAATGTAACCAAGGCCAGTACAATGGTGAGTGCCGTTAATCCCAATCCCAATCGCAAGGCAGAGTTGGGTGGATTTCTGTGAGTTAAAGTCCAGTCTGATTAATACTGCCAAACTAGCAAAGTGAGCCTAGTTTGTTTCAGATGAATAAATAAAGTCAGGTAAAAATGTTTAAAAAATATTTATTTTTCTGTGTATGGATAGACTGTCAGCTTCTGTATCTGCACACCATGTGCATGCAGTGCCTGGGGAGGCCAGAAGAGGGCATAAGAGCCCCCAGAACTGGAGTTACAGGAACTTGCAAGCTGATTTGTGAGTTAGGAATTGAATCTTAGTCCTCTGGAAGAGAAGCTAGTATTCTCAACTGCTGAGCCATCTTTCCAGCACATGAAGTGGAAAGACTTTAAGATACAGTCGTAGAAGATACATTTGTTTATACGGAATCCGTTGTGCAAAATACTGTTTTCTTTCTTTCTTTCTTTCTTCTTCTTCTTCTTCTTCTTCTTCTTCTTCTTCTTCTTCTTCTTCTTCTTCTTCTTCTTTTTTTTAGATTTTATTGCTTTATTTTATATATATGATGAGTACCCTGTAGCTGTCTTCAGACACACCAGAAGAGGGCATCGGATCTCATTACAGATGGTTGTGAGCCACCATGTGGTTGCTGAGAATTGAACTCAGGGCTTCTGGAAGAGCAGTCAGTGCTCTTAACCACTGAGCAATCTCTTCAGTCCCAAATACTGGTTTTTTTTTTTTTTTTTCTGAGACAGGGTTTCTCTGTGTAGCCCTGGCTGTCCTGGAATTCACTCTGTAGAACAGGCTGGCCCTGAACTCAGAAATCCACCTGCCTCTGCCTCCCAAGTGCTGGCTCCCAATACTGTTTTTAATCAAGTTGTCCAAATAGTTTTGGATCAAATTATGTACCACACAGAATGTAGAAGAGGAAATATGCAAGACAGAACATTTCTTTAAGACTAAATAAATCAATAAACCAAACCTTCTGGAACCTGAACCACTGGTGAGAATCTTTTTAGCATGGCACTCCCGCCCCAGCCCCCACCTGTACCTCCAGAAGATGGGGATGGGAGTGGGGAAGGGAGATGGGGTGGATGTGAGTCTGTCATAAACAGAGCAGCCTGTCCAGCACGCAGCCCCTCCCACTGTCCAAGGCCTGCACAGCTCCACCCTGAGACTGCCTGGCCGACACACACTGCAGAAAGCACCATGAGGACAAGCACTGACACAAAGTTGCAAAGGCCAAGAGGCCCCAATGCACTCTGGCCTAGGTCCTCAGAAAACACACACAGTAACCAATAGCCCCAGCAGATTGCTACTGTCACACACATTCTACAGAGGAAGAGCTGAGCTTAAGTAAGGGCCCAGTAATTTGTTGCCATGTGACAAGTGTGAACGAAGAGGAGTGGGTTTAAACTCGAGTGAATTCTTGAGTCCTCATTCAAAGTTAAAGAGTGTGTGCTGGGCTGGGAATGTAAGAGGGAGAGCGGAGGATCATGGGAGGGAGAGTAATTCATTGGCAGTATTGGCCTAACACTCATAAAACCGAGGGTTCTGAAAGGATAAAAAATAATACAGCCTAATTCTAATGACCCCAAGAAATCAGTAGTTTAAAATGCTATCTTGCTTTGTTAAAAACTAGGTAAAAGGTCACATTCCAGAGCCCACCCTTTGTTTAGACCTAGCAGAAAGGCCTTGAATAGGTGATCCTGGCCCCATAAGGTAACTGGAAATGGGCGAAGCTTATCTTCTGTAAACTTACGCCATTACCCCTAAGCAGGAGTTCACGCAGCTGTAGACATTATAGGAAAGTAATTGGTCCACTGAGCGCAGGCTCCGATAATTTAAACTGATTGGCCTAAAAACTATGGAGTGGTACAAATCAATTGGCTCACATTTCGCGGGCTCTCCATGCTAAGAAATGATTGGTTTGTGATTCTCGGGCTCTGTCGTAAACTTATAAAAGCTGTCACAATTTGGCACTCGGGGTCCATAGTCCTCTGACCCTGCGTGGTGCACGGCGGCTATGGAACCCAGAATTCTGGAAATAAAGAAATCCTCATGCTATTGCATCGAGACCATTTCTCTCGAATGATTTGGGTGTCGCCTTCCGGGGTGTGGGGTGCTGGGGCACCCTCGGTTTTTGGGGTCTTACAGGTTCAGCCTCCAGCACCACAAAAACCTGGCGTGGTGGCCTCCAGAACTGGAGGTGACCAGTTTGTTACTTAGGCCCTCCTCCACAAAGATCTGACCCTTTGTAAAGAGGCCCAGACAAATTGCTGCACTCACTGATTCTGTCCCTTTTCTATCTTCCCAGTGACCTACAAGTACCATCCTAATGTCACCAACCACCATGAAACAACCTCTCTCACAGAGCAGGCGGTACGGCCACGAGTGCCTGTCACCCTCAGGGCTTCATGACACAGTCACTAAACCACTGCCTGTACAGAGGCAGATATGACACACACCGGCTCAGGCCACCTGACAGCACAGCACTGAGAAAGAGAGTTGGCACAGTGCAGGTTGGGTCACTCAATTGTAGATTTGCTTAGCCTAGGTGAGGACCTGGGCTCAACGACCTAGACTACCAATAGCAAAAGGCCAAAGGTCTGACTTAATTTCCCCTTACATTTCCTTAAAAGGGATGCCAACTGCAAGCCAACAGTTGTCATGCATTGTGCTATTTGGGATGGTACTTATGAAATGGGAGGGGACTTGTGGGTCACAGGACAGTTTTGTCGTCTCTTCCCTCTTCCTTTATGTCTTGTGCTTTGGCTGTCAGGCTTGCGTTCCAAGCACCTCCATTTACCCAGTCATTTTCCTTGCTCCAGATTGTTACATTTCTTGTTTCTTTTGTTTCTTCTAACCAGCATAAGAATCATTGATGAATCCAGTGTCATGAAAGTTTTGTGCTTTATTTTCTTCTGACAGTCTAATAATAGTCTTAGGTTTTTGACTGGAGTTAATTTTCCATATAGTTAAGTAAGGGATTCATACAGTTACACAAGGGGATAAATATGATGAAATAAATTTTATATATGCGTGAAATTATCAAAAATTAATAAAAGTGCTTTAATACATTTTACTTTATTATTCACATGTGTGTGTGTGCGCGCACGCGCGTGCGCGCATGCATGTTGGAGGATAGGTCAGAGAATAACTTTTGAGTGTTCGTTCTTCATATTACATAGGGCCTGGAGGTTGAACTCTAGTCATCAGACTGGGCGACAAAAACCTTCACCGGCTGAGTCTTTCTGTCCAGAGCAGGGCACTGTAACCTGTGTGAGAGCAGGAGTGGCTTCTCAGGGCTTGAGGGGAGGTGCGCGGCAGCCAGGGACCAGCTGCTTGTTTGGGGATTTTCAGGAGCAGTTTAAAAATAGCCTGGCGTAAGCACGAAGGGCCCTAGAAAGGGCCGTCTGGTGAGTGATGAGTGCGTGTTCAAGCGTGAGAACTGAGCGCACAGGTCCCCAAATGGCCAGGCTGCCACCCGGGCTGCCAACCAGGTCATTACGAGTAGGGCAAAGGTCTCAAGAAGTGCTGCGCCCTGCAGCTCGGCTCCAGGATCCTCCTCAGTGTCCAACTAGGGGCTTTCCTAGAGACACCAGAGGCTGGATTTACAGTCAGGTGATTTGCTCCTGCGTCATCCTCTGGTTTTCCTCCAGGCAATAACCCCAAGGGTGCCCTTTCCAAACTGCGGGGAGTAGGGAGGCAAACTTAACTCCCTCCGGATGCTGACCCTCAGATAATGTATTTCCGCAGACCATCGGCCTCCAGCTCCAGGCTATCCTTCTTTGGAGGTCTGAGAGAGCCCCGGGGGTTCTGTGAGAAAGGCTACTGGCAGAGCTAGTTCTGTGTTCAGGGGGAGGGGGAGGGGAGTTTCTGCAAAGACGGATATTACAAGGCCTCCCTCGGGAGGTGGGAGAGACGTCCTCAGGCTCCGGTGTTTACTTGAGGATCCCTGTGTTCTAGCTGGGTCAGACAGCAGCTCAGCCATGCTATCAAGCCTCTGATCACACATCCTCTGTCCCCGCCCATACGCTATTACTGACACCGGCTCCTGCTATAGCCGCCGCCTTCTCCCTTTGCCAGGGTATCCTTTATTCCCCGCAGTAACGCCAGCTCTACATTTTTTCCTTTGAGCTTCACTTAATCAACCAGCGGCGGCTAAACGCACCCTTCTTTCCTCGCCAGCACCAGCCCATTCCCTTCCAAATCAGCGCCACCAGGTGTCCGTGGTGGGGAACAGCAGCTCTAGAAGCAGGAGGGAGGCAAGCTTTCCCCATTTCACCCAATACTTCCGTTGTGTCTGACAGTGCTGCCTCTTCCTGTCCTAGTAGTTAGCTGGAGTCTCCTTGGTGATCCCCCCTGCCCCCAACATGCATCAGTGTAACAAGACAGTGGCCTTGTCTTCACACCTACATGACATTTTAGTAATCCCAATTGTTTTTTTTCGTTTCACATCTGGCAGTGTGGTAGGGACATCTTTTTAATTTTTAAAGTTCTTTTATTAATATATGCCTACTTAACGATTGCTCATATAACACCCTGCATAATGTGGTTTCTCTTCTTTTTGGTCCTTGACTATAGAAATACTTGATACTCATTTTTTTTAAAAGATTCATTTATTTATTTATTATATGTGAGTACACTGTAGCTTATCTTCAGACACCAGAAGAGGGCGTCAGATCTCATTACGGATGGATTTTTTTTTAAAATTTAGCTTCTTTGATTCAGTGAGACTCAGTGATACTGTTTTCATAGCTAAGGTTCATTAATGTTCATGACTGTTTTGCACTCCACCATGTAAGTTCCACACTCCTTACTTATCTACTTACTGTGGGTAAGCAGTGCTTCAAATACTTTTGCATGTGAATTTTGATGTACAGATGTGTGCAGTTGTAGGTGCATCCTTGGAGAAGACTTTTTCTTTTTTCTTTTTTGAGACAGGGTTTCCTGGACTAGTAGACCAGGCTGGCACGGAATTCACAGAGACCCACAAGCCTCTGCCTCCCAAGTGCTGGAATTAAAGGCCACGGTGAGGCATTTTTATGTCACAGTGCAGCTGTATATTTGACTGTAGTAGGTCATGTCACATGGCTTCCTAGAGTGGATGTGACCATTAGACCCCACCAGCTGCAACTGAGCTCCTGATCCCCATAAGCCAACCAACCCTTTTCATAGCAAGCCATGCTATGAAGGCTCTGATCATACATCCTCTGCCCCTGCCCATACGCTACTACTAATACCCTGCTCCTGCTACAGCCACTGCCTTCTCCCTTTGCCTCCCTTTTACGATTGCACATGCGTGGCAGAAGTTCATAGTTTAAGTTCTGAACTTCTGTGCACTAAACTACCTCCATTTCTTTGTTGCGGTCTAAAAAACCTTAAGATAGCAGTTCAATGGGACAGGGAACAGGTTAGAGAATGGGAGAGGCATAGATTCACAAAGAAGTAGCTTAGAACTTTCAAATGCTAATATTTCAGCCAGTGACCGTCATCTGTGTGTCGCTGTTTAGTTAAAAAGGAGCCAGGACAGCAGCGTGACTCTGGTTAGGTGAATGCCACAAAGCTGCAGGTGAATGGATACAAGTTAGTGCTATGGGTATCAACTCCTGACCCAAAGCCAGCAAAGCTAAAAGGTAGCTTATGGCCTGTCTCAAAATTCTTGTCTCAAGTTTGGAGCTACCCACAGTCAGCTTCAGCTGACTGCAGAGTGAAAATCATCAGTATTTTCTCAGAGGGCTCAATGCCATCCTGGACAAAATGGCTTCTCTGGTGTTACTTAAACAAGACAACTGTACTTTATTAATTGCTTGATATCTAGGGCCCAAGAGAAGAAAAGGTGCTTGCATTATAAGCGTGAATCTAAGTCCTTTTGGGTAGCAGGCTGTGGCAAAGGTGTAGGACCTGGAAAGAAATATCTGCATCAAGACTGACATATGAGGGGGAGGAGCCATTGAGGGTGCTTGCTGCTCTCAAAGAGGACTAGAGTTTGATTTGCAACACCCACGCCAATCACTCCCAACCACCTCTAAGTCCGGCTCCAGGGACCTGACAACCTTTTCTAGTCTCCGAAGGCACCACATGCACACACATGTGCATCAGCACACTACACACAGAACTTAAAGACGATGCCTGCAAGAAGCCAGTTGACAGAGAAGCACCGGAAGTCCTCCCCCATCTGGGCTACATACAAGCCAAAGAGCAAACAGGAGAAAGGCTCGTGATAGACAGACTTGGGGGACTGTAAAGGGTCATGAGCCTCACGGCCCAGGATTTTTTGAGTTTTTCCTCTGCTCACTAGTTGTGATGGCTATTCTTGGATGTCACCTTGGCCATTGGTGGAGCATGGGCTGGATCCCTGAAGAAAAATGACTCTGCCCCTCCATCATCTGTCAGCTGCCAGTAGCTCCTTAGCTAGGTGTGGAACTAGGGGTGAGGCCTCCCTTCCACCCAAGCTGGGTTATGACTGACTTGATCTTTTTCAGGTCTCGTGCTAGTGGGTACAGCTGCAGTGAGCTCATGTGCAGTGGCCCTGCACATCTGGAAAGCGCTGCTTCAAAGTAGTCCTCCACCACCTCCGGCTCTCACAATCTAAGTCGATCCCTGAACCTTATGGGGGGGCGGGGAATGATACCGATATTCCACTTATGGCTAAAGAACTCTGTAGTTTGTTATTCAATACGTATTTTCCAGTTTGGGGTTCTCCTATTAATCACCATATACATGAGCTCATTGCATTTAATTGTCAAATGAGTCAATTAAAAAAATGTAAATGTAGAACTAAACAGAAAGTTCTCAGAAGAGGAGCTACACATGTTTAAGAAACACTTTAAGAAGATAATTCTATAGAAGCTGTAAGAGGACACAATAGTAAAGGTTCTTGCCACTAAGCCCGAGGATATGAGTTCAATCCCCGGGACCCACATGGTTCTAGAAGCAGAGACCCGACTCAGGAAATCTGTCCTCTGACCTCTACCTATAATCCCACGCAGTAAATAAAAAAAATACAAATGTAAAAGTAGATAGTTCCAAGGTGAGGTATTTAATGAGTGAGGGTCCTGGGAAAGGCGGATGCCTCCAGTTCCTCTCATTAAGAAGAACACATTGACCAGAGTGTCAGGCTGTGGCCAGGGGCTCTCATTTACTTATTATTTTTTTATTTCGATATTTTGTTTTTGTTTTTTTGGTTTTTTAGTTTTTTTTTTTGAGACAGGGTTTCTCTGAATAGCCCTGGCTGTCCTGGAACTCACTCTGTAGACCAGGCTGGTGTCAAACTCAGAGATCTGCCTGCCTCTGCTTCCCAAGTGCTGGGATTAAAGGCGTGCGCCACCACTGCCCTGCCCATTTACTTGTTAATCGACAGCAGAGCTGCAGAAACACCAGGGGTAATCATCATCTTCCACCCACATCTCTTCCCCACAGTCTCCTTCAGAATTGACATGATTTAAAAACTTGTTCGTGGAGAGTCTGAGAGGCAGCTCAGTTGGTAGAAAGAATCCTTACCTTACCTGCATGAGGTCCTGCATCAGTCTCCAGCCCAGCTTAGCTACACGGAGAATCTGAGGCAGGCCTGGGACTCTACTGAAGGAAGGAAGAGAGGAACGAATTAGAAAAACAAAACAAAACAAAAACAAAAAAACAAAAAAGAAAGAAAAAAAAATGTGACCTAACTTTGGACATTTCTTTTTGGTCCTTTTTGGATTTATTCTAAAGCCTGGTCCCGAGGAGGTTCTTAACTTTTTCAGAATAAAAAGGTAAGTGAATGGGGGAGCATTATAGGTGAGGTCAGTAACCTTCTCAAGCTGACCTGGGAAGCACTTCTCTAAATTTCTAGGTTGGATCTCAACTAATTTACATACAGTGCAAACAAAAAGTGCAGAACAACTGTTTCCTTACTTGACACTTAACTCTCTGGACTCCACCTTTCCCGCATTTTGACATTAATTTCTCCATGCTCATTCCCTGGTGACTCTGCATCTTGGTTTGAACCCAGGGTTTCCTTAGCTCTTTCTCCCAACCCTCCTTGCCTTCCTTTCCAATCCATTTTCATCCCTTTGTGTCAGCCACGACCCACAGGAGCACTCTCTACCAGACTCCCCTCAGCCACTGAACTTACCTCTAATTCAGAGCAGGCAACATTTATCAGTGAACGCAACACTCAAGCAACAAGGACAAGACCAGCTATCTACACCAAGGAAAAAAAACTCCAGTTGCCGAGATTCCAGCGCAAAGACCCAAACAGGAACAGACAAGAGAGAAGCCAGTAATCCTATGGTCATAAGCCTCAAGAAACACAATTTAGCTAAAGCAGGAGATTTAAAAATATTTAAAGTAGCATTTATAAATATGTTTGAGGACCTTAAAGAGGATCTGAATCCTTAATGAAGACCCTGAAAATGTAAACAGACAGCTGAATGAGATAACAAAACCAGTTCAAGACATGAAAGTAGAAACAGAGTCATTAAAGAAAACCCATAGTGAGATAAAACGGAAAACAAACAATTCAGAAAGTCAAACAAAAACCAGAGGCAAGCCTCACCATCAGACTATCAGCTGTGGGATGGAGACTTGCAGGTGTTGAAGACAAGGTAGAAGAAATGGTTGGTTCAAGCAAAGAAAATGTCCAGTCTTTACAAACCTAGGCACAAAGCATCCAGGAAATCTGAGGCACTAAGAAAAAGACAGGCCAAACCTATGAGTAATTGGGATAGAGGAGGGAGAAGAAAGCCAGGTCAAAGTCACAGAAAATATGTTTAACATAAGCATAAAAGATTTTTCCCAATTTAAAAAGGAGGTGCCCACCAAGGTACGAGAAGCATAGAGAATACACTAACGAGGCTGAGAGCCTCCAAAGATGAAAGGCAAATGCCCGAGAAACCGAAAGAAACATCCTTTGCCATCAGAAAAATGCAAATTAAACCAACTCTGAGATTTCATCTTACAGCAGTCAGAAGGGCCAAGATCAATAAAAGAAATGTCTGCTCGTTCTGGCAAGGATGTTGGGGAAAGGGAAAACTTATTCATTGTTGTTGGGAGTGCAAACTGGTCCAGACACTATAGAAATCCGTGTGGAGGTTCTTTCAATCTATGCCAAGATCCGGATATACCACTTTTTGCCTTATACCCAAAGGACTCTCCATCCTACTGTGAAGATACTTGCTCAATTCGCAATAGCCAGAAACTGGAAACAGCCTAGATGTCCATCAACAGATGAATGGATGTGACAACGTGGTACATTTACACAATGGAAGATTACTTAGCTATTTCAATTGCTAGGTTTGCAGGTAAATGGACAGAGCTAGAGACAGTCATCCTGATGGACAACCCAGACTCCAAAAGAGAAACGTGGAATGTTTTCTCTTGTGAGTGGATGCTAGCTTTTAAGGTTTCAACAAATGGATTTCCTTCAGAATAACCACAGAGATTGCATAGCTAGTAAGGGACTCAGGGAAGGAGGGACTCTTTGAAGGAAGAAGAAAGAGAATACAGTGTTTAAAAAAAAAAAAAAACCCGAAAACTAGACTAGGAGGAGGAAGGGAGAGGAGAGGAAGGGAAGGAATATGGGAGGGACAATTAACACCAAAGGTCATCTGGAAAACCATATGGAAAATTACTACTGTAGAAGTTTCCTAAAATACATACATGTAGAAAAGGAATCAAAGTAGAGTCACCAAATAACAGGGCAGACAATGCCACCAAATAAAACCTCCAAAGCCTGGGATGGGTTTACATCTTGTTGAAACACCATCCAAAGGGACCTCATGAGGGCTGGAGAGATGGCTCAGAGGTTAAGAGCACTGACTGCTCTTCCGGAGGTCCTGAGTTCAAATCCCAGCAACCACATGGTGGCTCACGACCATCTGTAATGAGAAACAAATAAAACTTGCTGGGCTGGAGCAAGTGGGGCTGGAGCAAGAGGGAGAAGTTGGGGGGTGGGAAGAGAAAGTTAATCACTAATATCACTCAGCTACAAACCCTGTGACTTACAACAGTGACCTACCTGCAAGAGATAGTGGTATCACAATGGCACAGCTATTATGAGAGTAACCACCCACTTTTTGATTGGACTTAAGGCTTATTCTACAAGATGGAACCCAAACCCAATATTGCTAAAGTGGCCCATAACCTGAGACTAGCTAGGTCATGGGTCTGGGGGAAACTTACTACTATTATTCTACTAAAGAAGCACAGCAATAAAATTATTCCTGAAGATATACCTCTATACCCATAGATCATTACCTTGTTCAAGCCACATCAGAGAAACTACTTCTTTTTTAATTTTTAATTAATTAATTAAATGTGTGAGTGCTCTGCTGCATGTGCACCTGTGCCCCAGAAGAGGGCATCAGATCCTTTTATTGATGGTCACGAGCCACCATGTAGTTACCGGGAATTGAACTCAGGGCCTCTGGAAGAACAGCCAGTACTACTCTTAACCTCTGAGCCATCTCTCCAGACCTGGCAAGCTTCTTCTTGTAGTAGGTGGGAATTAATAATGAGACCCACAACTGGACAATGTACAGAGTGAGAGACTTTGGACCACTCATATCTAAATGGGATGTTTTCATCAACTCTCTCCCTTCAAGTCTCCATGAGCTATGCAGTAGAGAAGGATGACAGATTGGAAGAGCCAGAGTGGTGGATGTCTCCAAGGAAAACTGTCTTCCAGACACAGCAAGACCCCATGGTGCGTGCACAAACTCACAGAGATTTGTGACAGTACACTCGAGCCTGCACAGGCTCAGGTCAAGTGGGCTCTCAGCACTGAGAGGGGTAGGCACAGGGTCCCACTTCTATTGCAACTGATACCTGTTGGCAAAGGGAAAATCTGTTTTCTCTAATGGAGCATCATTAAATATATCAACCACACTCTCGGGCAGGCTCCAGGCCAGGTGCAGTTGCAAACGCAATAGTATCTTTGTTTCATTTTTGTTTGGCTTTAATTGATACATTAATTAAAATTTGGCCACGTTCTCTTGCTTGTTTATTTTCATTTTTGGGTTTCTTTTTGAGGGGATGTTGTTTTGGAGAGAGAAAAAGGACTTAAAATTTTGTGGGTAGAGAGGTGGGAAGGATCTCAGAAGAACTGGGGAGAAGGTATAACATGATCAAAATATATTGCATACATTTTTTTTCAATTAAAAAGAACAAACTAAAAATATAAATACACGTCTCCAGGCTGTTGAGAGTGTCTCCATGCAGCAGAAGGCAGTTTGCGCCACCTAGTGGGGACATTACTGGACTGCTGCGTTCAGCATTCAGGAGTCAGTTGTGTGGCCCTCCAGCCCCGCCCGAGGAGCACCCCTCATGCATCCCGGGTTGGGCTTCCTGGTACGGAATTCCTTAGGTCTTAGGTTTTGATGAACACTCATCTGTGTCCTGCTGGGGTAGGGCTTCTTATGAGTCGAGCCCCTGGTCCCTAGCTGTCTGCTTAATTGAGACCGGAGCCAGCCGGCAGTCAGACCCTTGCTTTCTCTTGGGATGTCACAGAAGTTTGTATTTACGATTCCAGTGAACTTCTTTTGCAGACATTTGAAAAAAAATTCTTGGTTTAATATGAGCTAGAAATCCCCGGGATCTAATTCCACGAGCCTGCTTCGCTATAGAAATGACTTGGAGTGATGATCTGTTGGAAAGGAGGAGGGTGAATTCAGGCAGGGGAAGGACACCTGAACTGTGTGCTTGCTGAGCAGCCTGGAGGCTCTACACCGGCTTCCTGGGTACCAGTGCTGGGCTGGACTGGATGTGCCCTATACCTGCCGAGTGCTAGAGGTCATTCGTATTTGGACGTCTCCACTGTATGAGAAGTAGTCTTTGGCCTGGCGGTGGTGCATGCCATTAATTCCATCACTTGGGAGGCAATGGGCAGGCAGATTTCTGTGAGTTCAAGGCCAGCCTGGTCTACAGGACAACCAGGACTAGTCAAAAACAAAACAAAACAAAACAAAACAAACAAACAAAAAACATGTCTCAGGGGGAAAAAGTAGTCTTTGTCTTATCATTCTGTCATGAAGTGAGGACAACTTGAAATGGTTTCACCTGAGACAAGTTGTTTACCAGAAAAATTATCCATACATTCTAAAAGGTTCTGGCTTCATTATTTAACCCATACTGTGTTTGTGAGCCAAGTGTCCCAGGATTCAGTTCTGCGAGTGTGTTTGAGGACACGTGTGTATACATGCATGTGTTAGTGTGTGTGTATTTCCTTATCCAAGATGAAGACCGTCCAAGACCACAGGCTATTACTCTAGATTTAAAAAAACATATAATCATCACAACAAAGTAAATAACAGGACAGGGAGGGGGGAGTCACTCAGTGGCGGATTTTGTGCTTCGTGGAGGAAGGACTCTGAGCTCAATCCACAGCACCATAGTGTTAGAACACAGGAGAGGCTTTCTCATGAGCCAGTGATGGGCGTGGTGAACGAACCGGTGGGCGTGGCGAAGGAAGTGAAGACATCTAGATGCTTATGGCTTCTTTTAGGAGAAGGGAAGAAGAGGGCCCTAATCCTGGAAAGGCTTGATCCAGCATTGTAGGGGAGTACCAGGACAGAGAAAAGGGAGGGGGAAAGATAGGAGAATGGATGAAGAGAAGAGGACTTATGGGACATATGGGGAGGGGGGAACTGGGAAAGGGGAAGGCTTTTGGATTGTAAACAAAGAATATATATATATATATATATATATATGGATTTTAGAGGTTGCCAATTTTACATTAATATACATTGAAGCAAAGGTTGAATAGATAGCATATTAGTGAAACCTAAGAAGTTCCAGCGGTCATTCTTACTAACATGTGACCTTGAGAAAGTTGCATGCATTTCTCAACTTTAGTTTCTTCGTTTTATTGTAAAATACCGAGGGTAGTAGGCTCATTTCATTGGTTGAGTGATTTTCTCAGTTAACTATCTAAATTGTTCTTCCTTTCTCTCCCTCCCTCCCTCCTTCTTTTCTCTTTCTCTTTCTTCCTTTCTTTCTCTCTCCCTTCCTTCCTTCCTTCTTTCTCTCCTCCCTTCCCTCCTTCTTTCTCTCCTCCCTTCCTTCCCCCTTCCTTCCCCATTCCTTCCCCCTTCCTTCCCCCTTCCTTCGCCCTTCCTTCCTTCCTCCTTCCTTCCTTCCTTCTTCTTCTTCTTCTTTCTTTCTTTCTTTCTTTCTTTCTTTTCTTTCTTTCTTTCTTTCTTTCTTTCTTTCTTTCTTTCTTTCTTTCTTTCTTTCTTTCTTTCTTTTTTGGCAGGAATTCATACTGCTCAACTATGTAGCCCAGGCTAGCCTAGAACTTGCCATAGCCTCCCGTCTCAGCCCCTTAAGTACTAGGAATATGGTTGATATGGTGGTGAGCCACCTTGCTTGGTTTTTATTTGATTCTCTTAAATGAGTTGCTGGTATGGCATAAGGAGCATAGTGCTGTGGTTAATTTTTCAACTGTATTAGATTAAGAAAGGTCTAGGTCATCAGTTAAGCACAGCTCTTGTTGTGTCTAAAGGAATGTTTCTAGAGAGAATTATTTGAGGAGACCTGCCCTGGCACTGTTCCACACGGGTGGCACCGTTCCACAGACTGGGACTCCAGACTGAGAGAAAGGGGGGAAAGGTTAGCTCTGCGGCACATTCTCTGCTTCCTGTCTCTGAGCCCCATGTGTCTGCTCCACAGCTGACGGTCTTTCTGAACCCTCAAACTGTGAGCTGATTTCTTTCCTTAAGTTGCTTCTTTAAAATAATATCTTAAAAGTGATTTATTTATTTTTATTTTATGTGCATGTTTTGCTTGCATGTCTGTCCGTGTGAGGGTGTCAGATGCCCCTGGAACTGGAGTTACAGATAATTGTGAACTTCCATGTGGGTGCTGGGATTTGAGCAGGGTGGCTCTGGAAGAGCATCGGTGCCTTTAGCCATTGAGCCATCTCTCCAGCTACCTTGAGTTGCTTTTTATCAAGTATTTGGTCACAGCAATGAGAAAAATAAATAACACAAAAGGTATATAGTAAGTGCTCAATAGATGTCACACAGAATTAGAAAGAAATTACTTTTATTTCTGTATGTATACTGTGGAAACAAGCCTTTCTATATTCATAACCAAGAACCCAGCCTCCTACACAATCGTCCTTGTGAACAGTATGATGTGCAGAGTTGAGACATATGGTTTCTGAGACTAGGCTATAAGAGGTTATGACTTCTTGGTTTTCTCACAATGGGGGAGATATTCAGGACACTAACCAGAAGGTCATCTTTGTAAACAATCAGTTCAGCTAATAGCCAGTGAGGAAATGAGTGTAGTCTCCAGCCCCAGGCTGGAAGAAGCCTGGTTGATGGCTTTTCTGCAACCCTCTAAGATATCCAGGTCATGTCCTCCAGCTAACACACTGGAATACCTCAGCGCAGAAGTTGTGAGATGGGGCGTTGCCAAGCACCAACCTTTTGCCGTGTAGCTCTGTAGGATCCACTGCGAGTCAAATCGTGAAGCAGTGACTTGCATGCTAACACCCCAACCCCAACAGGCTCCAGGAAAATCAATACTAGGTGGTAAGAAGTTATTCCATCTATCCTAAGACCTACACCGAAGTGCATCTTATACAAGGCATGTGCTATGGTTCCGCACGCTCTCCCTCTCTTCTTCCAGTGATCTAACTCAGGGCTTTGTGCATGCTGGTCAAGAGCTACAACCCAGACCTTCTTTTCTTCATTACGCACCTAAAATAATTGTATAGCTCACAGTGGATGGAGTCTCAGCTAGGAGGAAATGTCGTAGATTTCCTAAATAACCACACAGCCACGTGACAAATGTTTCCTCTGTGGTGCAGATTTTGGAGAACGATAGACAAAGAAATGATGCAAAGGCTCATTTGCTGTTAGGAAGAAACCCATCACTAATCACAAAATGATCATCATTTGACTTGTACATTGAAGGGGTGATAAAGATACTAAAAATGTGGAGAGTGGACACTGGCTGCTCTTCCAGAGGACTCAGGTTCAATCCCCAGTGCCCCCATGGCATCTGACAATCATCTGTAACTGACCTTCATGTAACTTGGGGTGCATAGCCACGCATGCAGGTAAAACATCCATATACATACAATAAAAAAAAAGATGTTGAGACTAGTTCAGTGGGTCTGACAACTCAGAAGGCTATAATTTAGACATTCTCTCTCTCTCTCTTCCTCTCTCTCTCTCTCTCTCTCTCTCTCTCTCTCTCTCTCTCTCTCTAGTTTTTTGAGACAGGGTTTCTCTGTATAGCCCTGGCTGTCCTGGAACTCACTCTGTAGATCAGGCTCCCCTTGAACTCAGAAATCTGCCTGCCTCTGCCTCCCAAGTGCTGGGATTAAAGGTGTGCGCTACCACTGCCTGGCATGCGCTCTCTTATATATAATGTATATAACACATAGATTATATATCACATTATATATTATATATCATTATATACAAAACACATCATATTATATATTACAAATATATACATACACATATATATACATACACACATATATAAGTATATATGAGTAATTATTCATTTTTGATTATTGAGTAAATTGATGAGGTTAGAGATCCAAAAACTGCCCGATGTGATGGCACAGCTGGTGACAGGAGCTTGTCATCAAGCCTTAGGACCTGAGTTTGAATCCACGTGGAGAGAGGAGAGAACCAGCCCTGTAAGTTGTCCTCTGGCTTCTGCATTTGTGTGAGGGGACACATACTGCCCCCTCCAAGTAGATAAGTAAGTAAATGTAATTTTTAAAAAGTCATATAAATAGCCAAGAATATGGATGAATGTCCAGCATCAGCAATCATCAATTAGAAAACTAATGTATTATATATATATGTGTGTCTGTCTGTCTGTATATATGTATGTGAGTGTGATAGTACTTACTTAAAATCATAACACTTGGAGGCAAGGGGATCAGAAGTTTAAGTCTCAGCCACAAAACATGTGCAGGGCAAGCCTGGGCTACAGGAAACCCTATCCCTACCACCCTCACTGCCCCAATATTATAGTTAGTTTTTCCAGACAAAAGCTGTTTCTTAAAAGTCACCTAGGACATGGGGACTTTACTCTTGTCTCTCTACATCGCCTGGCAGCTGGGCTATTTAAATCACAGATCAGACATTTTGAGAATGTCTGTGTCTCTGTCCCCCTCCCCACCTCCCACACTCCTGTCAGCCAGTGTCAGAAGTACTATGAGGTGAGAGAGGAGGAGGAAAGGAATAGGGGGGAGGTGCTTCCCATTTCTCCATGGTAACAGAAAGGCACTTTGGCAGATGGGGAAATTTGGATCTCTAGAATTAGACTGCGTGCTTCTGGGAGATCGACAGAGGTCACGAGGATGCTCACAATGCTTCTCTCTCTAGGAAGACTGTAGAATTACTGTATTATCCGTGAGGCACCATCTAGCACAGCGGTGCAACCCTTTAATCCGGTTCTTCATGTGGTGGTGGCCCTCAAGCCTAAAAGTATTTCCATTGCTTCTTCATATCTGTAAACTTGAAACCGTTAATGAATCGTAATGTAAATATATGTTTTCCGCAGTCCCCAAAGAGGTCACAACACACAAATTGAGAACCACTGGTCTAGCAGAAAAATACAAGTTCCATGTGTATTCATAACTGTTATTTCCCTCTTTCTCCTCCCTTTCTTTTCCTCTCTTCCTCCTTTTCTACTATGAGAGACAGCAGTGACCAATGCTATAAAATAATTCACTATGGTAGAAAAGGCAAGCGTCATTTCTTAGATCCACTGTGGTTCAGAAGCAGTAGAGAGAAACCGTCTGTCTGCCCAGAAGCTTTCTAAGTGGCTGCCTCTATGGCTGGGGAATCCCTACATGAACAACCAGGCAGTGTTTCAATGCTGCACAACCCCGGGACACTTATAACTGTGACTTGTTATGATTAACTCTCCCATGTTGGCCTTACTTTGAGCCTAGTCTGCAGTCTTATTCTGAGGATGTAGTAATTTAGCACTGCCATCTGCCCCTGGATGCCTTGTTCTTTGTTCCTCTCATGCTCTCTCTCCCCTTCCCCCCTCCTCACCCCCCAGATGACTTGAATGACAGGCTAGAACCTAAGCTGAGGACTGGGCAGACTCTGAATGTTGATACAGGCAGAAAAATCCTCCTTGAGCCTCCAGGAGGAACCCAGACCTAGGGGAATTTTTATTTTTAGTTCAGTGTGAACATGGAGGGCTTCTGACCTTGACAAAGTTGGAGGGCACATTTATGTTTTTTTTTTTTTTAGACTACCATTTTCATGATAATTAGCTACAGTAACAATAAAATCCCACAAATATTCCATTTTAATTTTCTTAGCCACTTGTTTGTTTATTTTTGGTGTTGGGAATCTATTCCAGGTACCTGTGCATGGCAAGCAGTTATTTTACTATTGAGTTGTATCCACACCCCATTGGTTTTACTTTTGTGACACAATGCTTTATCCAAAGCCTTGTCTACTTTTTTTTTTTTTTTTTTTTTTTTTGATTTTTGGCTTTTTGGCTTTGGTTTTTTCAAGACAGGGTTTCTCTGCATAGCCCTGGCTATCGGAACTCACTCTGTAGACCAGGCTGGCCTTGAATTCAGAAATCCGCCTGCCTCTGCCTCCCAGAGTGCTGGGATTACATTACAGGCATGCACCACCACCGCCCGGCTAAGCCCTGTCTACTAACCTGAACACTACATTGTTTTCTGCATTTTGATCTTTGCTTTCTAGTTAGAACGAACATGTCTTATACATGTATTCCCAGTAAATCCCATTATTAGTAGATTTGGTGTTTGAGAATTTGCTTGTTCACTAAAGCTCACGTGTAGCATCAGAAGGTACCTTTACAATACTTTCAAAATAATTCACATGCACCTCCAAGTAACAACAGATTGTATTTACCAATATTCACACCAATGGCTCAGAAGAATGTGACTTAACTTCAGATCCTATGGTCAACATGTGACCTTTGGAAGAGGCTATTTGAATAGTGTTTTGTGCCTTCAAATACTGGCACACCTGTAGGTTATCACACTTGTAGGGTGATAACTCCATCCATTATCTTGAAAGCTTCCAACACAGAGCTGCAGTGCAGGGGGGCTGCAGTGTGCCTGGTGGAGGAGACAGGTTTGCCAGACAGGTGTGCCCGAAGCCGGACTTTCAGTGCTGGGAGATGCAGGTCAATGTTAAGACATCACCCATATCCTGTAAGAAGAGACGTCTCTGATCAGAGTTGAGGAACATATTGACCCATGGCTATAGAACTATTTCCTGAGAGGTCATTTTGCTGCTATGTTCCTTTAGCAGAGTAATAGTAATAGGTTTTCAACTAGGACCCATGACCTAGTCTCAGGTTTTTGGCCATTTTAGTGATGGTAGATATAGATTCAGGTATTTGCCTGCCTCTGCCTCCTGAGCACTGGGATTAAAGGCATGCGATGTGCCACCATGTCTGGTGAGATTCCATATTCTTGTGTGCTTTTTGTTTTGTTATTTTCTGATCTGTTGCGGTTTTACTTGTTTGTTTTGACTTTTGATTCATATTTATTTTGAGAAGGAGAGGAAAAGAATAAGAACATGATGTTGAGGGGGAAAGGATATTGGAGAAGTTTGGGGAAGGAAAATACCAAAATACATTGTATGTATTGTATTGACTAAGAGATCATTAAACAGAAATGCAGATTATACAAGGCTTTGTATCTCTGGTGGGTTGTATCTCTCCTAGGTATATTTTTTGAAAAGGATTTATTTATTTATTTACTTATTTAATGTATGTGAGTACACTGTAGCTGTCTTCAGACACACCAGAAGAGGGCACTGGGATACCATTACAGATGGTTGTGAGTCATCCTGGGTAGAAATTTAGAGTATATATAATACAAGTGTCCTGACTATGGAGAAATGATTGGACATGTTTAGAATGCCTTTAAAAATAATTTTATACTTTCTTGAGACTTTCGTACAATGTATTTTGATTGTATCCAACCCCTCCATCTCCTCCCAGATCTACTCTCTACACCCTTACTTCCTACTCATCCAATTTCAAACCCAGGGTAGAACTAGGGTATTGTATCTCTTAATACAAGCTAGCACACCTTTGGTACATAGAATGTACTGACTAATTTGTCCTGATCAATGGTGGCATAGAGGGGCCAGTGTGGTGCTATAGGTTTCTAATTCTGCATACTTGGCAAGCTGAGGCAGGATGATAGCTTTGAAGGCTTTTCCCAACTTAGTGAGGCTCAATTGCCAGTTAAGGGCCACAGATATCTTATTGGGAAAAAGCTCCTGTCACCAAGTCTGGTGACCTAAGTTTTACTTGGGAAAGCATATAGAAGCAGATTTTGCTCCCCTTCACCCACATGGGATCTTCAAGGAGAGAACTGATTCCCACAAGTGTGCCTGATGCTGGGACAACCATGTGTATGCATACTCCCACATGAGAACACACACACATGCATGCACTAAATAGATGGATTTTTTTTTTCTAAAAAAAGGAGGGGCTCAGTGTTTATCTGAGGCCCTTGTTTTGATCCACAACACTGAAGAAAAGAGAGAAATACAGAAACATAACTTGTGGCGAAGTTAGGCAGTTGCCTTACATGCTCTGGAATGACACTTACTTGGCTGTACATCAATAACTTTCCAGCCCTGGCTCACCTGACACGGAATGGAATGTCTCCAGGTGTATGTTGTTTCCTTGGTAACCATGTATCTCTTGCCAACTGTGTATGAATAAAATTAGACTTTGTGTTAAAAAATAAACAGGTGCTAAACTTCCTTAATCTGGATGGAAATGGGGGTTTGCTCTGGTCAAGCTCAGTAATCTTGAAAATAAATTATTAGTCAGGTGGTGGTGGCACAAGCCTTTAATCCCAGCACTTGGGAGACAGAGGCAGGTAGATTTCTGTGAGTTCAAGGCCAAACTGGTCTACAGAGCAAATTCCTGGATAGTCAGGGCTACACAGAGAAAGAAACTCTGTCCTAGAAACTTACTAATAATGTTTTTCATACAATAGTTTAATAATTTTGTTTCTCTTTTCTAACCCTTCCCGCATTCTTCCCACTTCCCTACCTACTAGACTTTGTTTTTTTTCCCTCTGTCAAAAGAAAAAAGAAAAAAGAAAAAAGAAAGAAAAAAGAAAGAAAGAAAGAAAAAAGAAAAAGAAAAAAGAAAACAAAACCACAAAACAAAACAGGGAAAATGGGCTGGAGAGATGGTTCAATGGTTAAGAGCACTGACTGCTCTTCCAGAGGTCCTGAGTTCAAATTCCAACAACCAAATGGTGGCTCACAACCATCTGTAATGAGATCTGATGCCCTCTTCTGGTGTGACTGAAGACAGCTACGGTGTACTTATATATAATAAATAAAATCTAACACCCCCTCCTGGTAACCATGTATCTCCTGCCAACTGTGTATGAATAAAATTAGGCTTTGTGTTGAAAAATAAACAGGTGCTAAACTTCCTTAATCTGGATGGAAAAGGGGGTTTGCCTCTGGTCAAGTTCAGTAATCTTGAAAATAAATTAGTCAGGTGGTGACTAATTTTTTTGAGGGTAATCCCCCCCCCAAAAAAAACCAGGGAAAACAACAAAACTCCCATAAAATAGAAATCAAATCAGACAAGAAAACTAGAAGAAAAGAAAATCAATCAGAGAAAAATGCCAAAACAAAACAGAAAGTACCTATTAGACCTGAGGAAAAAACTATTTCTACAACGTCTGATTAAAGCAAGCTGTATTTAGAAGTGCACAAAGAACTGGCCAGATGACTGCCTTTCCCTAAATCGGGATTTCAGAGAGTAGCCCCTCATTGGCTTTTGAGGTCCCTTTTTTAAGGCAGAGTTAATATAAGGGTTAATAAAAAACAGCTGCTGAAATCATTGGCCATTAGCACCTGAACAGAAGAGTGTGTGTGTGTGTGTGTGTTATGTGTGTGTGTGTGTGTGTGAGTGAGTGTGGGGGCTCAGGGCTCAAGGCTGCCTGTCTAGTAGATAAGTGCAAGAATAAATCAGTGGAAGGGATGCCATCACAGGTATTCAGGAGTTTAGCAAAGCAAAGGGTTGGTCATACATCATGGGGTTACAAGTTCAGCTTAGGTTGAAAAACATGGCTGGCAGGATACCTTAGGTTTGGGAAACAGAAACTGATTCCTGTTAGATATGGAGATGTAATGCCAATATGTAACAATGTAGTTCCTTAACAACAATGTGTAACAATGCGGCTCCTTAACAACAATGGATAACAATGTGGCTTCTTAACAACAATCTGTAACAATGTGGCTCCTTAATAACAATAATGTGTACCAGTGTGACTCCTTAATAGCAACAATGTATAACCGTGTTTGTTCTTAACAACAATGTGTAACAACGTGGCTTCTTAACAACAATGTGTAACAATGTGGCTTCTTAACAACAATGTAGCTCCTGTTTTGGTTCCACACATCCGCAAACCAACAAACATGAAGTCTACTTTGTGCTGGCTAATTGCTCCCTGGTTTGGAGCCTGTCCTGGAGTGTGGTTGACACACCCAGTGACAGTCCATTGGAGAAAACAACTTTCTCTTTCCCAGCAAGTATCAACTGCAAATAGCTTCTCACTTAGGTGTAGCGATTGTGGGCACTTCCCTGTCTCAGTGCTGGGATTTTTGTTTGTTTTGATCCTGTGCTTGTCTTGTATGTGCTGTCCCAGTCTCTGTGAGGTCATATGTTCATTGGTTCTACTGTGTCAAGAAGACACTAATTTTTTTTTTTTTTTGAGTCATCCATCACCTTTGGCTCTTATAACCTCTCTGTTTCCACTTCCTCTGAGCCTAGAGAGAACAGGTTAGACTAAAACATCCCATTTAGGCTGGAGTGCTCCAAAATCTCAGACTCTGCATGCTGCCCAGTTGTGCATCTCTGTGCAAGGAGCTTCCCTGATAAAGGTGGAAAGCACAGTAATCTTACAATTTTCACTTAGGCAACTTTAAAGGGATGTGGGGATGCTGTAAAACTATGTCTTTGAGATAGAGCTGTGGCCCTCGGTAAAAATGCATGCTTAGCATACTGAATGACGGTGGTTTGAGCCCTGATCCCCCAAACACCACCATAAAACAACACAGCGCCTCACTTCCGTTTACATTGTCTCTAAACTGTTCTTCCTAAATTTACATGGTTACAGTGCATTTAATGGTCAGTGCATTAGAACTATTAGCACATAGAAATTAAACAATCAAGCCGCTTGTGTAATTCTAGCACTTAGCAGGAGAATCAAGAGCTTAAGACCAGCTTTGGCCGGGCGGTGGTGGCACACGCCTGTAATCCCAGCACTCTGGGAGGTGGAGGCAGGCGGATTTCTGAGTTCGAGGCCAGCCTGGTCTACAGAGTGAGTTCCAGGACAGCCAGGGCTATACAGAGAAACCCTGTCTCGAAAAAAACCAAATCAAAAAAAAAAAAAAAAAAAAAAAAAGATCAGCTTTGGCGCATAGTGAGTTACAGACCAGTCAAAAATTCATTTATAATTAAGCAGTTACATCTATTTTTTAAAAAATGTTCAAGGGAAATCCAAATCCCTATGTTCATATACTAAAAAAAGAACACACTGGAAAGATGCCTCAATGGTTAAAAGTACCTGCTGCTCTTTGTACCTTGGGTTCTGTTCCTATCACCTACCTGATGGAACCATCTGTAACTCCAGTTACAGGAGTTACAGGGGATCCAACACCCTCTTCTGACCTCTGAAGGCGCTATTGTAAGATTCGGGGAGCCTTAACTTACCGGAGAGACTCCTTGAGTGAACAACATGGAGATAGGAATCAATGCAAAAAGCAAGAGGATTTTTATTTAATCCAGCATGCTGGGGTCTCCCTGCACATGGGGAGAGAACAACCACAAGTGTGCGGGCCTTCATACAGTCCTCAGGGCAGCCGCTATTAGGCACAATGTGATTGGCAGAACAGTGTTACCTTTAAACCAATTAGTTGTTAGGGAATGAGGTAGGTGGCCAATGGTCTTGGAATAACTCTGGGGGTTCCCTTAGCCACAGGGACCTCCCTGTGGTCTGAGGAATGTAATTTAGCCTCTCTCTTCTGGGAGGGGCAAGTGTTCCATGACCTTTCCAAAGTTTCTAGCTGACCCTTTCAGTATATATGTATGTGAGATAAATATCTATCTACAGGCCCAATTTTCTTCTGCTTTTCTTTTCCTCTCTTTCTTTCTTTCTTTCTTTCTTTCTTTCTTTCTTTCTTTCTTTCTTTCTTTCTTTCTTTCTTTGCTCTTTCTTTCTTTCTTTCTTTCTTTCTTTCTTTCTTTCTTTCTTTGTCCTGGGAAATGGACTTAGAGCCTCACACATGCTAGGGAAAGCTTAGTGCTGGGCTATATCCTTAACCTCAGAAAGCTTAATAATAAAACTATCATTTGGGTGTAATTTTAATTCCAGCACTTCAGAGGCAGAGGCAGATGGCTCTCTGAATTCAAGGCCAGCCTGGTCTAGTGAGTTCAAGGTCAGTCAAGGATACATAGTGAGATCCTGTGTAAAATGAATTATAAATTCTAGCTAACCCGTATAAAAGACAAACAATCCAGGTATTTTATTTGCAAACTGTAAGCCTGGAATGGGCAGGTTTTGAGCTATTCTAACTTACATCCCAGTCATGTGTCCCTTGTTACTTGCTGTTTCTCCTGGCCATGTGCTCATGGTCCATGGTCTCTAATGGTTACTGTCCTCCCATTTCCCCTTCTGTCTGCAATTCCCAGCCAGGAAACTAAAAACCCACCTCCCTCTATCTATTGCCCAATCACAGGCTTTAGCTTTTTATTGACCAATTAACTTGGGGAAGCAAGGTTATAAAGCTTCACTTAGTAGATGAAAGGGTCTCCTTGCCAGGGCCAGTATTTAGCATTTGAATACATAGTAGGATGAGATCAACCCCCTGCATCCTGTGTCCAAATTAAATCAATGTTGGGAGTATAGTCAGGGGTAGAGGGTTGTCTAGCAAGTTTGAGGCCTTGGACTCAACCGCATCACTGAAAAATATAACAGAAAGCTTACACTTTTTCCTTTAGTCTTGAATCATATTTCTACTACATATCATATGCTTATGCTGAAAAGCATTTGTTAACCTCTGCAATAAAGATGTGCAGACAAATGAGAACATCAAGGGTTCAGAAAGACAAAGCTGTAGGTGCTTAACAATTTCCTTCAGCTGAGGCGAAGACTTCCGTCCTATGGAGAACATTTATGCTTCAGGAAACATTGGAGATGGGATGGAGCTGTCTGCAGAAGTGAAAGCACAAGTTTTTTTTTTGTTGTTGTTGTTGTTTTTTTTTTTCAAGACAGAATTTCTCTGTGTAGCTCTGGCTGTCCTGGAACTCACTCTATAGACCAGGCTGGCCTCGAACTCAGAAATCCGCCTGCTTCTGCCTCCCAAGTGCTGGGATTACAGGCGTGCAACACCATCACCTGGCTTAGAAAGCACAAGTTCTTAATCCAGAGCAGCTGGATTTGCCACATGCTCTGCTCTTCCAGGCACAGACGGAGAAGCAACATCCTCAAATCCCCATCAAAATAAACTGCTAACTTTTTTCCCCATGAAACACCAGTTCTGTTTGAGGCACTGTGCTGTGTTTTCAGATGTAGTGGTACATAAAGAATTTAACATTACTAGGCACCGGATACTCTTCTTTTTTTTTTATTTTTTTATTTATTTATTTATTTTTTTTTTTTGGTTTTTCGAGCTGATACTCTTACTTCTGTGATCCCAGCACCTGGGGAGTGGAGGAAGGGCAGGAGGATCCAAAAGTCAAGGCCTGTCTAGGCTACATCGTAATTCAATTCAGTATCAAAAACACACGCATGTGTACACACACACACACACACACACACATACACACACACACACACACATACATACACACACTCACTGAAATAACACAAACAAAAAACCCCACAAACACCATCCCCCAAAGAAAAACCTGAAACAGAAACTAACCAACCAATGAACCAAAATAATCTCCAACTGGGAAAATTAACCTACTGTGTTTGTCCCTCTTTTCCCGGACTCCTTAGACAGGGTCTCACTATGATACAGCCAGGGTTCGAGTTGAACCCTCTTGTCTCTGCCTCTGAAGTATTGGAATTATATATGGATACCATCATGCCTGGATTGGCTAGCATACTCTTTTTTTCTTTTAGCTGAAAAAAAATATTTTCAATTATAGACAAAAAAATAAACACACACACACACACACACACACAACAACAACAACAAAAAACTACCAAGCAACAAAGTTAAAACCAAGGACAGTTTAAGATACCTATTTCTAAAGTTTCTTTTATAAATATCCATTGTACGTTGGGCATACCACCTTATGCCCTCTGACCCCATTTCTACCCTCCTCCCACCCTCCCACCCCCCACCCCACCCCACCCCGGCCCCACTAGTTCTCCTATTCCCTTGGGTGGTTTTACTTTCACTTTCTTGTCATATATACTTGATTTTTTTTTTTTTTTTGTAGGAACGATCTTTTATTGGGCCTTAACACTTGGCTGCCAGCGCATTGCTCAGCAGATCCCGCTTCTCTTAGCCCAGATGTTCGTGCCCACCCTCTTCATGATGAACTTGAGTGCGCACTCATGAACTTAGTGTGCTTGGTGAGGCGCCCACGGTGCCGGCGCCGGCTGTCTTGGCTTGTGGACGTTCTCTGTCACCTTGTGGCCCTTATTGGGGCCCACGGCCATGGGGTAGCACACAGGGCCATGGCTGCTGCTCTCCAATGGCGGCAGGACAGGAAGCTATATACTTGATTTTATGTAATTATATATACCTAGGAACCACAAAGGAGAGAAAACATGATACTTGATTGAGACTGGCTTAATTCACTTTATATAATCACCTCTTGCTGCCTTCATTTTCCTGCAGATGACAAAAGCCTGCTGTTATTTATGCTGAGAAATTGCATCGTGTATGTGACCACATTCTCCTCACCTGTTCTTCTGCTGTAGGATCTTGAGGTTGAGCCCATAAATTATCTACCCCGAACGGCGCTTAAAGCAGCAGTTTTGAAGTTGACCCAGCTGGCTGAAGTAGTTTTATTAGCCTTGTCCATTTGATCCGTTTGCTCTTGAGGTCAGTCAACACTGCTGTAAGCAAGCACTTGGTATGGCAGATGCAGAAACATTTGTACTCTATCTGAGAAGGCAAAAGACACCATTTTTTTTTTTTAACCTTTATGCAGCTGGAATCTTGTTTTCTTCTATGTGTTACTACAGATAGGGATTGAAGCCTAACATAGCTGCTCCCCACTCACAGAGCCTTCCAGGTGTTCCTAAGAAACGTGTATAGCTTTGTGGGACTTTTTTTTTCATGGACCTAGCCACATGTCTTTAAAGATTTATTTTATTCTTAAAATTGAGTGTGTGTGTGTGTGTGTGTGTGTCTGTGTGTGGTCTGTGCGCTTGTGTACAGGTGCTGGAGGAGTCCAGAAGAGGGCACCAGGTTCCTCTGGAGTTGGGGTTGCAAGAGACTGAGCCACCAGACAAGAGTGCTGGGATCCAAACAGACTTTTAACTCCCAAGCCACCTCTGCAGCCCCCAGAGTCAGCACTCCTTGAAATCAAAATACATGCCCAGGTTTCATTGTTTTTCTCTAGCAACTGCTCCTTTCTGTGTTAGCCAATCATATTAGAAGGTGAAACTAAGCTCTGACCACCTTGACCCCTTTAAAACTTTTTTGTCTTATTCAAATGCTTTGAATTGTGCAATCTTTTTCTTGAGACCTCAGACCCATTTCTAACAGCACAGCCAGGGCCAAGATGATAATGTTTACCTTGAGAACAGCATCTTTTCTTTCCCTGGTCTTATATGAATATTAGTTGATATACCTGCTTGGGAAAGAGGGCTACCATCAAGCCTGAGCCAGCTCGGTGCCTGGGACATTTGCCTCAGGGCTTGGCCTGCCACCAATCTGGCTGTCTTCACTCTTTGTGAAATATTTATTTGTTATTAGTAGTTTTTAAAAGTGTGTGTGTACATGTGAGTGCAGAAGACCATGGAAGCCAGAGGTGGCAGATCCCTCCGGGGCTAGAGTCATGGGTGGTTGTGAGCTGCCCAGTGTAGATATTGGGAACCTAACTCAGGTCCTCTGTAATAGCAGTGAGAATTCTCTCTCTCTCTCTCTCTCTCTCTCTCTCTCTCTTTCTTTCTTTCCTTCCATAACTGAAAATAATGTGTGTGTGTGTGTGTGTTCTGGTTCCAATTTTCCCTCCCTTGTATCCTTTCAGATTCTCTCCATCTCTCTACCCATCCAATCTTTCTTTCTTTAGAAAAAAAAGCAAAACAAAACAGAACAAAACAAACAGAAAACCCCAAGAAAGCATGACACACACACACACACACACACACACACACACACACACACACATACTCAGAGACACATGCACACACACAAACCCCATAAAAACCCCAAATTGGAAATTATAATAGATAAACAAAAGGCAAGTAAGGTTAAAAAAAATAGCATTTACTGCTGGGCCTGGGATCTTCCCTGAGGGATCTTCCCAGAGTTGGTTTGTATACTCAATGAGATGTCACTGGAGGAAACTAAAATTTCTTGTGCCAGAGATTGACAATTGCAGATTCTTATGCCAACAAATTTGGGGACTCAACATAATATAAGCAGCCAAACCCTACCCACAGGAAGCTCTAATCAAGGGCATAAATAATTCATCTGAAAGACAAGTACATGGGACATGTCTTCAGTTCAGCTGTGCAGGCATTTGTCATTTCAACCGTGGTTCCAAGATCTCCAAGTTAGCAGAACTTGGTATCATCAACAGAACAGTAGGGTTTTTTTTGTTGTTGTTGTTGTTGTTGTTGTTTTGGTTTTTTTTCCCAGTTATTCAGTTGTAAAACTTGTAGGGTCATGAAGTCTTCCATTAACATTTTAGGAAGTCACTAAGCCTAGGTGACCTATAGTGGGTTAGAGGTCCTGGATGGAGCTCCTTGTAACAGGGCCTTGTAAAGTTGCTACTTTAGTAGCAACCCCCACTCACCACTCCCCCACCCCTAACCCCCTAACCTTAGCACAACTGATTTCATGACAGAAGTGCCATTCAGGCTGTAAAACTCTGTGTGTAGATGGTACCACCTACCAAAAATGAGAACAAAGACCTAATCTAGCTAGGGTTTTACTGCTGTGAACACACACCATGACAAAAATAACTCTTATAAACGAAATAATTTAATTGGGGCTGGCTTTCAGTTCCATGATCATCACGGAAGGAAGCACAGAAGCACATGGGCAATGTGGTAAAAAAAATATTTTAAAAAATCCAGGTGCAGTGTTTCTTTCTGCCTTTGACCATTTATGTTCTCAGATGAAAGACACACACAGGCTTTATTTTTAGATATGCCGTAGGCAGCACAAAAGCTGGGCAGTTGCCTATCTTCCGTGCTGTTAGAATCTACCCCCTTTCGATAACGCAAGTAATTACTTACTATGCTCCGTCTGGTCTGCTCTTAGCTCCAGTGAAGCAGCCTCTAGCCCACGGCGCCTCTCCTTTTTCATCGCCTATGCGTAGTCTCTATCCTATGGCAGTTTCTCTCTCCTCTTTTTTCTCTCCCTCAGGGTCCCAAGCCCAGGAGAACCTAAACCTCACCTATGCCTCTTCTCCCCAACTATTGACTGCTGGCATCTTTATATACCAATTAGAATTAACTGGGGAGTAGTCTAGTCCCTTAGGCTGACTCTAAATCTTGGAGGCCAGCACTTAGCATTCCAATAAATAGTAAAAGACAAAACCTCAACAGGCAGACATGGTGCAGAAGAATGCGAGCCTTCTACACCTTGATCTGAAGGCAGCCAGGAGAAGACTGGAATACCACACTGGGCAGAGGCGGAGCACAGGAGACCACAAAGTCTGCCCCTACAGACCTTCTCCAACAAGGCCACATCTCCTCATAGCTCCACTCCCTAGGAGCCAAGCATTCAACACGTGAATCTATTGAGGCCAAACCTTTTCAAACCGTGTCATTCATCAAAGTTCATAGTTATGGAAATGTCTCTAAATGTACTTACCTCGATTTTTGGCTTCCTTAACTTAACTACTGGCTAATGGCTCCTGTTAACTAAATTATGACAATTTGGGACATGGTTTTTATGTTACAAGTTCACCGTTGAGAAAGGCTCTGGGCTGTACTGGGATTCTGAACACACAGTGTGCTAGCCAGTCAGCTAATAAAGGGTTTCTATTGCTTAAATCCATGTTGAAGCAGTTTTCTCTGGTGAGTTCCCCAGAACACTCCTAAGGGAGTGTAAATCTGCAAGAGTGCAACTAAGCTGGAAGGGAGACTTCTAGAATATTAAAAATGTAGCACAGACACACCTGTGATGAAACACCAGATATCCATTAAGGGAAAGATTCTACAGGGTCAAAAGAATGGAATCTGAGGATTACTTATAGCTCTGGTTGGAGACATGATATTTTGATCTGCTCCAAAGATTAGAATATTCTGTTCTATTGTCTCCTCCCTAAAAAGGCAATCCAGATGGGCCTGTCATAGTCTTGACTTGTAGCCCAGGTAACCACAATCCTATCTCAGCTTTCTAAGTGCTGGGAATACAGGGGCATGCCACCACAGGGGCATGCCACCACAGGGGCATGCCACCACAGGGGCATGCCACCACAGGGGTATGCCACCACACCTGACCTTTCATTTCATTTCATTTATTTATTTATTTATTTATTTATTTATTTATTTATTTATGAATGAAGGTGATGTGAGTTATGTTTCCTTTTATATTCCTTTTGGTTTAGTTTTTTTATTTTCATTTATCCTTTGATTTTTTTCCTTTAATTTCTGTTTTCTGATGTGTCATTTGTTTCATTGATTCCTTAATTCTGGCTTATGTTGTTTTTCCTTTAGCGTCAATTATTCCCTGCATGGCTTTAAACTTGTTTTGAAGTAAGAAGTTAAGGACCAACATGGTAGTTCAATAACAGAATACTCTTATCACGTCCAATGTACTGGACACAATCCCCAGAGCACCTGTGTGTACATGCACTCATATGCATTTTTGATGGATGTGTCGGTAGGTGGGCATGTTGTTATGACATGCTTTCATTGTAGAAAAGTTTCACAATCATGTGCATTTGCAAGTATGTGTGCATACATGCACGCGAGTTTGTGTAAGGTCAGATTTGGTTACTGTTCCTCATGTTTTAAGAATGTTGTTGTTTGACTGTTTAATACCTTTACATATGAATTTTAGTGATTTTCACTCCTGCCGCCTCTCACACGCTCCCTCCCTCTCCTGCTGGCACATTTGCTCTCCTCAGATCTCCCTCCTGCTTTTCTTTCTTCCTTTTGCATGTGGCCCCCTGATTTAAGTAGTCACTTGCCCCGAGTGTGGGAGGGAGGTTATTCAAGGGCATTGGGGCAGTTTTTCTGTTAATATACCACAGAGGAAAATGACACCTCCTCCCTCAGGAAATGTTAATTGCCAACAGTTTCAAGGGTTCCTCCCTCGTCCATGGTGAAGGGTGAGTGATCGAGACATAAGCAAGTCACACCCAGAAGGCATGGCTGCAGTGTTTCTGAGCACACAGGCAGCCATATCAAGAAGGAATCTTTGCTACACTCTTACATTATTTTCCACCCCTTTTCTGGGATATTCCCTGATTCTTGCAGGAAGTGATACAGCTGTCCCATTTGGGACTTGGCACTTAAACATCACTTATTCTTTTATTGTTATTATATCATTTCCAAGACAGGGTTTCTCTGTGTAGCCCTGACTGCCCTAAGACGCCATATATAGACCAGGCTGACTTCAAATTCAGAGACCTGCCTGCCTCTGCCTTCTGAGTGCTGGGATTAAAAGTGTGTGCCACCATGGCCTGGCCAATCATGTATTCTTGACTCCCTGGCCATTTCTGCATTTCTGCATTACTTACAGCCTGAAGAAGTAAAAACCTTCTCTGATGGAGACTGGACTCAGCACGAACCTCAGAAGGCAAGGCTGAGCTGCTGGGTTTGTCTAAGGCAGGTTCTCTCACTGGTCCGGGATTGCTCTGGTAGGCTAGCTAAGCCAGTAATCATTAGGAATCCTTTTGTCTCTAATTCCCCAGCTCTGGGCACACAAGTGTGTGCTATAATGTTCAGCTTTTTGATGTCGGATTGGGAGTTTAAACTCAGGTTCTCAAGCTTATAAACCAAGCACTGTACCAACTGAGCTCAAAATATTGGGTACTCTACAAAATTTATAGTGTGTGTGTGTGTGTGTGTGTACTTCTGCATGTGAGCTTATGTGCACAGACATGCGTGTATATTTGTGTGTGAATGTGTGTGTGTGTGTGTGTGTGTGTGTTGCAGGGGATGGAACCCAAAGTCCGGAACATTATAGGTTAATGCTGAGCTGTGCTCTCAGTACCTAGAAACCATTTAAATGATTTTATTTTTACATATTTTGGGGGGTTAAAATTTTTCTAAGAATCAATTTTCATTTTTAAAGGGGCACAGGTGTCCCAGGCTGGCCTATGTAGCTGAGCTTTGCTAGTAGCTTCTGAAGTTCCAGGATGTCCTAGAACTTCTGACCCTCCTTTCCCCACCTCTTGAGTGCAGAGATTACAGACTTTTAGCAAACATGCATGGCTTTATGTGGTGCTAGGGGCTGAACCAATGGTGGACGCTAGACAAGAACTCTACCAAGTGAATTCTAGCTGAAGCATGGAGAGAGTTTCCATTAGAAATTTCTATAAATTTATGAGTGCTGGAGAGATGACTCAGAGGTGAAGAGCATTGACTGCTCTTCCAAAGGTCCTGAGTTCAATTCCCAGCAACCACATGGTGGCTCACAACCATCTGTAATGGGGATCCGATGCCTTCTCCTGATGTGTCTGAAGACAGTCATGGATGCACTCTTCTAGTGTGTTTCTGAAAAATTTACTTGTCTAATTTTGTTTCTTTGAATTTATATATGCTAGTGGGAAGAGAATTTTTGTAAATATTGGCAGTAGTCTAAGAATTTATTGTATCATTATTATTATTCTTCATATTTATTTATTTATTTATTTAAAGTCGGTTGTTTCTTTCTACTTGTGACTTTGGGGATTAAACTATCTGATAAGTCCATGCTTTTTTTAATTTCTATTTTTTATTATTTTACATCTATGTGTGCCTTACTTGCGTGTATGTATATGCCCACAGAAACCAGAAGAGGGCACTGGATTCCCTGGAATCAGAGTTACAGATGGTTGTGAGCTACCATGTGGGTGCTGGGATTTGTACCTGGGTCGTCTGCAAGAATAAATGCTCTAAAACCACAGAGCTGCATCTTCAGCCCTGTCTTAGCATTCTTGGAGATATAGTATGAAGATTTTGACTGAAACCAGCCTAGACATCTTTAAAGTAGATCACACTACATTTCTAAGTATTTGAAACTTTGAAAACAAATGTTACTTTATTACTTATACTTTCTTTTACAAAAGTATTATGGACTAAATTTTCCTTTCAAGTCCGATGTATCATACCCCATGTTAGGCTGACCTATCCTTTAGATAAAAAGGGAAATACTTTGGAAAATGTTATTTCTTAGGTTGTTACAAAAACAAATGCTTATACATATCTTTTTTCTGCTGCTCTAGGTAAGAACTACTGTGGTGGGTTAGAGAATTGTCCCCACAGGCCTCAGATATTTAAACACTTGGCTCCCAGTTGGCAGCACTGTTTGTGGGGCTTTAGGAAGTGAGTCCTTGCTGGAGGAAGTGCGTCACTGACTTTTGACCCTTGCTTGCAGCCGAGGAGGATGTGATCTCCCAGCTTCCTCCTCCTTGGCCATTCCTGCCCACTCTTATCCCCCAGGAACCACAGCCAAAATAACCTTTTCCCCCCATAAAGTTGGCGCTTTCAAATTATTTATTTATTTACTTATGTATTTATGTATGTATGTATGTATGTATGTATGTATGTATGTATTTATTTATTTATTTATCGAGACAGGGTTTCTCTGGCTGTTCTGGAACTCACTCTGTAGACCAGGCTGGCTTTGAACTCAGGAATCCACCTGCCTCTACCTCCCAAGTGCTGGGATTAAAGGCATGCGCCACCACCGCCTGGTACTTATTTATTTAATCACAGCAAAAAAAGCTAACTACCAATGCAATGATTTTAAACAATACAGCTTTTTCTTTTCTTTCTTTCTTTCTTTCTTTCTTTCTTTCTTTCTTTCTTTCTTTCTTCCTTCCTTCCTTCCTTCCTTCCTTCCTTCCTTCCTTTCTTTTTTTCTTTCCTTTCTTTCTTTCTTTGAGCCCCAAGGGGACATTTCAAATCATATGATTCTATGGTTCTTACCCTACCCCAATCCTTTTTCTCTTCTCAGTATTGGAGCTCAATTGAATCCAGGATTCTGCCCATAGCCCTAAATGCCCTATTCCAAATAACACAAAATAATCATCTTATAGTCAGTTAAATACAGTTCTGTGGGTTAGGACTCTATCTAATACAAGTCCCATGGAGCTAAAGTGGTTGTAGGTCGTGTGGGCATTCAGCAATTCTCCATGTCCTTGCATTTTCCAGCTTTGAGGGGCTCTCCCTATCTTGTGGTTTGTATTAGTTTCTTTTCTGTTGCTGGGATAGAAGGCCCTGACAGAAAGGGACTTGTTAATTTGTTTGATGTTTGGGGTGGTTTGTGGCTTATGGCTCTGGAGGGGATATGGTCCATCCGTGTGGGGAAGGCGTGGCAGAGGCGTATGAGGTCGGCCTGGCACTCAGGAGGCAGAGTGGTCACAATTCATCAGCATGTAGGAAGCAGAGAGAGCAAACAGGAAATGAAGACATGAAGGTTGCATGACCTTCTCAAATGGCGTCAATGGGGGCCAAGTATTCAGATATATGAGCCTCAAGGGGACATTTCAAACCATACGGTTCTTATCCTACCCCAGTCTTGTTTTTGTTTTTCGAGACAGGGTTTCTCTGTGTAGCCCTGGTTGTCCTGGAACTCACTCTGTAGATCAGGCTAGCCTTGAATTCAGAAATCTGCCTGCCTTTGCCTCCCAAGTGCCGGGATTAAAGGCATGCGCCACCACCGCCCAGCTCCTACCCCAGTCTTGACTGGCTGGATTCATACCTCACCCCAATCTTGTTACCTTTGAGGATAGGATGTTGGAAGGTTTAAAATCTCTCCTCTGGTGTTTGACTGAGATCAGTTGGGCCGGTTGCCAAAGGGATATCAGATGACCTCTAATTTTATTGTATTTCCATCTGAATACTTACCATGGCACCCCCTCTAGTGTAGGATAGTTGACAATTGCCCTGACAAAGACTTGAGAAAATGATTTAAAAAAAAAAGTGTGATGAGTCCCAGAAAAATATTTCTGCTCATCCTCAGAAAAGACACGAATGTTCCTCCCTCTATTAGCCTATACCTCCTCCAAGATTCTTTTACTCTCTGTCTGCAATCTGCCCATTTGTGGGGCTTTAGAAGTTGATTCCAGTTCCACAGGAATGAGATAGGCTGTCCTTTTTTAATAAAAGACTTATTAGAAGAGACACCAATGGCATAGACAAGCAGGCATAGAGAGCAGCCTGCTGGGGCTCTGAGGAGACTTCAGGCCTGTGTGGCAGGGTTGGGATGAGGTGTCCCTTCTTCCAGGTTTTAGAGGGGATGGGGGGGATGGGGAAGGAGATAGAATACTTTCCTTTTTTTAGTCTGTTGTTGCCAGTGGCAACCAGTGAGTGGTCAGTTAGAGACTGTCAGGTAATAAACATCTTCTTTGGTGACCATTACTGGGAGTCTGCAGGGTGGGGAATGCAAAATCTAGAGAAACAAGTTACTGCTGAGAACCAAATTTCTTTCAGCTGTCATCCTGTAATTAAAATGGCAGTGCTTCACCTGACAGTATGGGCGCATCTAACAAAGATGACCCTGCATTCCTGGTCGTCTTGCTGCCACCTCCTAGGTGCTGGGGTTACAAGTGTGCACAGCCATGCACAGCCCACTTGTCTTATTCTTCTGTTGTGTGTGGTGCACGGAGATGAGCGTGCGGGTACACATACACTTCTGGAGGCTAGCGCAAGATGCCCAGTGTCTTTCTCTATTACTCTCCTCCTTATATGTTTCACTTGGGTCTTTTACTGATGCAGAATGCTATCATTTCAGTTACCAGCGAGCTCTTAGGATGTGCCTATCCTGGCCCTCAGTGCTGGGGTTTCATGCCTGAGTGTTTATGCTCTGCCGGGGATTTGAACTTAGGTCTCCTGCTTGCACAATACGCGCTGTTATCCACTGAGCTTCTCCCTCCCTAGCACCTTTCTCTTATTCTTCACCAACAGTAAAAATGTTTCCTTTGCTCCTTATTACTGGGCCTGAGTCCTGTTACTGATTCCCTAATGTCAAGGAGAAAGGGGACCCAGTTTTGGACCAAGACGTCTATACAACTTTTAGCTGCATTTTTAGTAAAATTTGGCCAGACCAAATGTCAGATTTCCCCTTCCCTTCTTCCATTGTCGTTACAGCTCTTTCCCCACTGACTCTCACTAGACGGGAGAAGGTTCTTTCTTGTGATTAGACCCCAAAGGATGGGATGATGACTACTTAGCTAATTCAGGATGATTTTCACATCTCCTAGCCTTCACTTTGACCATATCTTTCAGGTCCCTTTGCCACAAAACGTAGCATATCCATAGAGATTGGGATCCGGGCACCTTGTGGGGTCATGATTCTGCCACACAATGCCCATGTAATCTTGTTGTTTCGGTGTTAAGCTTGGTGCCTGTATTCATTCATTCATTCATTCTTTCTTTCTTTTCTTTTTTCTTTTCTTTCTTTTTTTTTTTTTGGTTTTTTTGGATTTGTTTTTTTTCGAGACAGGGTTTCTCTGTGTAGCCCTGGCTGACCTGGAACTCACTCTGTAGACCAGGCTGGCCTCCAACTCAGAAATTCGCTTGCCTCTGCCTCCCAGAGTGCTGGGATCACAGGCATGTGCCACCCCTGCCTGGTGCCTGTATTATTTCTACTTTAACTTGCCCCCTAAGGACAAATCCCAAAATTTGCAATGAAACCAAACTTCAGAAATCCTATCATTTGCTTGTAAATTCTTCTGTATGCTTCTCTGATAGGGAATCTTAGGACAGCCTGACCTACCTATGATTCTACTATGCCTGAGGCTGAGGATTGTGAGTCTAAGGCCAGCCTGGACTAAAAAGCGAGACCCAGTCTCAACCAAAACAAACATAATCCCAGAAGCATTCTCTAGCAAGATAACTACTATTTCTACAATGCCATTTAGCACCCAGCCTATGTTTGCATTTCTCAATCTGTTCACTAATGTCTTTTAAAAAATAAAAAGCAGTTTGATTAGGAACCTCAGGATTGCTCATGTGTAGCCAGGTATGATGACCTGCGATTGATTCCTGGAGGCCATTTAGTGGAAGGAGAGAGAGAGAGAGAGAGAGAGAGAGAGAGAGAGAGAGAGAGAGAGAGAGAGAGAGAGAGAGAGGGAGAAGGGGAGGGGGAGTGGAGGGGGAGGGGGAGGGGGGGGAGGAGGAGGAGAATAGAGCCACTGGTAAGTTGTCCTCTTCACTATGTATGGATCAATGCCAGTGTGCCCTCCTGTGGTATACACATGTGCTCTCTGGTGGGGCACTTGGGCCCACCTATGCCGGAGGGGGGATACATAAATGCAGTAAGAGTTTCTTTGTATCAAAGCATTAAATAAAGCTCACAAACTGCATTTTGCTAATTTGTATCTCAGGTCTCTTTATAACAGCTCTCCCTCTGACCCTGCCCCTTTTTTTCTGGTGTCATTTAAAATTTTGTGCGTAAATTAAAAAAAAAAAAATAATTGAGCCAGGGGTGCAATTTAACGAAGGCTGTTGGTGGACTGGGGACTTAACTGTCTTAGCCTGCTAGGGAGCTCAGGTTCTAGAGCGGTCCACCATGCCCAGTGGCTTGACTTCTACTTTTGAATAAAGATTGATTAGAGTTTGCCGGAGTTCTGCTTTCTGGTTCTAGCTGATGGCTCGCAGGTGTGTTATCCAGCACGTTCACTTGGTTTCATTCTTTTTTAAGCTCTTAAACGGGATTTAGCGCTCCCCCCCCACCCCCCAGCATACACACCTCAAGTCGGATCTCCATGCATCAGTTTGGGTGTACCTTACTTTGGTGATGTTAAAAGTTGCTCGCTTGGCTAGAGTTGAAAAGTCTATAGTCTTTTTTAGTAGATACCAACCATTTACAGTCTGCTTAAGGCATCCCAGGAATTTTGTTCTAATTTGTCACCCTGCGGCTTACTCTACAAACTGTACTCAGATTTGCAGGACCTGACCGGCAATATTTTGGCAGGCAGCCAGTACATAGTTTCTCAACCCTGCACTGAATGTGTTGCTTGAAACACGAGTTAATGTTTCATTTACCCGGTACATTTTTTCCCCTTCTTCTTCTTGCAGGCTTATAGTAAGAATTATTTCAAATAGCGGAAGTGCAAATACCCAAAGTTAAACACACTACGTTTTGCTCGCTGAAAATAAAACGAAACCCCCACAATAACTCCCCCGCAATAAGCCTCTGACCCTCTCAGGGACACATGACGCCTTCCTTGAGTATTTTTCAAAAAGACACCTTGCCGGGCTCAGGGAATGACAAAAGACAGAAGACATCGTGGCCCGAGACTGCAGGCCAGGCCGGAAGGACTCTCGCAGCTTCCTGAGCTGGTTCCTGAGAAGCTGCCACCACGGCTGGGACTTTGGCCGTAGGGCGCGGGGCGGCGGGCGCCACTGTGGCCGCTGTGCAGCGCGCAGGCCCCGCGGTCCCCAGGCGCGCGGTTCGCTCCCCAACGAGCCGGTCCTCCGTTCGGAGCATCACCCACCGACGCCCGGCGGCTCCTTCTTGCCGCCGCTCGGTGCAGCTGCGACTTCCCGGAGGCGCCGCCGTCCCAGGCCGGGGGAAGGGCGCAGGCGGTCCCCGGAGGATGGCCCCGGCGAGCCCGCCGCCGCAGCTCTGCGTAGGTTTCCATCTTTATTTGCAGCTGCTCTTCCCAGGCACCGGCCGTGGAGCCTCCCGCAGATGAGGTTCCACGACGCGGGGCGCGGGCTTCGGAGGGCTCCAGGTTTCCCAGATGACTGACACCAGGGTTTCCCACCCAGCGCTGTGGCTGCAGCTCCAGCCCGGGTCCTTCATGTTCGCGATCGAGGTCTCAGGGCGGGATCTTGGGGGATCCCCGAGTCTTTGCTTCCACGGCTTTGCGCCTTGCAAAGCGCAGGGATGAAGTAAAATGAAACAGTGGATTCTGCCGCCCTGCCATATATATATATATATACTTCAAGGTCAAGTGTCCTTTCTTTTTAAATGTTCTGAGCTTCATGCAAGTTAAATCTCTGAATAAACAGCTTTCTGAAAACATTACTCACTAAGAGAGGTGAAGGGCTATCCCAGTTAGTCCTCAAATTGAAAAAAAAAAGAATAATCATTTAGAAGATTACTCACTATACAAGTTTTCACTTGTAAATAGTGATTGATGAGATTGTTAATAATATATTTAAAATAATCAACAACCAGGAGAGGTGCATTTAAATATTAATTTTTATGCTGTTTTGGAGGAGGGTTTAAATATTTGATGTTAGCTTTGACATTAAGAATCAGCCAGAGAAGAAAAATATTTTGCTTTCAGCTGTAGACTGTGGCAATTCGCCTGTGTTGGGTGATGTAGAACAGTGCTCTGTATGTTTCGTATAATCATGTTCTATATAATTCAAAAGGCGTGCGATGGTTTTTGTCAATTTGGCGCAAACCTAGATATATTTGGGAGGAGG
Source organism: Apodemus sylvaticus (assembly GCF_947179515.1). Lineage (NCBI taxonomy): Eukaryota > Metazoa > Chordata > Mammalia > Rodentia > Muridae > Apodemus > Apodemus sylvaticus. Next base: position 30,213,195 of record NC_067484.1, read on the forward strand.
GAATCTCAACAGTTTAAGTGTGCCACTCCCCCATCCCTGTCGGATTGGTCTGTGGGCAAGTCTGTGGGGTATTGTTCTTGATTAATGATTGATGAGGGAGGCTCCTGCCCAGTGAGGCACTCCTGAGCAGGTGTATATAAAAGCAAACTGAGCAAGCCGGGGGTGGGGGGGTAAGTCAGTGTCTTCCGTGGTCTCTGTTTCAGTTCCCGTCTCCTGGTTACCTTGAGTTCCTGACTTGTTTTTACTCAGTGGACTGTAACCTGAGATATGTAAGCCAAATGAGTCCTTTCCTCCGAGTTGCTTATGAACTAAGATGACTTGATTGTGATATGAGAAACCAAAAGTGGTTTCCATTGAGCCACATCCCAGCCCTAGAAAGAATAGATTTTGACAACATAAAACCAGTCATTTAAAAAAAAATTATCGCTCTTCCTCATGTTACTTGTTAATAGTTCACGAAATAAAATCTATTTTAGCATCAACACTTTTTTTTTTTGGCTTTATTTCAGATGACTGTAGTCTGATTTTTGGAATGCAGATGCCCACGTGGAGTCTTGGAACCCAACTTGGCCTAGGAGTAGCATTCTTTAAAAGGTGAGGTGGCTTGTTGGCTCTCTGGGCAAGCAGGGCTCACAAGGTTCTCTCTCTCTCTCTCTCTCTCTCTCTCTCTCTCTCTGTCTGTCTATAAGGAATAAATGTAAGCAATATAAAAGACTCTCTGTCTATAAGCAATAATGTAAACAATATAAAAGAAATAAAAGAAATTACAAATATAACCCAGCCCAGAGTGTGTGAGTGTGAAATGTGATAAAGGTGAATGCTCTGACTCAGTGAATGCCTCATTTAATTGACTGAAAAGATACCATGGAGACCAAGTCTGGAGAGTGTGTGTGGGGATGATAAGCCTGGAGTTAGGTAAAGTGGTGCTGCAGGCCTGAGCTGAAAGAGACTCAAAAGCCCTGCGCTGACGACTTAGGCCTGGCTCACTCCCGAGAGCCCCAAAGGAGACTCTTCCTGTTGAGACTGATCTCATTCCCAGAGCCAGCCCACGATTCCAGACCCCCAGCTCTGGGCCAAGGCTCCAGTGGGATCCAAAGCACAGTGAGGAAACCTGGGGCCTTGCCTGCATGTGCTTCCACCGGAACTAGGCTACACACTTTACACACTTAGCAGACCAGAGGTGAGAGTGTGTGTGTGAATGAATGAGATCCCTTTTCGCTTTATATTTGTTCATTGTTGCTTATGAATAAATACTAGTGTAACTTGATTTATGGAGTCACATCATAGGCACTTTCTTACTCTCATTCTCAGCTCCATCCCTAAACCTCTCTCTCTCTCTCTCTCTCTCTCTGTGTGTGTGTGTGTGTGTGTGTGTGTGTGTGTGTGTGTATGTGTGTGTGTGTCTTTCTTCCCTCCTCTCCCCTCCTCCTGTTTGTAGGGTCTGGTAGAGTGCTTGCCTAGCATTTGAAGTCCTGAATTTCATCTTCAGGAACACACACACACACACACACACACACACACACACATACACACATTAAAAATCAAAATCAAACCCTTGGACCTTTTTAGTTAGGATTATGATTTCCCACGTGCTTGGATCAATGGAGTGGATGGGTGAACCAAGAAATGGTTTCAGTTTTCTGCTTGTTTCTTTTGGAAAACTTTTACCAAAGAGGCTCAAGGGACGGCTGTTCTTGCTTCCTCCTAAGGGTGAATGAGCCTGGCATTTCTCTGTAGAGTACACACTGGATGAAAAACTTGTTCTGTGTACCTACTTAACAGTCTCTAAGCCTTTTTGTCAAAGCCAAACAGGAGTAACTTCTGTCTCTCTACTTGTTGCTATGACTGTAAGTTCTCAGTGTCAGGTAATTTTGCAAGGTGGGGAGAAAGGATATATATTATACACACACACACACACACACACACACACACACACACACTCTAGAATTAGGACTGAGTTCTCACCTGGTACATACTCTACCCTGAAGCAAACCCAAAGGCCTCTGCAAATTTTATTTTGAGTCAGAATTTGACCAAGTTGCTCAGGTTAGTCTTGAACTTGTGGTTGCCTCAGCTTCCTGAGTATTGTGAGGATTACGGGCACTTCCTTTTCCAGTTCTTGGACTATTTAAGAAAGCATGGTGGCCTTGCTGATTCTGGGAGAGAATGAAGTCCTCCCCTTTCCATTATCTCTACAAGACTGGGAAGCAGGGACATCTTTTGCCTATAATACTGAAGACAACACTGAAATAGGAGTTCAGGAAGTCTGAGTGTGGGAAGAAAAGGAATCTAGTGTCTGAAGTCATTTAAGTGTATGTTTGTCCCTCTGTATCCCCAACTGGTTTCACTACATAGTCCAGGCAGGCCTTAGAGCAATCCTCTGTCTCAACCTCCAAAGTGCTAGAATTACAGTCACCAACTCTAGACTTCCCCTACCCCAAGTGAGTGTATTATATTGGAGATGAGTTACATGGTCCTAAAGTTTTCTTCACTAGAATATGGAGCAGCAATAGAATGCTAGCGGGCTCTCTGGTTCTTTTATGCCTTCTATCTCCCTGTCTTTCTTTATTTGTTTCTTTGTTTCTTTCTTTCTTTTTTTTTTTTTTTTTGAAACAGGGTTTCTCTGTATAGTCCTGGCTGTCCTGGAACTCACTCTGTAGACCAGGGGCTGGCCTTGAACTCAGAAATCTGCCTGCCTCTGCCTCCCAAGTGCTGGGATTACAGGCTTGTGCCACCATCGCCCAGCTCCTGTTGTCCTTTCTTTCCTTGTCTCTAAGGCTCCTCTCATCAGATTGATGCCAGCCTGATGTTTTTCTTCTCCTTGGAAAGAAGGTAGACATTTGAAGGCAGGGATAGTTTTCTCATTTGCTGTGCTGTGTATTCATCTGCATTGAGGGCTTACAGGTTAGGTCCTGTTGCAGAGTGGGTGGGGCCTGCTGAGTGGGTTCCCTGGATAGGTTGAGCTGTGTCAATGCCTTTGCCCTGAGTTTGGTGCAGGGAAGCTGGAGGCCTGCACCTTTGTGCCTGTCTTACACCAACACCTGCTCCCCAGCCTTCCTTCTCCCTGCTTGCTCATACCCACAGGTCCTTAGTCACAACTGCTCAAACAGGGTTCTCTGGTGAGAGGAAGTGGGCGTAGGGGAGTAATTATCAAGTTACCATTTAGGAATTTCATCATCTTGGGAAACACAAAAGCCTTTTGAGGAGTGTCAGCCAGGTGAGAATCCACAGCACGGCCACACAGGTGCTGTTATCTTAATGTCCTTGGTCTTCAGTTTGACGGGCCAGAGGGATGGGGACTGGGGTGGTGACAGATCTGGCCAGCTGCTTTCTCATTGTTGGCATCCACTCAGCACTAGCAATACAGGGAGGAGGCAGGTGGCAGATTGCTGCAGATCCTGTTGCCTAGGCTAGCCCTAGTTTATGTTGTTAAATGAAGTTCCCTGTAGAGAGGGGGGTTACAGGGGAGCCATCTCTACATTACTCATTCTATAGGTCTTATTAATGATTGTAGATGGTTGGAATATTACAGACCTAGAACCATATTAGTCTCTTAAACAGGCATTTGCCTAACTCAATGTTTGACTTAGCATCCTTTGATTCTTACTTAGTTAAATCCCTTTGGAGATTCAACATGGTGGTTGAATGAGAATGGTCTCCAGAGGCTCAAATATTTGAATGCTTGGTCCCAAGCTAGTGGAACTTTTTGGAAAGGTTAGGGCAGGTGGCCTTGTTACAGTAGATGTGACTTTGTTGGAGGAAGTGTGCCTCTGGGGGTGGGATTTGAGGTTTCAAAAGTTCAGGCCATGCCCAGTCTCTGCCTGCCAATCAGAATGTAAAGCTCTCAGCTACTGCTCCAGTGCCATGCCTGTCAATTTCCTGCCTTGATGATCATGGGTTAACCCTCTAATACTGGGGGCTGAAGAGATGGCTCAGTGGTTAAGAGCACTGAATGCTTTTCCAGAGATCCTGAGTTCAATTCCTAGCAGCCACATGGTGGCTCACAACCATCTGCAATGGGATCCAATGGCCACTTCTGGTTGTGTCTGAAGACAGCTATAGTGTACTCACATACATAAAATAAATGAATCTGTAAAAATCCCTCTAATACTGTGAGCAAGCTCCTAATTAAATCATTCTTTTGTAGGAGCTGCCTTGGTCATGGTATCTCTTCGCAGCAGTAGAACACTCAGGTGTCTCTGACTCCTTGGTCAATAGAACACTCAGATGTGTATAACAACAGACAGACACCCTGGCTTCCAGTAACCCCAAAGCTAAGAATGTCATCAGATAATGTCTAAGCCTGACAGCAGGGGTTTACCAGCCTACATACCTGAGGCTCCCACCAATGTATTTTAAATGTGTCTTTATTCTGTTTCTATAAAAACTTTTGTGAATCTGTCACCACATTGGAATGTGGTATTTGGGGTTTCTGGGCTGTGTGATCGGACATATTTGGCGTTAGAATAAGCTATCTCTTATTCTTTTCAATGTGAGAGCTGTGTTTTTGCTGTTGTTCCTGTGATTATTCATGCTATTCTTCCACACTCAAAGGTGTCCCTAGCCAGAGAACGAGTCAATGACCTAGTCATAGATGGTGAGTCTGGTCCCTTGGGCGCCTGTGGTTTGGTCTTAGAGAAACTGAGTTGAGGAGGATTATCAGTAAACAAGATAAGGAGTGGGCTGCCACCTGGTGATGCTGCTGCTGTTGGTTTTCTGAGAAAGTTTCCTGGAGGAGAATTGATCCATATTGCAGATAAGGCTGCCTTAGGTGTTCTTTGGGAGAAAGGATGTACTTGATATATAACCTGCTTGCTGTAACCTCTTTAATCAAGTACTTAACATAAATGGTGTCATTCAAATGAAGGCAGGGGAATGAGGGTTAGGGTGTGGCTCTGTGGTTGGATGCATGATGAATAGAGCAGGTGAGGTTGTGAATTCAATTCCCACTACAAACCCCAAACAAACCCTGGCCAGTAAGGGAGTCTCCAGGGCAACTAATTTCATCCTCTCTTATTATCCTCCATCTCTTGTCTTTTTTGTAACAGCTACAAAGTAAGGATTACAGGTGGTCACTGGATTACCTGAGTAGCTGCAGAAGCATCTCTTTTTCTAAGGCATCTCCAGTTCTGAGGGGGTTTGTTAACTTTGGATAATGATTCCATGTATGTGCTCAGTTGGTTTCTTTTTTCTTTTCTTTTTGTTTTTAGAAAGGTTTTCACTGGGTAGTCCTGGCTGGCCTGAACACACTATATAGTAGATCAGGTTGGCCTCAAACTCTCAGTGATCCTCCTGTTTCTGCCTTCAGAATGCTGGGATTAAAGGCGTGTACCATCACCCCTGGCCTCTATTTTTCTTTGGATAGGGTTTTCAGTGTGGCTCAGTGCAGAACGCCACTGTGAAATGAACCAGACACTTAAAAATTTTTTTTTTTCTACACAGGGTTTCTCTGTGTAGCCTTGGCTGTCCTAGAATTCACTCTGTAGGTCAGGTTCATTTCAAACTCACATAGGTTCACTTGCCTCTGCCTCTGGAGTGCTGGGATTAAAGGCTGGAGCCACCACTGCCTGGCTGAGCCAAACACTTTTATTTCTGTGTTTTGGGTGTGAATAGTCCCGAAGCCTGGACTCTGCAGAGACTCGTTGTCTAGCAATGAGAGTGTTATTGACTCCATGTCTATGAACCAATGCAGTTCTTGGATTCATGCCTAAAAGCCAAGTGTGCAAAGCCAAGTTTTCTCTCTCTGCTCATTTGGGATCTCTGGTCACTGCCACGACCTCACTCACCTCTTGTTGTGCATGGCTTCTGTGATGTCCAGGCTCTCTGTGGCCTGCTGCCCCTTGCCCTCCTCACACTCTCACCTTGCACACATGCTGGGAAATCCTGCAGCAGCTAGAACGAAGCTTGTAACATACATGGCTCCAGGCATCTTCTCATCCACTGTGCAACTCGGACGTCTCAAAAAAGCGCTTCCTTCATGGGGTGCAAAGTTAGCCAAGATTCAGGATGAGCACAGGAACGTTCTAAGCGTCCTTCAGAAAAGCTCTGGCACATCAGGTCATACGGAAGAAGGCCATCTGGACTTTCAACACTAATTTGCTGGGGAAACCCATCTTTGTGGAAACATGCACAGTCAAGTTTCAGGGTTTTTCTTTCCTGTTTCCCTGTAGGTACAGCTCAGGACTGGGTCCCATCTCCACTATTGCTCTCCTCAGGCTTTCATGGTGACTTCTTGATGACCTTGATTCTCTTCTGCCAGCAACTTCTGGGCAGGAGACATGGCTCTGCTCAGATGGGGACTGAGAAGACAGAACTTCCATCCGTTGAGGAGGAGGAGAGCGTTGCTGCTGAAACTCACAGTCGTCGTCATCTCTGTGCTTCTGTTTTGTGAATATTTCATCTATTACCTGGTCCTCTTCCGGTGTGGTTGGCCTGAGGTGAAGACCCTAGCCCATGGCGGTAGTCAGGAGCCTGTACTGAAAGCCATGTTTCTAGCCGACACTCACTTACTCGGGGAGATAAGAGGGCACTGGCTGGACAAATTACGAAGGTAAGGCATCCTTCTGGAATCGGGTAGGCAGGAAGGCGTGGCCCTCTCTCCACAGGTCGGCTGGAAAGCTTCCGGTCATAGCCACATGTCCTTCTAAAGACGTGTAGGGCTTTGAATTTTTCTCCTACTAATTTTTAAGCACCTATTATATGCACCTGTAATTACAACCTGGTCTGGGCTGCTGACTGGTTCTGGGAGTTTGGCGAGTCTGTAAGTCCTGCCTCTGGGTCAATTACTGGGTTAGTACTGGAAACCATAGCTGTGTGAGGAAGGTACCCACACACCCTCTGGGATGAGGAAGTGGTCTCTGGGCAGGAGGATATAGATCTGCATTGGTGGTTCTTTTTCATCTTGGTGGTATGTGAGTTTGAGCACATTGGGTCTTTTGACTCCTCTGTGCAGCCAGAGGCGTGAGGCAGGTGTGTGCCTGTCTCCCCGAGGATGGGTGAGGTCTTGCCTCTTCAACTCTGACCTGCCGAAGCTTAATCTGTTTTTGTACTAGCAAGTTTTTCTTGTTTTCTTCTTTGAACTGATGCAAAATGCCCAACATATACTATCACTATCTGGTTTTGCACACACACGAAGTGGCGTTTGCACGATCAAAATTTTTGTGCAGTTGTTGCTACTCCCCACCCCCAGATGTTTTCCTTTTGAATGGCAACTGAACCCATGAAGCACCAAGTTCTCACTTTCCTCACTTCTCTTGTCCCTGGAAGCCACCACTGTACTTCCTGCCTCTGTGAACCTGACTACTGCAGTCCTTTCATATAAGAGGAACCACACAGCATTTCTTTCGGTGACTGGCTTATATCAAGTCACTTAGCACAATGTTCCTCAGGGTTCACCCAAGTTGTAGACATGCCAAGATTTCATTCCTTTGAAAAACTGAACCATATTTGAAGGGGGCTTAAAAAGAGAGAATGGGGGATTTAGAGAATGTGGCACGGTGGTGTGGGGGGAGGGGATGCTTAGGCAGCCGTGCCCAGGCACCTCTTCCCCCTGAAGGACCACACGCACACAGACATGGTATAGAATAGAGTTTATTCAGGGCAGAGGATGGGCGTTAGAGAGGCAGAGAGGGAGGGAGGGAGGGAGGGAGAGAGAGAGAGAGAGAGAGAGAGTAGAGAAGTGGGAGTGGAAGCCGGCCATGACCACGTGGAGAGGAGGGAGGGGAGGAGAGCCCAAGAGGGGCAGAGAGGTGGGAGTGCGATGAGAGAGTGAAGCGAGAGTGAGGAGGGGCAAGTAGCCCCTTTTATAGTGGGCCAGGTCTATGGGGCGGGGCATACCTGGCTGTTGCCAGGTAAGTGTGGGGTGGAGCTTAGACAGAATACCAACAATATTCCCTTGTCTGGACCTCACATTTTTGTCTCTTTTTGAGACAGAGACTTACTGTGAAGCCTAGGATGGCTTTAAACTCACTGTGAAGCAGGCTGGCTTTATATTTCGGCAATCCTAGCAGCCTTTCCAGGGCTGGGATTACAGGCCTGGTGTAATTCCACATTTTGAAAATTCTTTCATCTTGGGTAAACACTGGAGTTGGTGCCTGTGACCGAGGCATTGACAGGGCTTTTGCCAGCAGCCATTTTTATCCTGCAGCAGTTCCTTGTCTTAGCTTTTAATCCCCAAGACAAAATAAGTTAAAAGGAGAAACTGTTTATTTTGGTTAACTGTTACAGCGGCTCAGATCTTCAGTGCCTGTTTTCTTATTTCTGGCCTTGAAGTGAGGCACGGTGGAGGAATTTGCAAAGCAGAGGAGCTCAGATCGCTGTGGACAGGAAGCAGAAAGGACAGGAAGGGGTCAAGGACAAGGTCCCTATTGGCCTATTCCTTCCTGCTAGGCCATGCTTCCCAATCATTTCATCATACTATGAATCCACTCTGGAATTGCTCCATTTCCAAAGCCCATCAGTGGGTAACCAAACCTGTCACATACGAGCTCTCAGGGGACATTGCAGATCTGACTGACTGTAACCCTCCTTATCACAGTTCAGTTGTTCTCTAAAATGTGAGCATTTCTTCAAGAGGTGGTATCCTGTGACTGCTGCAGGTGCAGGTGACCTAAGGTTGGCAGAGCGCACAGGATATAGATGTTCCTAGTGTGGGGAGAAAGAGGCAAGAGGAAAGAAGAAGGGGAATCGACTGCCAGGTCCTTCTATAAAGAGTTCTGGCCAATGGCGTCGGGAAGGCCAGAGTGAGGCTGCACTTCCTGAGCTTTGACTGGGACTTGTGAGTTGATCAGCCCCTCTGGATAGTTTTTCCTTCTCATCTGCCAGTGCTAACGCACTGATGCTCTGCCACAGAGCCACCTCTGGCTCTGGTAGAACAAACCTTTAAGTAGTAATGTATACCAAATACTTGGGGTCTAAAAATTACGGATTAAAAACAAAAACACCTTTCTTTTATTTCTGTAGGGCATAACATTCTTCTTTAGAGGAGCAACATCCTGGAACAAAGCCTGGAACGATGAGGGAGGGAATCCATAGGACAGTGACTCCGGCTGGAGTTGAGGAGGAGGAAGGTGGGGCGGACTGAATGTGGCCGCGCCCCCTGTGCCTGTGGGCTGTGGCTATTCTTTAAGCACTGGCTAATTTAATCCTTGAAAGTGGGTGCTTTCCACTTTTAGTAAAGAATTTAATTTTTTTTAAAAAGATTTGTTTATTCATTTTATGTATTCACTGCTGCTCTCTTCAGACACACCATAAGAAGGTATCAGACCCCATTGCAGATGGTTGTGAGCCACCATGGTTGCTGGGAATTGAACTCAGGAAGAGCAGTCAGTGCTCGCTCTTAACTGCTGAACCTTCTCTCCAGCCCAAGAAATTAATTTCTTTTGAAAACAGTCTTTCTATGTCGTTCGTGTTAGCCTTGAACTCATGGTCCTCTGGCTGTGACAGGAGCGCACCCAAAGCTGGCAACAGTGGTTTGTTTCTCCTCCTTCCTTCTTCCTTCTTCTTCTTCCTCCTCCTCCTCTTCTTCCTCCTCTTCTTTGTCTTCATTACTAAGGAAGAAATTGGGAATCAGAGTAGAAATATTCTCCACGCTCCACTTACCAACAGGTGGTGCTGGGCATTTAAGCCATTGCCTGTCCGAGCGAACACATTCTCACCTTCGGGGCGATCACACATATCTGAAATTGACTGGATTTACTGTTGCAATTTCTTTCTTTGTTTCCCTGTAACACTGAGGTTGAAGTCTTTTTAAGAAGGGAAGCTTGAGGGGCTGGAGAGATGGCTTATTGGTTGAGAGCACTGTCTGCTCTTCCGAAGGTCCTGAGTTCAAATCCCAGCAAACACATGGTGGCTCACAACCATCTGTAATGAGATCTGATGCCCTCTTCTGGTGTGTCTGAAGACAGCTACAGTATACTTACATATAATAATAAATAAATCTTAAAAAAAAAAAAGGGAATTTTGAGCTGCATTTGTAGATCCAGAGCCTTCACACCTAAATAACAAGAAAAGAAAGAAATAAAACCGAACACACTCTCACTGTGTAGCCATAGCTGCCCCGGAAGTTGCTATGTAGATTAGGCTGGCCCTAAAATCACAGAGATCTGCCTGCCTCTGGTGTGCTCAGATTAAAGAACCACCCCACCTCACACTGGGATAATTCACCTTCTAAGCGGCTGAGCAGGACCAAGTAGCTTCCTTCACCCAAGAAACAGACTGATTTTTTTTTTTTTCCTCAAGGGAGTGGCAAATGGAGAGAGCTTTTCAGACAGCTCTGTGGTTGCTGCAACCGGAAGTCGTCTTCATTTTGGGGGACATCTTTGACGAAGGGAAGTGGAGTTCCGCCCAGGTAGGACCTGGGTTCTAATTCTGTCTTGAGGATTTTACTTTGGCAGCCCAGACAGTCCATGAAGTTCTAGTGGCTTGAGCTGGGAGTTTTTCTTAGTTCTGATGATGGAACTGTATAGTCTGGGATGATGCTCGCTGGGGGATGGGTGTTTAAAATGGATGAGGCCCTTCGTTTGCCCCCTAGGTCCTCGATACAGTCTCTCTTGGAGATCCTTAGAGTTCCTCCTCAAAGCTAGTCTTGGGTTAGGTCAGGTAATCTCTTATTTATCTATGATGGAAATATGTGGTCAGGTTGACATTATTTATATAATTGGATTGTAGTCTCTCTTAGTCAGGGTTTCTATTCCTGCATGAACATCATGACCAAAAAGCAAGTTGGGGAAGGAAGGGCTTATTCTGCTTACACTTCCATATTGCTGTTCATCACCAAAGGAAGTCAGCACTGAACCCAAGCAGGTCAGGAGGCAGGAGCTGATGCAGAGGCCATGGAGGGATGCTACTTACTGGCTTGCTTCCCCTGGCTTGCTCAGCCTGCTCTCTTATAGAACCCAGGACTACCAGCCCAGAGGTGATACCACCCACAAGGGGATCTCCCCGCTTGATCACTAATTGAGAAAATGCCTTTACAGCTGGATCTCATGAAGGCACTTCCTCAACTGAAGCTCCTTTCTCTGTGATAACTGCAGCCCGTGTCAAGTTGACACACAAACCCAGTCAGTACATAGTCCTTTAACCTTCTGGAGAAAAGTAGAAATAGGCAAGATAGTGTTATCTCCCCGGAAACCAGATTTGCAGGATAGATGTTAAGATGGACAGTGAACTTCATACACTTCTTCTCTTCCTCTGGTGACACAGGAGATTGAACCCAGGGCCTTGAGCATGCTAGGCATGTGCTCTACCATTAAGCTATGTTCCGGCCCCTAGCTTTATCCCCGTTTAGCTGTACATTGTGGGAATCAGTTACTTGCCACTGTACTCTGCTTTCCTTTCTTATGAGTGATGCAGAAGGAGCCACAGGGACCTGTGTGAGGTTCCCCTGCATCTGGGGCCTGAGATGGCTGGGTCCTGGGTGTGGGGATGATGCACAGCTTTGCGTAACCAGAGAGCCGTCCCGTCCCAGTGCTCTGCTTATTAGATTTTAAGACGAACGAAAAGGACTATTCTTGCTATTGATTTAAAAATGTCCCACCACTGATGTTTTTAAAGGAAGGAGTTTTTAATTGGGGAATATTCATGGATCCATTGACATTTGCCAGAACAGTCTAAAAGCTTTTAGCACAAAATCTTTGGGGCTGGAAAGAGAACTCATCAGGGAAAGGTGCTCTGCTGCCTAGCCTGCTGCCTACACGATGGAAAGGAAGAACCAACTCGGACACAAATAAATGACTAAAATGTAAAATAATTTTAAGAAGGCCTGGACTAGCTTTGGACCTGTTGTTTAAACCATTGTAATATTTCTTATAATTAAACATGTGGGAACAGAAAAGCCAATGGTTTTCATCTTTCTTAATGCTGTGACCCTTTAATACAATTCCTCATGTTGCGGTGACCCCCCAACCATAAAATAATAATAATTCCTCCTCCTCCTTCTCCTCCTCTTCTTCTTCTTTCTCTTCCTCTTCCTCCTCCTCCTCTTCTTCCTCTCTCCCCCTCCTCCTCCCTCCCTCCTGTTCCTCCTCCTTCCTTTAAAGACTTTATGCTTATGAGTCTTTGCCTGCACCAGGTATATGCAGTGCCCTCGGAGGCCAGGAGAGGGTGTTAGATCCCCTGGAACTGTAACTACAGATGGTTGTAAGCTGCTATGGGGATTCTGGGAATCAAACCCAGGTCCTCTGCTAGAGCAGAAGAGCCATCTCCTAATAACCTCTTATGGACTGAGAGTCAAAAACTTAAAAACTGACAAAATCAGGGAGGACTGTCAAAGAGATAAAACTTGTTTTCCTTGGAGCTCTCGAAGAAGAGTGTTAAACCAGCAAATGGGTCATCACTGCTAGAGCCAGAATACACTTGACCTTTGCAATGAAGCCAACTGTGCTGGTTAGGTTTTAGAGTCTCGACACAAAGTATAGAGATGTGGGAACAGGGAATATCACTTAAGATATTATCTCCATCAGATTGGCCCTTGGAACATTCTTCTTTATTGCCAATTGATGGAGGGCAAGTGGGGGGGATGGTAGGTCATTATGGGCAGTATAAGATTTGTTTTTTTTTTTTTTTTTTTTTTTTTTTTTGAGACAGGGTTTCTCTGTGTAGCCCTGGCTGTGCTGGAACTCACTCTGTAGACCAGGCTGGCCTCGAACTCAGAAATCTGCCTGCCTCTGCCTCCCAGAGTGCTGGGATTACAGGCGTGCGCCACCAGTGCCCGGCTTGTTTTTTTTTTTTTTTTTTTTTTTGAGACAGGGTTTCTCTGTGTAGCCCTAGCTGTCCTGGAACTCACTCTGTAGACCAGGCTGGCCTCGAACTCAGAAATCCACCTGCCTCTGCCTCGCAGAGTGCTAGGATTACAGGGGTGCGCCACCACTGCCCAGCCCCTGGGCAGTATAAGAAAGGTAGCTGAGGGTGAGTGTCTTAGTCAGGGTTTCTATTCCTGCACAAAACATCATGACCAAGAAGCAAGTAGGGGAGGAAAGGGTTTATTCAGCTTACACTTTCACATTGTTGTTCATCACCAAAGGAAGTCAGGACAGGAACTCATACAAGGCAGGAACTTGGAGGCAGGAGCTGATGTAGAGGCCATGGACCGATGTTCCTTACTGGCTTGCTTCCCCTGGCTTGCTCAGCTTGCTTTCTTATAGAACCCAAGTCTACCAGCCCAGGGATGGACACACCCACAGCCCAAGTGGGCCTCCCCACCTTGATCACTAATTGAGAAAATGCCTTACAACTGGATCTCATGGAGGCATTTTCTCAATGGAGGCTTCTTTCTCTGGGATAACTCCAGCTTGTATCAAGTTGACACACAAAGTCAGACACACAACGCCTATCAACACACAAGCCGACAGAGAGTATAGTGAGCTTGGATGTAAGACAGTCATCATTGTTCCTTGGTGGTTGACTCTTTAGTTCCTGTCTCTGGGTTCTTGCTGCAAGTTCCTGTCTTAGCATCCCTTGATGAATGGCTATAACCTGTGCACTACAATAAGCCCTTCCCTTCCCACGTTGCTTTTGGTCTGTGTTTTATCATGGCAGAAACAAGCTTGGATACCCACCAGATTTTTTCCTCTCATCACTAAACTTGAACAGTAGTCTTCTTAATCTACCTTATAATTTCATTCATAAAAGAAAACTTCTGCTTTTTATTTTTGTTTTTGAGGCAGGCTCTAGTCCTGGTTACTCTGAAACTTACCATATAAACATTTTTAAGTTAGTTTAATGGCTTAAAACTTCAACTGAGCCGGTAATCCCAGCACTTGGGAGGCAAAGGCAGGTGGATTTCTGAGTTCAAGGTCAGCCTGGTCTACAGAGTGAGTTTCAGGACAGCCAGGACTACACAGAGAAACCCTGTCTTGAAAAACCAAAAACCAAACCAAACCAAACCAAAACTTCAACTGACAGGTGATCTTCCCACATTAGTCTCTGGGATGTTGGAATTACAACAGGTCCATGTCTGACATTGGAAATTCTTCAAGATGAGAAGTATATAAACTAGCTCGTGTTTATTTGACTGAATTTTAAAACTTAGTCCTTGAGCCTTGTTGCAAACTGCATCCTTTGTACAATGTGACTTCAAAAATAACAAAACTATAGCTGTCAAGTCTCTTGCACATACTCTCCTCAATGACTTTTCTTAAATCTATAATGTGGACACTTAATAAACCTAGGTCTGGGGAAAGATGGCTCAGAGGGTAAGAGGACTGACTGTTCTTCCAGAGGTCCTGAGTTCAATTCCCAGCAACCACATGTCAGCTCACAACCAAATGTAAATAAAATCTGGTGCCCTCTTCTGGCCTCCAGGCATACATGCAGGTAGAACACTATATCTATGTCTACATCTACATCTACATCTAATCTATATCTATAAATCTAAAAACTTAAAAACTGCTTCCTCTGATTCTTTTTTGACATTCTTTTCTTTGTCTTAAGTTACGATCCTGACTTCCTAAGTGTGGAGTCCCTAAGGGGAAAATTCCTCAGTGTATTATGGTAGACTCTGCTGTATTTACCACAGCTGCTAATGGATGTCTTGGAAAAAAGGATTTTGTCTTGGGGGCAGGCGCAGGTTTGCCTTCTCCAGTCAAGACGGAACCTTTTTCGGGCAGAGGGAAGAGGGCAGTTTGTGGTTCAGCTGTGGCTCTTGTCCCTTCAGGCCTGGGCAGACGACGTGCAGAGGTTTCAGAGGATGTTCAGACACGGCAGCCAGGTGCAGCTGAAGGTGGTCATTGGCAATCATGACGTTGGCTTCCACTACCAGTAAGGAGTGTGTGAGAAAAGCAGGCCTCGAGAGTGCTTGCTCGGCCACTGGTGTTTTACAGTTGCTGAGACTTGGGGGAAGCCTTATTTGTGCTTTACTGAAGGACTTTGCTTTCCATCAGAGGTGTAGGTTCTGAAATGGAGGCTCAATTAAAAAAATCTTGGCCTATTTACACCTTTAACAAATATCTGGCCTGAATGAGTTGTGTGTGCCATGTGAAGAATTAACTTTAAATGTAATAATTAATTAATAAATTAATTAACTAATTTTTTGAGACAGGGTCTCGTTGTGTAGTTCAGCCTGACTGAAACTCACTATGTAGACTAGGCTCGCCCTGAACTCTGCCTGCATCTGTTCCCAGGTGACGGGATTAAAGGTGTCACTATACCCAGCTATATTGAGACTCAGTCTTACTATGTAGTTCAGGCTAGCCTCAAACTTGCAGTGCCCCTTGCCTTCAACCTCTGACACGTAGTGTCAGACTCTTTTAGAAGTCAGTCAACAAGTCCACGTGCTCTTTGCTAGCTCACACTGCAGTGTGCTAGCTCATGTGCCAGTCACTTTAAGTACTTTCTGTCCCTTAACTCCTCTCTTTTTCCTGTGCTGTTACTTATTGCTCCACTGGGGTCCCAGGGAGCTAAGTGACTTGTCCCCTCTCACGATAAACAGCGGCCTTGACCTTTGAGCCTCAGTTGCCTGGGTCCAGTTAATAATGCCAGATTATGGAAGTTATTTTTTGTGTTCGTGGTAACTCGGCTTGACCTGAAAAACGTTTCTTTTATAATTGGATACAGGATGAGTAAATACAGAACAAAGCGATTTGAGAAAGTGTTCGGCTCTGAAAGACTGTTCTCTCTGAAAGGAGTTAAGTGAGTATTTATCTACAAACTTCTTTTTTTAGTGAGGTGCTAGAGGGGTGAAGCTCAGAGCCTATGACCCTTCCACTGAACTGTGCCACCAGCTCAAATCCACTGGCATTCAAAGGTGGCTGTCATACGGTCGGACCCTTGTTCTGTATCAGCTTTTACCTTGCTTGCAGAGTGATAGTCACTGTGGTAACGGATGGATGGAAAACCTAGAACCACTCACAATGAGCCAGTCAGCCCATGACTCCGCCCACCCAGTATGGGTGTGGCATGACCCCGCCCACTCAATGTGGGCGTGGAATTCTAGCTGTATTGCCCCGTGTGTTGTAGTGTCATACATTCAGCAGCACACTCTATAAAGGTCCTTGTGTGGCTCTTTTGTTTTACTCTTGCAGACGGGATCTTTCCATATTACCCTTGCAGTGGCAAACTCCTGAGTTGGGACTGTATCCACACCTGCACAGGTGACACAGGCTCAGAGCTTGCCCAAGGTTATGCTTCTAACTGGATGCTGGATTGAGAGCTAGGCAGACCCCATGGCTTCTCTCCTATAGGATTTCCTACAAGTTACAAGTTGGTTCCTTTTCTCATTTGGAGTAGCAGAAACGAGCGCAGCTTCATCGTAATATGATATAACACGATTTTTGTTTCACCAATATGAACTCACAGTTTAGCTGGGGTTAAGCTGCTCTTGGGCTTGTGTCATTACACTATGGACGCATGGTGTTTCCATGGGGACAATGGGACGAGGCTCACACGTGTCCAGTGGCCTGACCTTCTCTGCCTGCTCCTGTCTGCCTCAGCTTTGTCATGGTCAATAGCGTCGCAATGGAAGGGGATGGTTGTGCCATATGCTCTGAAGAGGAAGCTGAACTCAGAGAGATCTCTCGTAAACTGAATTGCTCCCAAGAGGTAGGAGACCTCTGTGCTCATGTCTCCCAAAGGCGCCACAGTCAGGTGCACCAGCTGTTAGACACCCAGCTCCTCTTCCCTCTCCCAGTGGTAACCACTGGGCCTGATGGGTTAACGAGGTGACTTCTGACCAGCAGGTGCCGGGATCCAACCAGTGTGACCGTGAGCCGCGGCTCCCCTTGTCCGCCCCCGTGTTGCTGCAGGTGAGCTGGGGGGAGGGGGTTAAGGACCACCACCCAGCACTTCTGAGAATATCAATGACGTCAGCTTCATTTGGCCAGCACTACCCACTCTACCGGGCCAGCGATGCCAATTGTTCTGGTGAAGATGCGGCTCCTCCAGAGGAAAGGAACGTCCCCTTTGAGGAGAAATATGATGTTCTTTCTCGGGAAGCCTCACAAAAGGTGTGTGGTGATGTGACCTCATGCCAGTGTCACATGGGGACAATGAATGGACACACAGGGCCTTTGTTAGGTTACCAGCTGCAGAGAGGGGGAAGGGCTTTGACACTATCACAGATTTCCGCTCAGTCTGTTTGTCCCCTTCCCCTTCTTTGGTAGATCCACTATTTCCTAATCTCAATGAGACTTGCATTCTCTGCTAATCTTTACATTAGCAAGATTTAAAATCAACTTAAATGCATTGAGTGTAAATGAAATTTAGAGTCTAATTTTGGGGATTTAGTTAGAAATGTACTTTCTCAAATATATATATTTAAGAAATGTACACATAATATATAACATTTAGGTATTATAATATAAATACTTATTAAAATGTAAACATACAAATCTTAAGTATGAATGTAAATCTATATTTTAAATATAAATATATTTGTGAAAAAATAATTATGAAACAAACTTATAAAAATAAAATATTATATATGTATATACAATATATATAATATAATATGTAATATATAATATAATATGTAATATATAATATATAATATGTAATGTGTAACATGTAATATATAATATGTAATATAGAACATGTAATATATAATATGTAATATATAATATTTAATATATAACATGTAATATATAATTATATATCTGTGATGGGAAGAGTGGGTTCTAAGGTTTCCTAGGAGTAGGGAATCTGAGGGAAAACAGCCTTTAGGATTAGTGTTTACATGGAATGAGTGGTCCTGGCAAAGCCATGGGGGTGTCCCTGCCAGTCAGAGCACTAACTGCCTACCTGTCTCCTTGGCTGCCAGCTGTTGTGGTGGCTCCGGCCTCGCCTGGTCCTGAGTGGCCACACGCACAGTGCCTGTGAGGTGCACCATCCCGGAGGAACTCCGGAGGTGAGCGTCCCATCCTTCAGTTGGAGGAACAGAAACAACCCAAGCTTCATCATGGTAACGTAAATCTTTATTTATATTTTTGTCTGAAAGCTTTCTCGAGTATTGAAATCAACACAGTTAATCAACTACTTAATGGCTGCAATCTGTAAAAACAAACAAAAGCCAGAAATAAATGGCCCTCTTTGCACACTGGGTGGATACACCACCTGTCTCAAGTTGCCTGTCTGGGGACAAATAGGCAGAATGTGGCTTCAGGGCTGAGACTCTGAGGAGCAGAGGTAAAGTCCAGCAAGTGCCAGTCTGTATCTAAGGGAACAGTTGTCTACTCAATGGCAATGACTTGGTCATCTCTCATGTCTAAGCGTGCCAGGCACCTGGTACTACAGAATCTTCAAGTCTGTGAAAGGTGTCGCCGCGGTGAGAAACGCCATCTTTGATACCATGGGTTCTGGCACTCAGTCTTAGGCTACTGTTTCACAGGCCCAGCTACAAGAAGGTGGGGGCCCTTTGTGCTTGCAAGTTCAAGTAGGTGAAAACAATTGTTACCGTGATCCCACACCGCCTACAATGACAAGCCTGCACAGAGGTGCAGAGGCACTTCTGGGCAACAGGGCGACTACTCTGCTATCCAGTGGCAGGGAAACCAACGCCCATCCTCTCATTCCTCTGACGCTTCTTGGTCTCCCTCTGTGGCTGCCCTACTGTGTGCAGAATGCATTTTAATGGAGAGGTCAGCATATTAGGCCTTCTTCCCAAGCCAGCATGTCGTTGGCTTCTTTCTTTTGCCAGCACCTGTATGGTCAGTGGTGACCTGCCATGCTTGGTCCTGGATAAAGAGGGCTCTTCCCTCCCAGACCCACATGAGGGAACCTAGAAGATAGCCTCTAGGTCAGACTTACGCCTGGGACTTGCCCCGCAGCATAAACTTTCTATTTCTAACCCCAGGGCAGCCTGACATCCAGAGATTACGCTCTCTCCAAGTGCTACCTCCCGTATGAGGACACGGTGCTGACCACGTACGGCGCAGCAGCTGGCTTCCTCATGATCCTCGTCTTGGTTCACTTTGACCATCTGCCCTCATGTTTTCTGTGTGGTTGGAAACTGTGCAGGCTGCACGTGAGGCGATGACGAGCCAGTGACTGTTGCGTATGAAAGATAACACGAATCAAAGCCAAAGACATAGGACTTATAGCGGGGGGGGGGGGGGGTCCTGTGAGTCACGGAGGAGAGCGAATGTTGGTCGTTCCTATGTACCTCACGGGGACTCTGAATCTTCAATGCCAGCGACTGCAGAATAAACGGTTGGCTGCACTGTTCTCACGCTATAAAAACAGACCGTGTACTCTGTAGCAAATTCATCTTTTCATTTTACGAGATATATGTATAACCAAAGGTTCCATCTGTATAGAATATAAATGTCATGGATGCTATTACCACTCGCATGCGTGACACACAGTCCGTGCTTCCACAGGAAGGACCCCGCAGCTTTGGACACGCGAGACTATGTCTACTCCTGAAAGTTGGGTCTTTTCTGTTTTTCTACAAAATGGCTCTCATTTTCTTATAGATCATGAAGTTATATGCTCAAAAGTACAAATTCAATGAGTGAGACTAAAGGCTTTTGTGTTTCTGTGCTAAAGGAACCGGGTTTTTAGGTATGTGCAGTTTTCTTTCCAGGAGACCATGTTATTGAGTCTGAATTTAATGCCTGCGCATGTTTAAAACATGAAAAGAATCAGGGAAGACATGGATGTTTGAATTTAAGAACAAATAGTGTAATAATTCTGTCAGATAAAGCACATTGTTTTTCTTACTTAAGGAGTCTGGGTCTTTTCTAATGATTTAACTTTATTTACATTTCTTTTGATTGAGTTCAGGTCTCTAAGCATGTGCTTCATCAGAGTTACACATTCGGCCGCGACAAAACTTTTCAGTAGTCATTTAGTGAGCAGGGAACTGTTGAGTAGTAATGTACACTATAGTATAAAAACCTCACGTGTGTGTGTGTGTGTGTGTGTGTGTGTGTGTGCGCGCACACACACACGCAAGTTTTTCTTCTTTGCTTTGAGAATGCAGGGGGAACTGAAAGTCACTGTCATCTCATGTGTTGGAAGTTGGAAAACAAAATGGAAGTTTGTTTTGTTTGAGACAGAGTTTCTCTGTGCAGCCCTGGCTGTCCTGGAATGCACTCTGTAGACTAGGCTGGCCTCGAACTTAGAGATCTGCCTGCCTCTGTTTCCCAAGTGCTGAGATTAAAGGTGTGCACCCTCATCGCCTGGCTTCAGATGGAAGTTTTGTGCAATGGTAGAGAATGGCACAAGAAGACAGTGATGAGGAGCTGAGGCATGTCCTGTACCCTTTCGTGGAAGAGTATCTCATCCAGGATGAGTTTTTAGAGCATTCTACAATGCTGCTGTTTACAGAATCAACAAAACAGTCAGGAGATGATGAGCAATGCAGGCTGCCACTCCTTCCTATTTGTACTGCTAAAGACTTAACTTTGGACATCTTTACAGACAACTTTAAGCCTAAGAGCATGACCCCCAAAGCCTGGGGCTTAGACAGAGTGATCCCTTTCTAGGTGTCCTGCCATAACTTGTGTTTGCACATCTTACACATGTGAGGAACAGCCATTTATTTTTGTCTTTATATTTAAAATAAAGGTTTCTGTGGGGGCTGGAGTTATGACTGGGGATATGGACTAGCAGTAGAGTGCTTGCCTAGCATGCTCTAGGTGCTGGGCTCATCCCTAGCAATGCAGATAGAGAGACAGATAATGGATAAGTAGCTTTGTAGTATTTCATCTTCAGAAGATGCCATCCTATTGTCCTTATTCATATACAACATTGACACCACTGTGCTTCCTCTGTCTACTGGTTTCTTGTTTGGTGGACTGTGTATAGAACTTAACTAAGGGGTGGTTAGCCTGCTCCTGCCTACAAAACTTGAAGGGGTCATCAGAAACATTTCATCTTGTGTGTGTGTGTGTGGGGGGACCATTAGTACCCTGAAAAAAGAATTGGTTGAAAATTATGCCTTGGAAGTGGGTCATCCCAGTATTTGCAGCAGCTGAGGTTCAGGGGAGCTGCAACAGTTTCAGTGTTAGGATGCTACTGCTGGTAAAGTGGATGATTCTAAGTCTACGAGTCTTCCATTAAGTACCAACTTGATAAAGATATCCTAAGAGGAACAGATACTACTGATTCCCCACTGTGAAGCAGCAGGCTGTGTGGACTGCAAACTGCTGGACACAGCTGGGACATGTTTCCTTACAGGGGTGACGGCCACCAAGGCACAGAACTCTGCAAGGAGGACTCTTGAGTAGCCGTAGAAAAGAGTATTACATCTTGTGGTCTGTACAGTCTAGTAAAGCAACAACAGAAAGGAGATAGGAAGGACTATGCCCAGCTGTCATGAAGGTGTAGAGGACCCCTTGTTTATAGGCGGGACACCATTTGCAGTAGTGAAATGTGGCAGGTTTTCTGCCCCAGTGAAAAGGCTCCAAGGAGTGCTCTAACCCAAATACCCAAGGCTTACGGTATTTAAGCCAACTGTGGCTGAAAAGGTTTCTCTTATTCTTTTGCTGACTTGAATCTACTTTAAGCACTGGGCCAGTGCAGACCAGAAAAGGCAGACATCTGGTAGCCTCACATTTTTAAAGGGGAAAACCAAGTGCATGGCACTGCCCTGGCAGTTTCGTGATCGTGCTTGATAACTTGAAAACAATGTATTTCCTCCATTCACCAAGCTGTCTGTGATGATTCAACCTATCAACCATTCAATCAAAGAATAAATAGATTCCCACCCAGAGAAAATCCACTGCAGTATAACCCAAGGGAGAGTTGGTGGCTTTGCAGTGATATAAATTGGTAGTGGGAGGCTGTTTAGTCCAGAGTCACAGAACCAAACCTTGGGGAACAGAGGTAGCCAGAGGCTTGGTGGTCACATGTAGGCATACCTAGGACAGGACAGACAGCAGCCCAATGACACCAGACACTCACTACGCCCTACCATGGCTCAGGGTGGACAGACACGCAGGCTAGGGAGATATGCTGCCTCATGGGGTTGCCAAGAGGGAGGAGAGGCAGCAGGGAGGAGGAGGAGGAGGGGTAGGTAGCCCTCACAAGAGTTCGTACTGCTTGAGGTGCATCCTCTGGATGATGTCACGGCAATCGTTGAACACTCTGCGAATGTTCTCGGTGTCCACGGCGCAGGTGAAGTGAGGATAGCAGTAATGTTTGCCGTCACCTGTGGCTGTGCTGATCCTCTGTAAAAAGAATGTTATGTTTAGGATGACAGGGCCCAGTGCAATCAAATGGGGGATAGCTTAGAGGACATTTTATATAGGGACCAGAGAGGACTTAGGGCTGACCGGCTGCTGCCTTCACAAACTCTCTAGATGCCAAGCATGTGCCAGGACAGACAAGCTTGTCTTTGCCACAGACACTGATTCTGAGCTGAAACGCAGTGCTGGCCTTGGAGAGGGCAAGGTAGGCTAAGATTTCCAGAACTGGCCTCTGTCTATGTTGCTCTGGTGAACAGAACTCCGCTAGTAGAAATATATTCTGCCTATTTATGTGGTAGCTTCTGTGACTAGTGCCTGCCATTGGGATAGGGGGAAGGAGCTGATCTCTAACCCAGTTTTAATTCATTTATATTTATTTTGAGGCATGGTCTAGCTATATCATCCACACCAACCTTGAACTGCAGAGCTATAGCCATCCTCCTGCCTCACCATAGGCCTGTGCCACCTCATGTAACTAATTTATATAAGTATCCATATGTGCTGGGCTGTATCTCGGTCATACATCTTCCTTTCTCCACACAGGGACTTTGGCTGGCAGTGGAATGTTGCCTGGTGTGTGTGTGTGTGTGTGTGTGTGTGTGTGTGTGTGTGTTGTCTTGGAGAAAAGTTCTTTGTTGTCAGTTGTGGGAAGCACAAGATTAAACATGCTCCATCTGTGAAACCATGTGGGACAGGTTAGAGAAAGGTACACCCGAATTGCACTTTGAAACTTCTGTGTTGGGTCTGAACCCCTCCAGTGCCTTAGGATGTGCCTACATTTTGGTGACATGATCTTTAAAGAGACAATTATGGTTAAATAAAATCATTAGCTTGAGTTCCACACAACCGGTGTTCCTGCCAGGGGAAGAGGTCAGGACAGACGTGCAGATGTTGGATGTTGATCACGGGGACACAAAGCACAGATGCCATCCATGGGCCAAGAAGAGCATCTCAGGATTAGGTCCTCTGCTGGCACCTGATTATACACGTCCACAGCCAGAGCTGTGAGGAAGCATTCCTATTGGTTAGGTTTCTCGTCTGTGGGATGCTGGTCTATGGGATGTGATGTTGGCAGCTCCCGAAAGCCCCTGCATAGTTATGCACAGCTTTCTAGCTACACATAGCCAGCGGAAGGATTCCAGGACCTCCTGTCTGACATCTTTTGTCTGCAAAGCATCCTGATACACAGAACAGAGGGAGCTGTTAGGACCACAGAAAGAGTCTTTGGGAAATGCTCATCTGGTTATGAAGCTTCTCAGAGAGGTCAGAGTAGATGGTGACTTGTCCTGTGAGTATGCTTGTTGCTGGGGATGAAATCCAGAGCCTCAAACATTAGAAGGTAGGCAGAGTATTCTACCATTGAGCTATAGCCCCGCTGTAGCTTTCATTTTTAGGCTTAAGGACATAGACATGAATGTCTTTTGGCCTTAAAGCACCAGGTAGGGCATTTGGCCAATATGTATAGAACAAGTATGCACAGAAGAGATAGAAACAGATTTTCTTCTATAATTTATTAGCTTGTCCCTGATTGTGTCAGCATTTAGGGAGTGAGTCACTGTCAGACTGAATCTGCAAACTTCAAACAGCCTAGATCTCTCATCGAACCTGATTCATCCACTGTTTTTCATTAAAACAACAAAACAAAACAAATGAATTTGTCAGTTGAATTGGACAAGCCTTACCAGGTGCCTCTGTCTGTAATCCCAGCACCCAGAAAGCAGGGGAAGTCAGCTTTAAGTTTGAGATCAATCTAGATTATATAACCAGTTCTGGGCCAGATAGCGCTACATGGCAAGATCATGTTTCAGTACATAACAACAAAAAAAAAAAAACCGTAAATAAATAAAAAGGTGATGGTTTTGTGTGACTGTGGCCCAACTCATGAGACTTGAGAGGAGAGGCCCAAGACAAGAAAACTGAGTTTGTCAAACACTGGTGCATAGTCTAAGAGACATAGGTCTGTTATAGTTCTGAGTGCTAAGACCCAGCGATGGCTGGGGATGTAGCTCAGTTGACTAGCTTGCTCAGTGCTTGCCTGTCACGCAACGAGGATTTTCCTCAGTACCTCACAAAACTGGACATGGTGATGTAGTCCTGTTATCCCAGAACTTGAACACCAGTATAAACCTCTTAGCCACTATAACCAGTCTTAAAGACAGATTCACTGCTGATTTTGGGGGACTGAGCTGCTTGCAGTGACTGGTGGGACCCTGTGGGTTGACTGTCTGGCTCTTCTGTTCCTGGCCATCTGGTCCTAAGTCCCTCCTGCCTGTGGAGGATGGCTCCTGACTTCACCTCTGGGAGGGGGAGTTGTGTGACACAGTGCCATGCCTGGTGCTGTCCTTACTCAGAAACTTCAGTGACTGGACCACTCTGCACGTGGTCCTCCTCTCATAGGAGACTTCCTCATGAATCTACTCCTTCTTCTGCCAGATTTACCTTCTTCCATTCTTCAAAAGAAACTCCATTCACTTTACCTTCCCCACCCCTTTTATCTTCCCGTTAGGCCCCAAGGCCTGAATTGCCAAAGTCATGTCATGCCAGAATAGAACATGCACAGATGGAGCGAGCGCTGAAGCCCCAGTTCTGCAGGCTGCCTGCTGCCTGTGCCCTGAAGCTGCAGGTTCTAACTCTGAACTACTTAAGGCTCTGACTGCCGTAGGTCAAGTGGAGATGTGTGTGTGCTATTGCCTCTGGCCCACGGCTGGCCAATTGCATCCAAGCTGGGGTTTGTTCTCAGTCAGGGAAGACAAGGGTTGTCCAAGACTGGAGTGTGTGCATGGATGAGGCCACAGATCTTTTTAAATCCTCATCTTAAATGTCCGACATTAGGTTAGTTCATGTCATAATAGCATTTTATGACCTTTAAAAACATGTTGCCTTTATTTTATGGCCTTACATAATTAAAAAAAAAAAGAACCTGCTGGTTTACTATAAAATATATTCCCTTACTGAAATGATTTCCAAGCTTCATATGATGGCCTAGGATTGCTCTCTTAGCTATTTGGCAGGCTAAATTACAAGGACCACAGGTGAGAAGGGGGAATTTAGTGAGATCCAGTCTCAAAATTAAAAAAGAGAATCAGGATGTATCTCAGCGGTAGAGCGTTTGCCTGGCATACGTGAGGCTATAAACGGGCATTAGCACAGTAAAGGCTCTAAGAGTCCAGTCACAGAGAAATGGTTCTGTTTAACCTGGCAGGACTCCAATTTAGTTGTAGCTTTCCCTTTCTGTCTTCCTTATCTGGGGAGACTTTTGTTCCTCTCTAGGGACATGACTGGAGCTCAGGGCTGTATGTATGCTGTGTTAAATGCTGTCTCACTGAGTCACACACCAGGCCTAGAACCTGGACTCTTCAGGTAGTTATTTTCTAAGTCACCATAGGGGTTTTGGAAAAGAAACCCATCCCAGGGTCATGGTAAGAAGGGGACAGAGGGAGACATATGGGAAGGCTGTGGACCATCTCTGCACTGACTGAGCAAAGATTCTCACTTATCCAGAATTGGACAGCTGTCAGCATCTGTACTGCACAGAAAGTCTTAATAGGAACGTGCCCCTGGGAACGTCTTGGCATTTCCCAGTTTTTTAAACTAATAAAATGTTCAAATCCAGCTACACACAGTGGGTCCCAAAACTGTAACAAATGTGTAGGGTCTGCTGACAGGTGCCTGTAATCCCAGAGGCAGAGGTGAGAGGAATGTAATAAATTAGAGGCCAGCCTGGGCTGTCTAGTGATTCTGAAGCCAGCCTGAGCTACATATACTCTATCTCAAGAAATCAAGGACTGGCATGTAATAATGATAATAATGCTCGCCTAGCATATAAGATACTGAAAACCAAAACAAACCAATGAGCCAAAAAAATAAAGTATCTAGCGAATGTGGCAAGTTGAGAAAGGGAGGGGGCCAGAATTTGGGCGAGTTCATTTTCATGTCATCCTGCTGGTGATTTTGGATGGAGGAAGTAGACACCATGGTTTGAATGTGTGCACCTTAGACTCTGCAGAAGGACTTGCTTCTGTTTGGAAGACGCACGTGAATGGTGTAGCCCTGTAACCTGCTAGTCCCCTCTGGGTATGCTGGGAGCTTTATGGAACTGGGTGAGAGATCTAACCTATCTGAAGTCAGTGTGCTCAGGTTGGGGGAGGTAGGGGCTGGGGGAGGGCAGCTGCTTCTCTCTTGGCTCACGATTTTGGGAGACAGTGAGAGCAGGAAGGGATAGTTAGCGAACTGCAGAGAACAAGGTAACCGTGAGGTGGCAGAAAACAAAAGGGCAAGAAAATCGCTTACCAAGAACAGATCCCGGATAAAGAACTTGGCTCTTGTAACTTTGGGATCTTCTCCCGCATCTGGGGTTGCTGTCAAAATTGAAAACAGAATTTTATTCAGCAATGGGAAGCAAAGATTTGAAAGTGTGGTGATGCAGAAGGAATCAGCTCTACTGAGATGGGTCTATGGATTAACATACATGTATATGGCAAAAATTACACACAATGTTCCTTTCTTTCTCGTGAAGCAGAATTCTCATAGAGCTCTGAGAAGGCATCGGTTATCCTGTGGTCTGAATGCTGTGTACTTTTTCCTCAGATGTCTCCCTCACTACAGTATCTGCAAGTGAGATGACCCCATTACAAGGGGCTCTGCTGTGGTGAGCAGGGGTACAGTGCTCATATGCAAGAGACCTGGAAGAGCTTGTTGATGCCTTCCACCAGCCGAGGATGCAGAGCTCAGTGAAGAGAGCAGGCCTCCTCAGACTCCAAATCTGCTAGTCCTTTGTTCTGGAGGTTTCTCAGCCTCTAGAACACTTTTGTTGTTTATAAGTCTCCCTGCCTAAGGAATTTTGTCATAGCAACCAGAACGGACAGGTTAGGGCAAAGCATCATCTACTCAACAAAGCATCTAACTAAATCCTGATAAGCTGAGCATCCCCTTTCCATTTCTTCTTTCAAGTTGTGGTAGAGGGGAAGGCTGTGCTGTCTGGGATGCACTCAGTTTTTGTAAGGCCTTGCTTTTTCTAGCTACTACACAGACTCATACTGGGGGTCCTGGGAAGTCCCCAGCCATAACATTATTTTTGTTGTTTCTACTTCATGACTGTAATTTTGCTACTGTTATGAACTGTAATGTAAATATCTGATATGCAGGAGATATCATATGTGTCATGTTTCATAGGGGTCATGACCTACAGGTTGAGAACCACTGTTCTCTGGGAAAATTAACAGAAGCTACCACCCAGGGTTACTAGATGGGGTTTGAATGATATGGCTGGTCACAAAAGATCCAGCTGGTGGTATGAGAGTGCTTCCCTAGGGTGACACAGTCACACAGTCAAACAACCTTTCCTTGTATGGCACAGCATTAATGGAAAAGTCAAAATCTGAGCCTCTCACAAGTTAGGATGTTTGACTATCCCTATTCTGAACACATAACATCTCAAATATTCCACATCTGGTAAACCTTTCATGTACTGACATCATACCACAAGGGGAAACTCTCACACTGGATTCATGTCACGGGATAGTCAAAACCCTCATGCTATGTATATGACGTGAAGAAAACCACATTTCAGCATTCAAGGAATTTTGGGTTTCATGAAATATGGGTCATATCTCCTGAATAAGCATACATTCCAAAATTCAAACAACTCCAAGCTCCCTAACACTTCTGGTCCCGAGCACTTTGGACAGGGTAACTTACCCTGTACTCTAGTACTTTAGGAGTGGGCAACAGAGACGGAGGGGGGGGTAGAGTGGGTGGTGGTGGGTGGTGGTGGAGTGGTGGAGTGGTGGGGTGGTGGGGTGGTTAATCTGAGGCTATGTCTTAGATTCATCAGACATCTCTGATTTACAGTTACAGGACTATGAGAAAAGAACAGTTGGATCCTTCAGTTGTAAGTGAGACTGTGTTTTGACATCTTACCATCTTCAGGGACAGTATAGTTGGCATACTCCGGGAAATAGTCTTCAATTTTTGACTTCCCTGCCAAGACTTTTTCTGCCAGCATATCTTGTTTGTTCAAGAACAGGATGATAGAAATGGTTCGTAACCACCTAGAAAGAACAAAAATTTGCACCATTTTCACAATACTTGCGTGTGGAAGTACTGATTACAACAATGTTGCCAGCTTAAAAGGGAAGTTCAAATGATGTGGTTTAGTGGCAGATGCTTGCCCAGCTGGGGCCCGGAGTTCACCCCCACCCCCAGCTCTACATGACAAGCAAACAAAAAGATGGTGGGGTAGTGGGCTGACGCTGTCATCTTCTGGAACCTGACTAGCTATCATTTGATAAATACCATTATTTATACTCTCTTCATCAGCAATGACAAAGTCTGACAATGGATAAGTTCACTCTTTTTGGGTGAACCTCTGTGGGGACATACGTTTCTTGGTAACAAAGTTGGAGATATAGGCAACTAATCGATACACTTGGACTTCTGTGATGTAAGTCTGGGGGTTAATGGGCCAGAAAACTCTCGGGAGAAGTTAAAATGTTGCTAAGTGCCAAATGACCCATTAGCCAACTACAAGGAGCTTAATTAGTAGCCAGTGTGGCTCTTCCTTTGTCTCATCTCCTCTGAGCACAGGGGAAGAGGGGCAGAACTCAACTCCCCACGCATTATATGAGAAGCTAAAGGGTTGAGGTACAGGATCAGAGGTGGTGACGTTAGGAAAGCTGAAATCTAGGCAAGAGGCACTTAGCTGCCAAATAAATAAAGCCCTCTGAAACTGCACCAGCTCTAAGGGATCAGTCCATTGGCTCCAAATGGGAAGCAACCCATCTCCCCCTCAGACTCATTAGTTCTGCTTTTTCTTCTACAAATGTAATCTTTGTAGATACCATACAAATGAGCTTAAGTTACAGAAAAATGTTCACATGATCAAATGCATTATATTAAATGATAATCACTATTAGAAATTTTATAACTTTACGTCTAGATATTTTTTATTCTCATGCATATTTTTAAATAAAGACAAGATTATAATTTTTCTCTGTATCAGACCCAGAGCTTTGTGCACAGGCAAAAACTCTACTACTGACTGAGCACTACTGACTGAGCTACAGCCCTGCTGCCTGATCCACCCTTCTCCTTCTTTGACAGGGCCTTACATCATTGAATTTATGGCAATACCGTCCTGCTTCCTGCATGCCGGGCTTAGAACTTTTAATCTTCTTTTTCATACTGTAATAACGTGGATTTTGCTGTGTGTGTTCATGGAGAATCACTCCAGGGCATGCTTCTGCACAGCTGGTGCTTCCTGACTTTATTTCTTTCCCATTAACTCTGATACCATAGGAGGATCGCAGCTGGCACTTGAAAGATATTTATTCAACAATACAAACCTTAAATTTTTACAAGAATTAATTTAATATGTGCGCATGTTTGTCTGCATATATAACAGTATACCATGGCCTGGGGCCAGCGGAGGCCAGAGAGGATGTCAGATTCTCTGGGACTGGAGTTACAATTAGTAAAATTACAGTTGCTAGCTGCCATGTGGGTGTAGGAAATCTTCCAGAGTCCTTTGGAAGAGCAGTTAGTGCTCTTAACTGCAGAGCCATCTCATACAGATACTATTCAAGGTCAACTTTTATTTTTCTTGCTCTTTAGTGATTTTTTTCATCTTAATAATTTATAAGAACCTTGTGTTTAGATACATGAATCTGCAGTAGAGCGTATGTTAACATTCCTTTCTGACATAATCACTTCTGCCCCCTTGGGAGTCTCAGAATATCAAAGTTATGGTTTTGAGAGTCCATCTAGTTATCAGTGAATATTCCAAATTGGGTTTTTCTTTTTAGTAGCTTATTATATTATTTTAATGGATGTTTTGCCTGTCTATGTAGCACATATGCGTCTGGTGCCCTTGGATTTCCTGGAACTACAGTTGCAGATGGTTGTGAGCTTCTATGTGGATGATAAGACTTGAACCTGGGTCCTCTGGAAGAACATCCAGTGCACTTAACCTCTGAGTCTTCATTCTCCCACCTCAATTTTTTTTTTTTTTTTTGGTTTTTTTCAACTCAGGGTTTCTCTGTATAGCCCTGGTTGTCCTGGAACTCACTCTGTAGACCAGGCTGGCCTCAAACTCAGAAATCTGCCTGCCTCTGCCTCCCAAGTGCTGGGATTAAAGGCATGTGCCACCACTGCCCAGCCAAATTGGGTTCTTAAAATGAACCAATCAACCAAGCAGGCATGGTGGCACATTCCTGAAATCCCAGTAACTCTGGAGGCTGGGACTAGAGGACTAAGAGGTTAGAGCCAGCCTGGATAATGTAGGGAGATACTGGATCAAAACAGCAAACAAAACTAATTTTCAATTCCAGATCTAACCTGAGACTTTTAGAATAGATTGAAACCATGCTAACCAAGCACAAGTAAGAGCTCCACCAGGAATACTCCCCATACTCAGTATGTCTGTGAGATGGGGTGAAAGACTTATTGACGCTTAGGATTTGTGATGGTTTGCATGTGCTTGGCCCAGGGAGTGGCAGGATTAGAAGGTGTGGCCCTGTTGGAGTAGGTGTGACTTTGTTGGGATAGGTGTGGGCTTTAAGACCCTCACCCTAGCTGCCTGGATGTTAGTATTCTGCTAGCAGCCTTCAGATGAAGATGTAGAACTCTCAGCTCCTCCTGCACCATGCCTGTCTGCATGCTGCCATGTTCCCACCTTGATGATAATGGACTGAACCTCTGAACCTGTAAGGCAGCCCTAATTAAATGTTGTCCTATAAGAGTTGCCTTGGTCATGGTGTCTGTTCACAGCAATAAAACCCTAACTAAGACAGAATTTATAAGTGTGTGTGCACATTTATGTGGGGTAACCCATGGAAGCTAGAGGCTGATATCCAGATATTTTCCAAAAATCATTCTCTATTTAGTTTTGATACAGGATCTCTTCCTTGAACTGTTTGTCATTTTGCCTAGGGAGGTTGTCCAGGGAGCCCCAGAAATCTGTTTGTCTCTGCCTCCCTGTTTTTGGGTTATGGGTGATCATGGATATGTTCAGTGCTTTCTGTTGTTTGTTTTTTGTTTTGTTTTTGGGTGCTGGGGATCTAAATTCAAGTCCTTATGCTTGCATAAGCATACAATTTTCCCACCGAGCAGTCTCTTCCGCTTCATGTTTTTGTTTGCAAGGTTCTAGCTATGTAGCCCAGGCTGGCCTTGAACTCTGATCCTTTGATTTAGCCTTCCTAATGTTTCAGGTGTGCCCTGACATACTTGGCTAAAGTGGGTACGTTTAACAACAATAGCAACAGCAACAAGGTAGTCTTCTGGAGGTGTTCTGGTCTGTGATCTAGTGTTGTCTGAATCCACTCCTTACCTGTTATTCCAGATGCTTTCAAACAGGTCCAGCGATTCCCGCAGTCTGTTGGTGTTGTTGTCTTCCCTGATCACCATGTTGTAGCTACTGCAGGCCGCCACATAAATGATGGCAGTGACATCTACGGCGGGACCAAGAGGGAAAGGGAAGCACTTCAGACGGACAATGCCAGTTGTTCTGAGGTTATGACTACTCAGTCCCAGACACTGTCATTTGGGGGACTGCATCTAGAATGACTCGAATACAGTCAGTATGCATAGGTGGGCATTGCTGCACCTGACCAGGGGTCTCCCCCAAAATATAACAGGAAATGTGGGATGCTTACATTCTCTATGAGATTCGTGTTTAAGGAGAACATGGTTATTTAATAACTATTATTTACACATAGTCAGATTAGAGTTTGTCTGATGAAAACAGCTAGACACAGCAAGTGGCTACGGAGCATGCTAATCACCATTAAAACACTGGATCCATTTTCTTCTCTCATCTCTCTGGCCTCCAACATCAAACATGCTATGGAAGAGAAACAGAGAGACACCAGTTATCCAGGCAAACCGAGGCAAAAGGCACATGTTTTCACCCTGAGAGATGTCAGCTATCTGGGGAAACTGAGGCAGAAGGCACATGTTTCCATGCTTCTCCTTTATTGTCAGAATGGTCAGCTGCTCCTGATGCACACCTCCTGTGTCTCGGCCCTCGGTCCTGAGCTACAAGTCCCGCTGCCTCTCCCAGCTTCTGCTTGTCCTCTTTGACTCTACATTGTGGTTGTAGGAGTCAAAAGTACGGCAGAAAAACAGCTGAGATGGTATCTATCTATCTATCTATCTATCTATCTATGAGGTGCCTAATAGATGCGGTGCTTTCTAGTTTATACCACATCTTGTACCAAGTGCATGCTAAGTCTGTGCTGGGGCAGATCCTTCTGATCACTTGTCTCAGCCTCAGAAGCCTGTCTGCCCTGGGGAAGTGGGAGGGGCTTCCTCCTGACCCTGCCCTCTCATGCCTCTCATTCCTTGCCTCCTGGGCCGGAAGTGTCTATTGTGTTCACTCAGGCAGATAACTCTCCCCGAGGCTCTCCATTTGTTGCCTCAAGTGCCCAAGCACAGTTTATGCACTGTCCTTGAAGCTCATCAGACCGGCCCTTGGTCTTTCTCCCCACGCCCTCTTGCCCCTACCCCCTTTCCTGGAGCTATGTCTTCCAGTGTGTGATCTTCTCAGTGCCCTTGCTGGAGTCCAGCCTCACAGCCTGCCCCTCAATCCCAACCCCTTCAGCCCCGTGGCCATGTGGCTCCCAGCCTGCTCAGGGGCTGGCACACTGGGCTGGCTCTTCCACGCCCTAATCCAGTCATGGGCGACACTCTTAGCCATGCACTCACTGAAAGTTCACTTTGTCCACTTGGAATCGTGTCTCAAAGATTCCTGATGTCAGCACTCTGCATCTGAGCAGGTCCTAGGGCAGGAGGAGAGAAGTAAGGCAGGCCTGGGCATAAGCTTGGTGACTGAGAAATGACAATGTTTATTGTTAAAACATAAAAAGAGTAAATGCAGACGAACGCTCTGTTTTAGAGACCCCCACTGTGAATTAGTTTGGCCCTCACACAGTACCTCTGCTTTCATGCCTCTCAGGACTTTTTTAGAAGTGCAGGTTTATATGTCCTGCTCACACCCACTCTTATATGTCAGCCAAACTTCAGGGTGCAGTGTTCAGGGACAAAGTCTTGGTCTATGCTCTGTGGCGACACTTGGAAGTCTCTCTCTAGGGAAGGATCAGTAGGAAGCTTAATTCTCATTCACAAGTCAGGGACCTGAGGGCTGAAAGCTACTCCACCTTAGGTTAGTGGATTTCCTGTCACTTCCTTGCATAGCTCTGTTCTCTATATAAGATCAAAGCTGATGTGGTGTCGAGGGCATGGAAAAGCTGCCATCGCTGTATCCGCAGCAGGCATCATGCTATTGATGAATCGGCCACTCTGGAAGATGAGTGATGACCGTGCTGTTTTATAACTGAATCATCACACCTGTGTAGGTCATTTTTGAGGGGTTCTCTTAATGCTAGAGAATGTAGCATACTGTAGGATTTTTTGTTTGTTTGTTTGTTTTTTTTGGTTTTTTTTTTTTTTTTTGGTTTTTTTGAGACAGGGTTTCTCTGTGTAGTCCTGGCTGTCCTGGAACTCACTCTGTAGACCAGGCTGGCCTTGAACTCAGAAATCCGCCTGCCTCTGCCTCCCAGAGTGCTGGGATTACAGGCGTGCGCCACCACCACCTGGCAGGATGTATTTTTATTAGCATACATTAACTATATAGTATGATATGTGCATACATGTATAGAATTTATTCTGAGCATGTTCCTCTGTGACTCTTTCTTTCCCTCCTACCGATGCCATTTCCCCCTTCCAAATTGTCCCCTGTAGTTTCATGGTGAACAAGAGTTATTTACAGGAGTAGAGAAAAAAATGTCTCTACCTTCCCCTGAAATCATTGACTTGCCCGGAAACCTCATGCACCTCACACTTGAAGGATTGTTTCAAGCTCTTTGAGTCCACCATAGGGACAAAGACCCCAGAGAAGAAAGAGAAACTTTGATCTCCGGGGGACACAGAGGAGAGAGGGCCTCTGGGTGGTTCAAGGCTTAGGCTTCCAGGGGTTGCAAATGTCTGCTGTGAATTAGGAAGGCTAGTTTGAGTGAACACCCTATCTTAGTTGTGGTCCATTAGCTCATATTACTCCTTTCCCTTTTTTTCCTTTCCATTCCTTTCTCCTGTCTGGCTCAACCCAAGGCATACCTGGATATGCGCTATGGTAATTGGGGCTCAAGCCTGGGGTCCAAAGATTGAACCCAGTGTACAAAACATGGAACTGAAGGCCTGGCTTTCTCAATGATGGTCCTAGGAAGCCTGGGAATTGCATATTCCCAGTTCGCATGGGATCTTTCTTCTATACCAGCAAGGGCTAGGCGAGGCCTTACTGCACAAGATGGGGGATGGAGGCTCAGAACCTGATGGCAGCACCATCACAAGGGGCTGCATGGCCAGGTAAAGCAGCAGCGATCATGCGTACGTTTTCCCCCCTCTTCTACGTTATCATCAAACGCTCTTGGCAGTCTATCTCAGAAACTCTACTTTCACTGTACCTGGTCTGTGGGCGTGTAGTCAACCAGACTGACGCTGTCAATCCTTTCCAGGAAGCTGCAAGGGAAGCCAGTACAAGGTCAGACTTGTTCCCTTGTCACCATATCCCAGGGCCAGGGATAAATTAATGGGACTTTTGCAAAGCGCATGAGGACAGGCCTAGGTGCTGATACATATCTGTCCTAAGGGGAGGCCAACGCCTGCATTCCTTGTGACTTTGCTGGTCTGTCCTTTCCCCTGTTTGCTTTTCTCCTTCCTCTTCCCCAGTCCTGGAAGGTTTGTTAGGTGGTGGCTGCTCTGGAACTGGGAGGGGAACTGGGAAGGGGTGTGTGTGGGGGGGCTGACTAGACATTTCTAAGGCCAAACTGGTAGAAAAAGGAGCTGTAGTGTTCCTACGAAACTGAAAGCAACAGGGTTCCCTGTAAGAACCCCAAACCGTATGTGCGCAAAAGTCTTGAGTGTTCATGAGTTTGACTTATGCTGCATTTATGCTTGCCTGTGTTTGTGAGAATATGAGTGTGTGGACGAGAGGATATCCGTGTGCGCAAAGGTGTAAGGGTGCGGAAGGATGAGCATGAGTGAGTGTGTGCAAGTGTGAAAGAGTATCTGCAGATTTCATCAGTACATGCCTAGCAGCAACTCTCGGTATTAAGTCAGTTCAAGAGCAGGGTAACCAGACCTGTGGAGGGTGTGGCAGGTGAATCAGCATGCTGCCATTTTTCAAACATCTTTCCGGGTCCTAGGTAGGAAGCCACCTCTCCCCGCTGCTCAGAATCTGAGCCTGTTTCAGACTTTGTGTCCACAAGGCCTGTCTTTCCAGGTCCTGGGAGGGACCCAGAGTGCAGGTTATATTGTTTTGGGGACTCTGGGGTGCCCAATACTTAGTGCAGTACCCAGTCTTCAGGAAACATCCGTGGAAGGAACACACATTCACTTCTCCTTCAACTGGGAGAGGTAACAAGCAGAGCCCTGACAAGAAGGGCTCGGGGAGCTAAAGATTAAATACGAAGCTGAAGCTAGAGTCAGAGTCAGCCGCGGAAGCAACCAATTTAAAGCGGGGCGCACCAGGGTGGAGGCAGGTGGGTGAACATAATATACTTGGATGATAATTACTGCGAGTGGAAAGGGTGAGAACTGACTGACAGAGAGTACATATGAGGTTCTTGAGGGCTGCAGTTCAACACTGCTTTCCAGAGGAAGTGGTGGGAGGGAAATGGTAGGAACCTTCCCGAAGCCTGTTCAACTTGTGAGACCGAGATGCCAAGGAAAGAGGCAAAGGAGGCAAAGACGCCCTCGTCTTGCCCACTCTCCTTCCAAGTGGTTTCCAAAAAAATCTGTCCAGTTCTGACCCTTGACCTAGTTCCAAGCGACCGGCAGAAGTACTTCATCAAGTTGGGTGGGGGCAGAGTAATGGGTCAGAGGCTTTTAGAAAAATTTTCCAGAGTTGTAACATTCTCCTTTATAGGGATGTGACATACGAAGCAGAAAACACTGAGACATGTAAGATTGACCCTTTGTAGTTCAGAATGCTATACAGAGCTGCAAAACCACAAAAACTTCAAAAAAAAAAAAAAAACCCAAACAATAAACTTGTGTTGTTGCATACTAAGGGATAATGAGCCTGGTGCTGTCCAGTTTTTTTTTTTTTTTTTTTCCGAGACAGGGTTTCTCTGCATAGCCCTGGCTGTCCTGGAACTCACTCTGTAGACCAGGCTGGCCTCAAACTCAGGAATCTGCCTGCCTCTACCTCCCAAGTGCTGGGATTAAAGGCGTGTGCCAGCACTGCCTGGTTTTTTTTTTTTTTGTTTTTGGTTTTTTTCAAGGCAGGGTTTCGCTGTGTAGCCCTGGCTGTCCTGAAACTCACTCTGTAGACCAGGCTGGCCTTGAACTCAGAAATCCGCCTGCCTCTGCCTCCCAAGTGCTGGGATTAAAGGCGTGCACCACCACCACCCTGCTATCAGTTTTTAATCTGTTACTAAGAAGGCTGTGGCAAAGAAATTCCAAGTTCAAGATTTGCTTGATCTACAAAGTGGGTTAAAGACCAGTTTGGAAAATTAATGAGGTTCTGTCTCAAATTACAAATCCAGGGGAAAAAAGACTGGGAATATACCTCAGGAGTAAATGTTTATGTTGTGCTCACAAAGTCTGGGTCAAAGCTCCAGCTCATAAAACAAGCAATGCTACCCCTCCCAACCCCACCCGTTGGCTTTGCTATTTTCCAGTGTTTCCTGGTGTAGCTGAAGGTATGTGTGCTTGCAGCAGTGTTTTAATTAGAATAACTCAAAAGTCTGGGCTATGGAGATGCTCAAGCTGGGGATAAGTTGGGACCAGGATAGTCACGAACAGGTTGTTAGATATCTTTTGTAATGAGACTGCTGGACCTGATGAAAAGCACTACTTGTCATTGATGCATATTTTAAATAATTTCTTTGCTGGTGGGGGGTGTGTGAAGAGAGCAAGCTGTTACTGTTAAGGAAAGTAAAAAGTTTCCTCTGAATCATACTTAACTGTAAGATATAAAAGTACTGCTAAATAAAATAATCTACATGGCAAGAAAGTCCCAGGACTCTGCCCTGGGCTGGCTGTACTGACCTTACCTGTCTGCCTGTGTTCATCAGGGAACACTTGAGTCCTGTCACAGCACCATGAGACATGTCTCTGAGACATTGCCAGGAGCTTACTCTGTGACCAGATTCTGACTGCTTCTGCTTCCTATGAGCCTGACAATGTAATTGTAGAAAACAAATTTGGGAAAACTAGCCAGATTGCTTACTAGACTAGGCAGTGGAAGGAAGAAGAAAAGAACGAAGCCTGTTCACCAGTTTGCTTAATGTTCCTGGCTTTGTAGGTTTTGCTGGTAGTTATGCCCCCAGAAGAATGTCGGTATGTATTGCAGGGAAATCCTTTACTAATGATGTCATACAGACTGGGTTAATAAGGTCATCAGAGTAGACTGGTACTTACATGTGTTCCCTCTCCTCAGCCCCCCAAATCAAAGGCAGTAGGAAGAACAGATTGGTTAGAATATTCTCTGATAATACACAACTGTGTCCTGCACTAAAATTAACTGATACAGGAAAGCTGAGTTTGACCATCTTTCTGTCTGCTTTTTTCTCCCACTAATTCTAAAACTCAGTTTAGAAAAAAATTTGTGTCCAGGAAGAAACATTCCTGGACACTAAGGATCCCAGAAATATAGAAGAAAATACCACGCTACCCAGATAAGAATCCAGGACTGAGGACAACTTTTGAATACTTCTGAGTTCTTTTTTTCTCAAATATCTTAACAATCACCCCCTCCCCAATACAGACACTTTGTGGTGCTGGGATTCCAGCCCAGGGTCTCATGAATGCAGCACTCATTTCTATGCTGAGATCCACACTCACATGTAATAATATGCCTTTTACATTTTTATTTATCCAGTTTTCAAAATTTAAAATTCAAAACTGCATCCATTCCAAAATCGAGGAAATAATTCATGGGCCTGTAGTACTATTGAAAATAATGTTTATAAATCATATAAATGTACACTCATATAATATGAAATGAACATATTTTAAGAAAGTTTAAGTATATATAGCATTCTTCCATCTCACAAAATATAATTTGATGGAAATACTTGCAGTATAAAATTTACCAAGGAGTCAATACTGAGCTATTTTTTTTCTTTTTTTTTAAAAAGATGTTCCTTTTTTTTTTGAGCTATTTTTTTTAAAAGCTGTAATTAACCAAAGTTTTCCACGATAAAGGATTAAGACACATGCTGTATTCATTACACATCTGAGTCAGCATAACTGCGTATATAAGAAATCACATGTGTGCTAAAGGACCTTTGAGAGAGGATACTGGGCAGTTAGAGGTGTCCCTTAGGGCAGACTTATGAAAAAATGTGTATATATGTGTGCACATGTGCATACACATACATACCACACAAACATACACTCCTTAACCCTAAGAACCAGTACCCATCTGTGTACACTTAAAACACTCATTCATCTGGGAAACCATATTATAATAATGAATTTTAAAGAGTTTTACACAGGCCCTATCTTGTCTGAAACATTGAAGTTCTCATATTGGACAAAACAAAACAAAATTCAGGAAAAGGGGAAATTAAATAAAATGAACTTTGTAAGTATTTACCTTAGGTTAATATATGTGCCAAGTGAACACAGATTCTCTGTTTTGAGGATGGAAGTGGGAGCTGCTTTGCTTTATACCAGAAGCTACGAAGGAAGGCAGCTGCAGCTGGGGGCTTTCAGCCTTTCTCTTTCCTTCTAACCCTAAATCATTCCTTCATTCTAGACTTCTAGCTGGCTAAGTGTACATTTAAGTTTTGTCTATCTATAGCATTAAGTTATGCTTTTTGAGGTTTTAAAAGAGTTGTTACTTTAAGACAAAATAATACATACAAATAGAACTTAAAAATGCTGTTCTAATTTTATTTATATTTTTGGTTATTAAATAAAAACAAAACCTATAATTATACAGTCCCAGGGCTTAGTTGGACCAAATCAGCAGTTCTTTGGCAATGTTTGGCACGTGATAGGGCTGTCATGTTGATGAACATTATTTTGATCAGAAGTCTATTAAAGGTTGACTTTCATTAGAAAACAACTAGAGATTATCTTAGAAATTATCTTAAGTCTAAGTCTTAAGAACTCTTGGTAAATAGAATATAAACAAAACAATTTAATTTTTCCTGAAAATAAATGAAGTTATTTGGCATTTTTTCTCAGTTACACAAACTCCATTATAACACGAACAGAATTTAAAGAATATTTTGCAATCATCTTCTAAGATAACTTTAGTATAAGTTATAAGAATAAATTAATAGTCGATTGCAGTCATTCTTTGATGGCAAAAACAAAGAAAACCAAATGATATACAGAAAGTATTTCCCACCGAATAAGTTGAACAAGTGTTTACATATTTGTTACTAAACTAAGTACCCATTCCTCCTCCTTTCATTTTTATGCACCTCTTGTCAGTCTATGTACCATCAACCACACTAAAAATAACTTCAATCTGAAACTCTAAGTGAAAACGGAATACATGAGGGCTAGAGTTCTGCCGATTTTTTTTTTCTAGATTTAGGTAGAGCAAATGAACCAGTTCTGTTAAAAGGCAGCTATAAAAATATACATCATTATAAGCTATAAAGAGCTTTAAAATCCAGTTAGAAGTGGAGAAAAACTGGAATTTCTTAGCGTTATCTGGAGAGGGCTGTAGGTTCATAGAAGACTGTTCGGCATTCTGGCACAATTCTAGGACATCTCTCTAAAACAGAGAGCACATCAAAAGGAAATCTCGGACTGGTTGGGCCGTCAGACTTGATCGCGAAGGCGGGCCAGTCTCTGGGACAGTTCATCTTGCTCAGCCGAAGCCACGCTCGTTCCCACGGAACCGGTCTGGCCCTGAGGCAGCTCCATGTTGAGATCGAGGCCCGCCTCATCTGCCATTTCCTGGAGCAGCATATCCACTTGGTTCTGGGGAGTGGTCAACGTCGTCGTGCTGCTCATCGTGTCTTCCATTTGCTGCGTCTGGACGTCCAGGGTCTCAAACTGGTGTTCGAATTTGTCCATCAAAGCGGAGATCTTTTCCAAATTCATAGTTTTCAACGTCGCGTCCATCGACTTAACCACACCCGCCATGGACTTGGTCACTTTGCCCATCGTCACTGCAGTCTGGACTCTGGCAGCTACCGCATCCACTCGTGCACTCATTCTCAAGAAGTTCACCGACTGGTTCTTCTGGCGGATGGCATTTTCGGCGTGTATCCTCGCAACTTCCATGTTGCCCTTCTGAATGGCCTTTTTAATTTTGGCCTTTTCGGCCTTTTCCTCCTTGTCGCATTTTTTTGAACTCCTGTTCAGTTCTTTGGCCGCGAATTTCAGGTTGAACAGATGTTTCTCCATGTTGGACATGGTCGTGCGGCTTCTGTCGGGTGGGCCGGGGTGAAGCAGCAGCGACACCGGCTCAAGGAGGTCCGCTCCCGGTCGGCGCTCCTTTGTTTTGGTCTCACTTCCTGTATCTACGGCACGCGGCGCAGATAGTGACGTCAAACTCTGCGCCGGGGAGAATTGATGGGAGGGCGATGCCGGAGGGCGGTGCCTGAGTGACGGACGGCGCTGGGCCCCACCCATCTAGGCACTTGCTTCTCATCTACCCTGACAGGGTTTTGTGCTGTTCTGTTTAGTTTCTAAAGCAGCTAAACTAGGAGCGAATTCTCAAAACCAGCGCCTACAGGCACTTTTGTTTGGGAAGGTAACTACGGAAGACGACGGGATGTATCCAGAACTGTACGTAAAAAATATCCAGGCTCCAAACTTGGCCAGCCAGGAGTGTTTGGGCGCTGCGCCAAAATGTGGCAAACCCCAACCCTCAGCCTTTTTTTTTTTTTTTTTAAATGCATAAGAGTAACCTCCACTTTCTCTGGTAACCCGAATCCATTTCCCAAAGACAAAAGCTGTCCAGGGCCTGTGTCTCGGTCTTTGCTTGCAATCTGTGCAGAGGCTCAGATGCTTCTTTCCAGACCTAACTCCTTGCCCTGGCTGGCTGTTCAGTTCACAGGAGAGCTGGCTGGCATTTGCCATACCCAAACCCTGCTGTTTCTGAGCAACGAAAAGACCCATCTTTTGCTCGTACGGATTTATCTTTCTAGTGTTTTATAAAGATCCAAGGAGCTTCGCTCACATTGAGTTCTGACAGGTTAGCTGCCATTTTAGATTACGCAGGAGCGAATGGCGAGGTGCAGAGACCCACACACTGGGACACATCAAGCCTGTCACTGCCTGTTAGGTGCTTTAAAAATAAATGTAGGCTTTCTATGGCAGCACTGTGTGCTGTAGCTTCCCTTTACAAACATTCCTCCCACACGGCACTAACGAGAGCAGAAGGCCCATGCCCTCAGGAGTTAGCAGAAGATTCTAAGTGAGCAAATTCTGTTTAGAGGTTATTTTAGTCCAGGGTCCTGCATCACTCATGTGATAGCTTGTCAATCAGTTAAAGTGTGCCTGTGCTACAGACATTTCCTTAGAACAAAGCTTATTCATAGCATTGTTGTCTGAGTCAGGCACACAGGCTACCCTCCTCTATAGGGCAGATTTTGTTCCAGTACCCGTCAAACCAGACAACATAATGGAAACTGTTCAAGACTCATGTCAGACCAAAGTAGAAATGGAGGACAAGGGACTCCTTCCTCACACTTGTACCTACTGAGGTCCCTCTCCCCCTGTTGAGCCTTCTAAGGCCCCCTACTATGGTGCAGCTGGATTCTGTAAGGTTGCCATAGCACAGGACACGTGCTTTGTTCATATTTGTTATGACATTAACTACTGGATACTAGGGAGGATTATTCTGCTGACCCACTATGCAAGTGGGTGCAGGCAGTGTGTCTAAGAAAGTTTTATGGCCTGGGAGTGTGGCTGAGGAATTGGGACATTATCGTATACGGTGAGCTTAGCACTCAGCTCCCGTCCCCAGCAAAACTCTTCCTCAAGGGAAGTTTTTCTATAAATGTCATATATAAATGTATTAAAAGTGAGACTAGAGGCTGCTTTGAGCCTCTCTGCTCACTCTCAGCCCGCTAGCTCCTCCCCCTTTAGGTCCCTGGCCTTTCTTGAAGTTTGCAACAAGTTTCTTGTCAGTGATCCCTAACTCTCTCTCCCCCTCTTGCATTCTTTCCCTTTCTCTTTTCTTTGCTTTTTTCCATGGTCATGGTGGTGGGACCTAGGGCTTCATGAATACTAGACAAACACTCTACACGGAGCTACATCCTAGCCAATAGCTTTCTTCTCTTTCTTTCTTTCTTTCTTTCTTTCTTTCTTTCTTTCTTTCTTTCTTTCTTTCTTTCTTTCTTTCTTTCTTTCTTTCTTTCTTTCCTTTCTTCCCTTCTTCTTTCTTTCTTTCTTTCTTTCTTTCTTTCTTTCTTTCTTTCTTTCTTTCTTTCTTTCTTTCTTTCTTTCTTTCTTTCTTTCTTTCTCTTCTTTCTTTCTTTCTTTCTTTCTTTCTTTCTTTCTTTCTTTCTTTCTTTCTTTCTTTCTTCTTTCTTTCTTTCTTTCTTTCTTTCTTTCTTTCTTTCTTTCTTTCTTTCTTTCTTTCTTTCTTTCTTTCTTTCTTTCTTTCTTCTTTCTTTCTTTCTTTCTTTCTTTCTTTCTTTCTTTCTTTCTTTCTTTCTTTCTGGATTTGGTTTTTTCAAGACAGGGTTTCTCTGTATAGCCCTGGCTGTCCTGGAACTCACTCTATAGACCAGGCTGGCCTCGAACTCAGAAATCTACCTGCCTCTGCCTCCAAGTGCTGGGATTACAGGCATGCGCCACCACTGCCTGGCTGCCAATAGCTTTCATCTTAGCAAATTCTAATTAGGTGGAGTGGTTTGGAATATAATCATGGCAGATTCTGACAGATGCAGCTAATGACTATCACTACTTATTAAATGCGTAAACTGCTAGGCATTTTTCAGCATTTCCATAAATAAGTTCATGTTATCTCACACAGGAGTAAGGAGATTATTAATAGTTCCAGTTTTCAGGCGAGGAAACCTAGGCATAGGGAGCCCAGTAACCACAGTTCTGGTTAAGTGTTGACATCAGAGTCCCTGGATACCCAGAAGCAGTAACTGATCAACCAATGTAGATAACAAGACAAAGACATATTGGGGCTTCAGATGTAGATCAGTTGTGACAATGCTTGCCTTATCATCCATAAGGCGCTAGGTTTGATCCCCAGCACCGCAAAAACAAAACAACTAGGTGGGGTCGTGTCCACCTGTAACACCAATACCTGGAAGGC
Organism: Apodemus sylvaticus; assembly: GCF_947179515.1. Taxonomy (NCBI): domain Eukaryota; kingdom Metazoa; phylum Chordata; class Mammalia; order Rodentia; family Muridae; genus Apodemus; species Apodemus sylvaticus. Next base: position 30,256,566 of record NC_067484.1, read on the forward strand.
CAAGGCTGGAAGATACAAAGTTTCAAGCTAGCCTGAGCTGCTCAAAGAGACGCAGTCTCAAAAACCCAAACACAAGAGTAGAGTAAACAGAGAAACAAAGGGTCATTGCTTATCCTAGAATATAAATTGACTGAGAGGTGGTCTCCCCCCACGCTCTCCAACCCCCCAGCAGACTGAGGAGAGGTACCAATGCAAGGTTGATGTAGGGTGTGGAACAGGCACTAAAAGTTGCTGGACTCGGTGAACCACAGCTGGGCCACTTCCCAGTGTGGGTGGAGTCCAGGAACCATATAACCAGAGATAACAGCTTGGCAGGGGAAGAGAAAGCTGACTGTGCCGCTGACAGGTGCTCTACTCTCCCTGAGTACCCCAGGCCCTGTTCTTCTCTTCCAAGAATACCCCCAACGGAATACGAACTACAGCCAAAAACTCCTAGGCACACACTTGTGCAGAGAGTTTTTATTCTGATCCTGAGACTGTCACACAGCTGGCTCCTTGGCAGTAGATAATTTGTGAGATAAGAGCACTTGGCAACTCTTTAGAGAGACTCACCTCTGTCCTCATCTCTGTTTACATACACCTCTGTCCACAAGGTGCTTGAGTTAGAATCTCAGGAGTTATGGCGGAGGATGCTCTTATCTATGCCTGCGGCTGCATCCAGCAATCCATCCTTTACTTTCTGCTCAAGGCGGTGGTCTTCACGGTCTGTTTAACTGGCATGTCTTCTTTCCTGCTGGGACCAGCTGGGACCACGAGGTGGGGCATTTAAAATATAATATGTGCCATCGCAGGAAGATTGGTAGAGCTGTGTTGGAATCCTCTAGTCTATGCTTGTCTTCCACAAATATTTACTGATTCCATGTTGCAGTTTGGGTTAGTGTAATGGAAATTCAATTGCTTGTCAGCAATTGACTTGTTGGTTTATGCCTGTATTCCACAAATATTTACTGAGCTCCAGGCTAGATGAGCACCGCAGGGGACAAGGATAGTTGGCAAACCTGAGCGATTTGTGATATCTTCTTAAGGAGAGTGTTTTATTTTCCCTAGAGTTTCTTTTCATGGAAGGGCTCAGGGTGCTGGCCAAGCATTTTCAATGATCTTGGTGAAGGAGGCAGAAGTGTGGCCATTTCTCTCTGGGAACCACCAGGAAGAGCATGGGGGAAGTGTTTTGAAGAAATAAATGAATCCTAGGTCCTTAGCTAGCAATGGGGGTAGGGCTCAGGCTAGTGTTGCTTAGCCCGAGCAAGGTCCAGAAAAAAAAAAAAGCAAGACACTCCCTCCCCCCCCCCCACACCTACACCAATGTGCCAAAGGCGCATTTACCAGTAAGTCACAGTATGTGGAGAAAGTAGGTTTGCAGAAGTGATTAGGGTGGGGGGGGGGGAAAGAAAAAAGAAAAGAAAAGAAAAGAAAAGAAAAGAAAAAAAAGAAAAGAGAAGAACTGAAAAGTAATTAGATTTCCGTTACACTAACCCAAACTGAAAAAATTTCAGTTCATTTATGTGAATTGAAATTGGGAAACGGCGACAACAGTTTTTCATTGCCTCTAGCTCCTCATTGCCTCTAGCTCCTTGGAAGATTTCTGTTCTGTTTTTCTGTTTGTTTGTTTTGTTTTGTTTTGTTTTTTTGTTAGCAGCCCAGGACTGTATCTATTACAGTTTCAGGTCCCAGAAGCTCCCATCTGCTGGAAGACTTCCTAGAACTCTGAGAAGTAAGTGCATGATTCTGGAGGGAAATGGGCACCTTTTCTTTATCTCCAAATTCGCCACATGTGCCTAAGCCAACTGTGGAGTGACAGCATTTAATTAAAAAAAAAAAAAAAAAGAACAGAGTCTGTGACAAAGAAGCACAGGCTTCTCTTGTCTTCCTTCTGTAATAGCCCAGTGTAACCCCTTACAAAGCACTTATACCGCCCAGACAGCGAAAGTCATCTGGGGATGGTTTAGTACACAGGAGGATGTGTACATGTTCTGTGCAAACGCATATGTCGTATTATGACTACATAAGGAACTTCAGTAGCCACAGACTTTGACGTTTGTGGGACCCAGAACCAGCTGCCTGAGCGTACAAAGGGATAGGCATGTCTGTTCAGGTCGTATGAGAGTGGGAAACTGACCTTGTCATCAACGTTAACTTCAAAGTCAGGTGGTGGTGGCACACGTCTGTAATCCCAGCACTTGGGAGGCAGAGGCAGGCAGATTTCTCAGTTCGAGGCTAGCCTGGTCTATAGAGTGAGATCCAGGACAGCCAGGGCTACACAGAGGACAGCCAGGGCTACACAGAGAAACCCTGTCTCGAAAAAACAACAACAACAAAAAATGTTAACTTCATACTAGTTTCTTTAAGAGATCTGAAACATGATTAAATATGTTCAATGGAGAACGGTAAAAGTTACCTTTTTTGGCAAAATGATCTCTCAGGTCTTTTCTACCTTAGAAGATATATTTAGTCCCTGCTCACACTACTTACTAGAAAGTCACAGCAAAGCAGTTTCTTCCTTAGCTTATGAGAGGCAGTCGGATTAGGGATCTTACATTATTATTTCCAGAAATAAAGCCAAGCACTGTTTTTATTAATATCATTTAGGATGTGACACCAAAGCACCCATATGACAGTGGGGTCCATAAACAAATGAAAACTGTGTTTAGATTCCATGATATCATTTTATTATCATAATGGAATAATACTTATTTCTCAAATCTTAACCACAGATATGAGGTATCCCAGTTATTATGTGATCAATAGAATTTTCTATAACAAAGTTCTTTCTTTTTTTCCCCATATCTTATTGGTTATTTTATTTATTTACATTTCAAATGTTGTCCTCCTTCCCAGTTTTCCTTCCACAAGTCCCTTGTCTCCTCCTCCCTCCCCTTGCCTCTAGGAGGGCGCTCCCCTACCTGCCCACCCACCTGCTCCCCTACCTGCCCACCCTACTGCCTGCCTCAGTAGCCTAGAGTTCCCCTATCCTGGGTCATCAAGCCTCCACAGGATCAAGGGCCTCCCCTCCCATTGATGCCAGATGAGGCAATCCTCTGCTACATATCCAGCTGGAGTCATGGGTCCTTCCATGTGTATACTCTTTGGTTGATGGTTTAGTCCCTGGGAGCTTTTGGGGGTCTGGTTGGTTGATATTGTTGTTCTTCCCATGAGGTTGCAAACCCTCCAACTCCTACAGTCCTTGCCTTAACTTTACCATTGGAATCCCTGTGCTCAGTCCAATGTTTGGCTGTGTACATCCGCATGAGGTTCCTAGGATCCCGCAGGAAGGACTTTAGCCAAAATACCCAACAAAGGAGAGATAGAACCTGTAGACACCATATCCAGTGGATAGGTACGGCCCCCAGTTGAGGGATGGGGCCACCCACCCACCTCAAAATATTAATCCAGCATTCTTCCTGTCAAAAGAAATGCAGGGACAAAGAGTGGAGCAGAAACTGAAGGAAAGGTCATCTAGAGACTGCCTCACCTAGGGATCCATCCCATATGCTGATACCAAACTCAGACACTAGTGCTGATGCCAAGAAGTGCTTACTGAGAGGAACTTGGTATAGCTGTCCCCTGAGAGGCTCTTCCAGAGCCGGACCAATACAGATGTGGATGCACACAGCCAAGTTCTTCCTTCCTTCCTTCTTTCCTTCTTTCCTTCCTTCCTTCCTTCCTTCCTTCCTTCCTTCCTTCCTTCCTTCCTTCCTTCCTTCCTTCCTTCCTTCCTTCCTTCCCTCCCTCCCTCCCTTCCTCCCCCTTCCTTCCTTCCTTCCTTCCTTCCTTCCTTCCTTCCTTCCTTCCTTCCTTCCTTCCTTCCTTCCTTCCTTTCCTCCCTCCCTCCCTTCTTCCCCCTCTTTCCTTCCTTCCTTCCTTCCTTCCTTCCTTCCTTCCTTCCTTCCTTCCTTCCTTCCTTCCTTCCTTCCTTTCTTTCTTTCCTTCTTTCTTTCTTTCTTTTTTTGGGGGGGTTGTTGGGTTTTTGTTTCTCTGTTTAGCCCTGGCTGTCCTGGAACTCACTATGTAGACCAGGCTGACCTCGAACTCAGAAATCCGTCTGCCTCTGCCTCCTAGAATGCTGGGATTATAGGCATGCACCACCACCGCCTGGCAAGTTATTTCTTTCTAATAACTGGTACACGTATCAGTCTAGGGAACCCCTCTTTCAGACTGCTTTCTTCAATGTGAAATTTTCAAAGACCTGCTAGCTTCCTTACATTCTAAAATCCCCTCTAAATGTTCTAATTGCATTACTGGAGGAGGGAAAGTGCTTACGTAAGGTGTCATTACAGCTTTCCAATGTCCCCGAGGCAGTAAATACTTCTATTGTAAAGGAGGCCTGGTAGCCTAACCTCATTCTTTTTTATTTTGTGGTGCTAAGGGATTAGACCCCGCCCTATCCATGCTAAATTCACTCCCTACCACTTAGCTACACCCGCCCCTCCTCCCACATCCCAGAAGGCCTCATTCTTTTTATTCCTGAGTAATAGCTCATTCTATGGACATAGCATAAGTTGTTTAATCATTTACCAGTCGATGAACACTGGGGTTGTTGTACTTTTAAGCAGACATTGTGCCTTTAACTAGGTTAGAGCTATAGAAACATTACTTTTATATATATGAACATAGTGGACTAAGGTAGGTGGTGGTGGTGGGGGGAGCTTGCCTATGATACAAACAGCAATGCAGTTAAAAAATGCCATTAGTCCTTTCCAGATTTCAGGGCATGCTTTCTCTGTATAGTCCTGGCTGTCCTGGAACTCACTCTGTAGACCAGGCTGGCCTCGAACTCAGAAATCCACCTGCCTCCGCCTCCCAGAGTCCTGGGATTACAGGCATGCCCCCCCCCCCCCAAAACAAAACATTTTGTACACAAAATCATGTACAGTAACCCATCTTCAATATTTCCTTTCTGTGGACTGGGGCAATGGCACAGGAGATAAAAGCCTTGCATGCAGATGTGAGGACCGAGTTTTGGTCTTCAGAACAGATAGGAAGCCTGACACCTCAGTGTGCACACCTGTCTATAATTCTAGGGATGGTACTCAGAGATGGGAGAAGGCTTGGAAGCTCTTGGGCTTGCTAGCCTGGTATACAGAGTGGGGGATAAAATGAGGCCTTGTCTCAAACAAGGTGGAAGGTACGAACTGCCCCCTAAGGCTTGTCCTCTGACTATACATGTTCCCAGCAGGAACTAGGGAACTAGGGAACTTGTAAGCATGCCCACGCTTACGCATATAAATGTGAACACACTTCTACACATTGCACCTAGAGCCTCACAAAGCTAAAAAAAAAAATCAAGTAGTTAATTTTTTTTGGATGCTGTAAGGCAGATATTTCTAAACAATGATGGAGGAAATGGGGAGTGGAGCCAAGAGCTCTTCACCTTGAGCACCCTTTTCTCCCTTTTTCTTTGATATTCTAAGAGTCTTCCCAAGCCAATTGTTGAAATGGATGTGCTTCTAAGTGCTCAGGTTTCTATTCATTTGTATTCTCTCCACCATGCTGTCATCACACACACACACACACACACACACACACACACACACACACAGAGAGAGAGAGAGAGAGAGAGAGAGAGAGAGAGAGAGAGAGAGAAAGAGAGAGAGAAGCAAAAAACAACTGCCCATAAGCAGGAACAGTGTTTCAGATCTAGACAATAAATCAGAAAATATGAACTTGAAAAGAATAGTTAGGAATATTATGTTTATCCATCTTGGTGATGGTTATATGACTTCAATGGTATAGTGTAATATATGTCTTCTAAATTCTTTTTTCTCTTATTTTAAAATTACCCACAAAGGACTAACTTTGAAGTTGAAATTACATAAGTGCCAATGATTTCTAGATTATTCTAAAAGTTTAGCATTCCCAGGGCTTGGCAGCAAGCCATACAGTTGAAGTCAGAATCAGAGATGGTAGATGGGGTCAGGGAAACTGCTGGCTGTTGAGGAAAGACAGACCTGGGACTGTAGGACAAGAATTTCCTGACTCTTCACCCTGAGCACCCTTTTTTTCCCTTTTTCTTCGATATTCTAAGAGTCTTCCCAAGCCAATTGTTGAAATGGATGTGCTTCTAAGTGAGCATATGTGTTAGTACAAAACACAAGAGCCCACACTGGGTGGCGTGGAAAGTTACATTAAGTGAAGTCTGATTTTATAGAGATCTTCCAAAGACTCAATTTTCTCTCTCTTAAAATAGCTGTTTCCATGGTTACTTAATCACTTATTATGAGGCCTTAGAGGAAATGCATTTGGGGGGATAATTCAGTAGACTGTGTTTAAAATTTCATAGCAGGAACTAGGGAACTTGGAATAAAATATAATCTCTGGTAATTTGCAGTTTGCTTGGTGCTAAAAAGACATTTGTACCAGAGTGGGGAGTTTCAAGCCCAGTGGGAATGCTGATTCCCGCTCTCCTCAGTCCCAGATGTGGAAGCTGTAGTCCCTGCTCAAGGGATAGAGAAGTGACTGTGGACCTAGATGAGTGAGTTCCAGTAACTGGCTAGAGGGGCCCATTTGAGGTGACCTGGGCTGGACACTATCTCTTCACTCTATCTGGAATTTGCTCTGCAAAGGGAAAGGTGGAGGAGATGAAAACAGGAAGAAATAAACTCAAGAGCATCCAATGCACCTATTATCCCAAAGAGAACGCACCTGCTCAGGGCTGCCCCCAAAGTGCAGCTGATTCAAGAGTAGCTCAAAGACGTTAGGAAAAATCCTACTTCTTCTAGAAGCAGCCTGGGGAAATTTCTACTCCTTGTGTGTCAAAGAGAACAAAGTAGATATTTAGAAGCCTCCGAGTATTTACCTTACCCATGTGCGTGTTACATTTTAGAGGTGTCTCCCTCTGTTCATGTATTTCAGCTTCCAGGCACACTCTGCTGCTTGGCTGAGTATGAAGATGCAGGCCTTGCAAACACACATGCATGTCTCTACTATGTTGCTATGCACCACTGACACATGCAGGGCTGACAGAGGAGGCTGTAGCTGTTGTCATGGGGCCCACATGGTGACTGCCCACATACAGCTAGCCCCGATTCCCATGTACCTGACACCTTTTAAAAACATATTTTAAAAAAATATCTTATTTATTTTTTAATATCATTGCAGTGGTGTTTTGTAGGCATGTCTGTGTGACAGTGTTAGATTTTGGAGTTATAGATGGTTGTCAGCTGCTACATGGGTGCTGGGAATTGAACCCAGGTCCTCTGGAAGAATAGCGGGAGATCTTAACCACTGAGCTATCTCTCCAGCTCCCCAACATTTTTTCTGCCTTGCATTCCTTCATCCTCTTGTCATTTTCCTTTTTGAGATGTATATGTGTATATATGTAGTATATGTATATAAAATGTCACCACTTTCAAGTATAGAAGTCAGTGGTTTTAGTACATTCACAAGATTGTATGGCCAGCACACTAGCCAACTGCAGAATGTTCATCCTGATGGGTAATCTTTATTGCCAACTTGGCTGTATGCAGAATCACCTAGGAGATTGGCGAGCCACACTTCCAGGTGTTTCTAGAGAGAATTAATGGAAGGGGTGATGACCCACCACCCTAAAGGTAGGTAGCGCTAACAACCCACAGGCTGGGGTCTGTGCAGAACAGGATGGAAAGAGGAGAGCGTCACTAGAAAACTGGTTTTATTCTCCCTGCGCCTCACCTGACGTGAGGTGAGTGTGCTGTTTTACTATGCCCTGCTGGCCATGATGACGGAACTCCTTGAAACCGTGAGCCAAGACAGGTCCTTTCTTTTTAAGTTGTTTCTGTCAGGGTTTATCATAACAATATAAAAGTAACCCACGTATACATCATCCTAAGAGAGTCCACTTACCCTGAGCAGTCTCCCCTTATCTTGAGTACCACCTGCCTTATGGATTTGTCATTCACGGTCATTCTACATACATGGATCATTTATTTGTGAGCCTTTGGCTTTGGCTCCATCACTTAGCTTAGTGTCTCCCAGGTCTGTCCATTTCCTACCCATACATTAGTACTGCCTTTCTCTCCTGCTCAGGAATACATTTTATTGCAAGGACATTGCACATCTATCTGTTGGTGGGCACTTGGGTTGCTTCTGATTTTGGCTACTATGGGTAAGGTTGCCATGAACACTTGTTTGTATGGATGTATGTTTGTACCTCTCTTGGGCATATATCTAAGAGTAAACAGCTGGGAACTATGGATTAAGCCTTTTATGAACTGGTAGCTGTGGATTTCCATCCACAGCTGCTGCTGCCCATTTTTGGGGAGTTGGACTATAGACTGTAAGTCATCGACAAATTCCCTAACGATATAGAGACTGCCCATACATTCTCTGACTCTAGAGAACCCAAACTAATACAATAACACTTTATTCTCTCTGGTCTCAAAAATTAAACATAGGGCTTCATTCATGCTAGGCAACCACTGAACTAAAGCCAGAGCCCTCGTAGTTTTGTTTTGATCTAGGCTTTCAGATAGCTGGCCACGCTGCTATAACCCTGAAAAGGCCTTGAACTTACTATTTTGTCTTTACCTCCTGAGTAGCTGGGATTGCAACCTAGCACCACTAGGCCTGGCTTCTTAGGACTTAGTAAGCCATTCAGTCTCCTAAGACCCAAACAGGATTTCAGTATCACTAAGGAACTCTTCTCTAGATGGTTCTGAGGATTACGCATAGAAAGATGACTTTTAAGTAAGGATTTGAGTTCAGAGTGCAGAACTGCTGATCAGCATAACAAAGTGACTCAGAGTCACCCAAGACATTAGTCAGATCTTTCCCTAGCAATTTAGATGAGAGGGGGGAAAAAAAGAAAAGAAAAGAACATTACGTCATGATCCTGGGGATAGGCAAGAGTGAGCTGCATGTATGAGAATCTAGGGTGTGGCATGGACTTGTGAAGAGGTCAAGGGTCAGTGTCTCCAATCAGTGGCACATTGAATATGGTGCTCTTGCTTTGTGAATTAGGTTACAATGCCACATTGCACATAAAACTTCTTTGGACTGAGCATATGATGGTGGTCTCCAAGATTATGTGATATGGAATGATTCTGTTTCCCAGTCTTCACAGCTTTTGGGACATGACACAATGCATTTCCCAGCATTTGTAGTGATGCTGGTCTGAGCCACACACTTGGCTCCAGGCCAGGTAAAAGAACAGCACATAAAACACATGCAGCCCATTGTCCCTGATAGGGCAAGGGAATGACTGTGTTATCAGTGCAGTATTTCCCATACTGGACTTTCTTCTGTGATTTCAGAGTAGGTTCCTCCTACTTGTGGAAAAAAAAGTAGACTGTAAACTAGTATGCGGTGTCTGACAGCAGCTGCCTCACATGTCCAGTGTTTATGCTGCCTTTAAAAAAAATAAGTAAATAAACTTTTTCTGTGTGTATGTGTAATGATTTTCATTGTGTGTGTATGTGTGGTCCTCTGCTGAGGCCAACAGAGGGCATTGGATCTCCTGATTTGTAGTTACAGGTGGTTGTGAGCTACCTGGGTTCTGGGAACTGCACTCCTCTCCTCTGGAAGAGCAGGAAGTACTCTTAACCTCTGAGCCATCTTCTGGTCCTTACCTTGTCTCTTGATTGCATCATGTCTCTTTAGCGCTTGATTTAATCTTGAATTGTTTTATTCATCAAAGTCCTAGGAATGGTAGCCTAGTAAACATTTATATGTGCCTCTCTCTAGTCTCCCTGGAGCCTGGGTGAAAACCAGGACTGCATAAGCATGTGTGCTTTATGATGTCTGTGTAGCAATGGAACTGTCTAATGACACACTTTTCATAGCATGTCCATGTCATCAGGAATATTTGACTCTGTAACATACAAGACTGATGAAGACTACCTTCCCATGGTGATGCCCAACTGAGACGTGGGTGCACGAATAGGAACAGGACCCACTCATGAGGTCAAAGCCTCATGAGTGGACAGACAGCACAGCACCACGGTCACATCCCACTGCCAATGTGACGCCTGTATGCGCTTTCTTTTATGAGGCAACAGTAATTGGATATGGTCAGAGCTTACATTTTTTTCTAGCCCTTACTTAGTAACTTAAAACACTCTGGATTCTCTATTTCCTCAGTCACGGAACCTGAGCATAGAAGGAGATCATTCTTAGGAGACAAAGGCATTGAGTCGACATGATCCTCACATGTGAAGATAGATAAAATGGTGTATGGGGAGCTATGAAGGATCAGGTTAACAAGTCTCTAAGGCGGCAGCTTCCTGTGACTTGGCCAGGTTTGAGGGTAAGAAAATTGGGCTCTATTCCCACCAAGCCTGAAAGGGAGTCTCAGTCTGAGGTCAGGAACCTTGTTCACAAAGCACATTCTTTCTATTCAGGGCTCTCTGAGGTATTCAAGGACAGAAGTGAAGGAAACCAGAAATCTCTTCCTATGGTTACATCTGTTACTGGGAAACCATGATTCTGGGATGCCCCAGTCTACCTCTTTGGGCCTCAGGGTATCAGTCATTAGCAAGAATAATACTTACCAAGAGCTAAACTGGATGGCAGGCACTATTCTGAGGGCTTTGGGTGTCTAACTTATTTGTGCTATCACAACTCCATGGGACTAGATGACACTGCTCTCCCCCCCCCCCCACAATGACATACTTTGTCCCAAGTCTCATGCAGCAGGTGGTGGCAGAGCTATTACATCATCTGATTCTTGGTCTGCTCATAGCCAAACTTGTGCCACTTTAAAATAAAATCTTTTTTTTTTTTAAATCTTTTTTTGCACAGTCTTCTTGAAGCTAAATCATTACCTCCTCATTCCACTGACACAAGAGTAAGGTTTCCATTTTTGTTGTTTAAGAAATTAAATTCCTCAAGTGACAAGGAGTGTCGACACTGTCTACAAGGACACTGACACAGGTTGACAAAGCACACACTGCATGCCAACTTCCTGTGCAAACATATGTGAATTTCATTGTGCTCATGCGCTACGCTAGAGATCCCAGCTGCTGTCAATTTCTGCTTTAGCATGTAGGTTGATAGAAGTTGTATCACACAGGCAGACTTTAGACTCATGAGCTTCCTGCCTCAACTATGAAATAAGCATAAGGATTACCACATGGTTTAAGAGTCAGGCCTTGGTCATGATTCTGAAAACAACTATTTTAGTTTTTTTCTCATACAACAACAGCTTTATTGTGAGTTTGACCTTCACAGAGAAAGTTCCAGTGCACTTAGAATTAACTCATTAAACTATGACACTATAGAGCTGTGTTATTCCAAATCCCAGAAGGCATTTAAATGGGTAACTGATGTCATCATTGGTCACGAAATGAACAGCAGTGTAGTTGAAACTGGGCCCCAAGCTAGCATGTACCACTTGCTTCTGTATCTCAGGGGACAAAGGGGGTCTTAACACAGGGATTGTTAATTTGCATTTTTTACTTTGCAAGGGAATCAGTCAGTGTTGTCCTATTGCTCGAGAACCATCACTGTAGGAAGTCACAACACACTTGTTTATTTCCCCACTCCAGAGAAGATTGTTTAAGCCTCTCCACAAAGCAAACTACCTGTATTCTATGGGTGAGATCCAACACTGGCCTGGACTTGATCTCAGACAGTATGAAAGCATCATTTCCTCGGAACACAAACTCATCCCACAGGAAACAGCAGTATAACGAAAGTCATTGTTGAAGCTCTGTACCCTAGTTACAGAGCAGTTGTATGACCAGGAGTATGTGGTCAACTCTCACTTCTGGGTCACACTAAATCTTTCTTTTTCACTATCAGCCAATCAGAACACACTGAAGTCACTGCTGGTTCAAGTCTGGAACTACTCCAAAACAGCACAAAAAGGAGTAAGAACCTGCCTGAGACCAGTGTAAGGTTTGTTATGTTGAACTCCAAAATGCAGCAGGGAAACGATAGGAAACAGGCTTTATTTTATTTTAAATTACATAGGTGTGCATAAATCTCTGTGCATGCCAGTGCAGGTGCCCACGGAGGCTAGCCAAGGGCACCAGATCCTCTGGAGCTGGAGTTAGAGGTGGTTGGTTGTAAGTGGCCATTTGAGTGCTGGAAACTGAACTCAGGTCCTCTGGAAGAACATCCAGTGCTCTTTAGATAGCAAGCCATCTCTCCAGTCCTACACATTTTGCTATTAAAAAAAATTAATTTGGGGGAGGCTTGCTTCCCATTAATATAATATAAATATAATAGTGAATATTTGAGTACATTATAATTCGTAAATATGCCTTTAACTCTGTGCAGAAAGGATAAAAGTGAAAAGAACTTAAGAGGACAAAGTGAAACCTATTCTGGTTCTCTCATGAAACAATGTTACTGAACACATCTCAGTCAGTGAAACAATGTTACCAAAAACAGCTCCTTCAGTGAAACAACATTACTGAATACACCTTCAGGGAAACAATGTTGCCAAAAACAGCTCTTTAGAAAGTTAACTTCTGAAGTCAAAGTTACTCTTGATTCCTGCTTTTAGGAAACCTCAGAGCTATAGTGTAGGGGGAGCACAGGCAAGATGAAGCCTGGCCTGGGAAGCAACTTACTATTGTGCACAGTCGATCAGCTGGTACTCGTTGGATCTCTCAAAGCAAGCCTTCACCCCCTCGTCATCCCACAGTTTCTTCACATGGTCAAAGAATTCCTAAGGTCGGAAAGAGTGACAAGAAAACACAGGTCAGGATATTTTACAAACTAGGAAGCAAAAAGAAATGGCAAGCCAGAAGTTGCAGGGATTCTTTTGGTGTAGAAACACGAGCCCTACACTGTCATGTGTATCCGTGGTTCAGCATGATGCAAGGCAGGCTGACTTGGCTCTCACCACTCATGCAAGCTACAGAACCTCCTTACTATTCACAAAGATAACCAGAAGGAAAACCGTGAGTCAAACATCAATAGCAGTTGTCAATCACAAAACAAGAACACAATTGTGAGGTTCTTGGCGTTCAGTACTTTTGAGAGCTAAGCAACCGCCCCAGCAATGGAGGAGATGGATAATCTCAGGTCCATCTTAAAAGCTCTCTTTTGGCTTTTCAGGGTGAGGTGAGATCAGAATGGAGGGCTGGAGAGATGGCTCAGGGTTAGAGCACTTGTTGTTCTTACAGAGGATCCCAGGTTTGACTCTCAGCATTCAAATGGTGGTTCACAACAATCTATAGTTCTAACCCAAGGGATCCAATGCCTTCTTGTGGCTTCCTTGGGCACAAGAAACACATATGGTTCGCATGAGGCAAAAGACTCATACACATAAAATAAAAATATAATAAAAATGAAAAAGAACATACCAAGTAGATGGGTTAAATTGGCTCATTAACATAAGAAGGAAATCTGTCATAGGGTCTCTGGTAGTCCAGGCTGGCCTCAAATTTATGATCCTCCTGCTTCACCCTTCCTGCTCAGTGATGGACACTTTACTATGAGGGTTTTATTTATTTATTTATTTATTTATTTATTTATTTATTTATTTATTTATTTACTTACTTACTTTTGTGTGTGTGTGTGTGTGTTTAAAGCAAACCATGAGTTCAATGTCAACTGTGAGTTTGGGCTTGCCCAAGAGTTATAAGGCCACCAGGCTCATCCATTACGGCAGCAGGGCCCTCTGAAAGAATGTGCCTTATACTAAGTCATGTCACTAACTCTCAGTACTTGATTCCTCTCCAGGTAGCAGACTTGATGTGAAACAGATCTGAATAATGGAACCATTGATAATATACAATATTTTACAAAAGTCAACATAGTTTCCATTGGCAGCTTAAATGGTGCCCAGGATGGGTCTAAATCTGGTTAATGAGAATAAAGAACAGTGGACGCTTTATCTGGTATCTTGGGTTAGGAAAGGCCAACACAAACTAAGGAGGAAAACAGTAGTAGCTGCAGGCTTCTGCCTGCCTCTGGGAAGCTCTCTCAAGCCTCTCTAGCCCATGTCAGAGCCTCCACATCCCATGTAGCAGAGCGATGTGGTGGTCACAACAATTGGTCAGTGTGACTCCACACAGGTCAGACCCTGAACTAACTGGGGTAAGGCTAGGGACCAGAGATAGGAAGAGATTAGACTTTTCAGGAGACCAAACCATGGACAGCTTGTCACAGGGACTGGATCTAGGGAAAGTGCCAAGGCACTGGGGGGCCCTGCAGGAGCCTCTGGGAGGTGGCAGGGGAGAAGTAGGTGTCCAGATGGGAACTCATTCATTCAGTCACTGACAGCAGGGCAGGTGCTTGCTGGATGGGGCAGAAGGACAGGTTCATGGGGTACTTGTATCACTGTGAAGATCCCCGTGGGATCCACTGAGACCCCCCTCCAATGTCCATGTGCTGACTTTTTTGGCCTCATTAAAGATCCCATTCAGAAATGGAAGGCTAAGAAGAAACGTGACTGTGTGACATTTCTTTCTTTCTTTTTTGTATTACTGAATGAGACGCACTTGAGATCTTTGTATGCTTAAGCAACCGAACCGAAATGCATGGCTACTTTGACTCTTTTCAAGGGGCTGAGCTGCATGGTCTAAAGTTGACATTTGCACCACATATCAAACGACTCTTCGAGACAATACTCTAGAGTTTTGAAAGCATAATTTTGATTTGTTTTTGCTTATAGATGTATGTGCACTTGTGTCTATACATGTGGGCTCCAGTGGTGTGGGCATTCATGTATAAAACTTCATGCAGACATCTTTTTAAAAAAACATTATTTCTTTATTTTTATTTATATGAGTACACTGTAGCTGTCTTGAGACACACACCCAGAAGAGGGTATCAGATTCCCATTACAGATGGTTGTGAGCCACCGTGTGGTTGCTTGGATTTGAACTCAGGACCTCTGGAAGAGCAGTCAGTGCTCTTACCTGCTGAGCTGTCTTTCTAGCCCACATGCAGACGTCTGAGGCTGACACCGAGGGCCTTCCTTGATTTATCTCAAGCTTATTTGTTGAGGCAGGGTTTCTCAACTGAATGTAGAACTCGCTGAAATGGATACTCTATCTAACTAGCTTTCTCCATCCTGGAGCCCTGTCCTCTAACTTCCGGTCGTTGTTGTGACAGCAGAGCTGCCGTAGCCTCCTGGCATGTATGTAGGCACTGGGCATCAGAAATCAGATCCTCACACTTGCCCAGCAAGCACTTATGGTGAACCACTCCCCTAGGGACCAGAATTTTAAGTAAACTTTAAAGTAAAAAGGATTAAGTACCTAACCACTTCCCATTGTTTTTACAAACCATAGTCTTCTACAACCTGGTATTGATAGTGTATTAGAAAATAGCTTGAAATTCTCAGACAATAACCAGATTTTGTTCCTGCTATCGGATTCTTCATAAGTCTTTTAAAAAAGGAAAACAAACAGATGACAAGAAACATAAAAAATATAATTTCTATGCTAATGCATTCAAATCACTTCTGGGTTACCCCGCACTTGGGACATATTTTCCATTTTGAAATGCAAACTGGAAGCATCTCTCTAATTTCTTGAGATGTGGGATGAGCGGCCCTTGCGCTCTGTAGGGTGTGGCTGCTCAGCTCTTACTAGTGGCAGCAGTCCCAGGCCAGCCCGGTTCCCAATGGCTTGTTGAACTTGTCACTGGGTAGTGAGAAAATATTGCGCCTTATGCTCAGTGCATGATATTCTTTCAAAGATGACATGGAGAAAATACCTCTAATGTTAGTGTCAAGAGCCTTCCTACAAAAACCAGGTTATTTATGTTTGTTATGTAATTTTAATCTTACAGATCCTGACTTGAGGACAGTGATGATTCTCTGTTTGAGATAAGATCTCATGTAGCCCAGGTTAGCCTTGAATTTGCTCTGTGGCAGGGGGTGACCTTGAACTTGTGCTTCTCAGTCCTCTTGCCTCCTGTTCTGTGTGCTGGGAATACAGGAGGGCACGCCGTGCCTGGTATATGCAGTGCTGGGGACTGAGTTCCAGGCTTCATGTATGCTGGGAAAACACTCTTCCAACTGAGCTGCATCCTCCAACCCTTTCTAGGGGTTGGGGTTGTATAATATTAATAATGTGTAAAAACTGTGTAAATAGTTGCAACACTGTATCCATAGGGAATAAAGACAGGGAGAATGTTTGTGCATGTTTAGAACCATTGCAGATTTCTCCCAAATACTTATGATTCTTGATCAGTTGGCATCTTAGGTAAAGACTCTACCAATATGGAGCATCAACTGTAAGTCTCAAATTCTGCTTAGGAACAGATTTCAGAAACCCTGCTAGGAAAACCCCCACTAACACAACCATTTGAACCAGTGCACAGTCTCAAACTCTTACCTTCACTAGCGTGAGTAGGACTACCAAAGACAGTATCAAAAATTACATAGTGAAAGGAGGCGTCCACACTCAGTGGATGTCTTTGTGCTCCAGGCAAAATTCTGGAGGTCTAGGATACTGGGTCTTTTCTGTGTCTCAAATAATCCATAAAATGGGTGATTCAGATGGAGAGAACCACTGAGCATGCTTCATTATCTTCCCATCAGTCTGATTGGAAAAGAGCCAGGCCTGTGCGCAAAGCATGCTGAGTCCACCTAGCCTCTCTCTCTCTCTCTCTCTCTCTCCTCTCTCTCTCTCTCTCTCTCTCTCTCTCTCTCTCTCTCTCTCTCTAGCAGCTCCTTGGATCCAGGAAAGCAGTGAGGTTGTGGGGGACAGCATGTACACACCTGTCTTTGGTCTTTGCCTGTTGGACAGCCTGCTAACTATTCTCAATATAACTTAAAAACAAGTTTTGAGGCATATTTTATATGCCGTAAACTTCACCCTTCCATCATGCCACCAACAACAGGTAGGAACATAACACCACATCAGAAGATATGATATTCACCCTTCTGATGGGTTCAAGACCTACCACTACCCCAGGGACAGATGTCTGCTAACTTACTCTGTCACTGTGGTATTGCCTTTTCTAAAAAAATTATGCACATGAAATCATACACTCTTTTAGCTTCTTTCTCACTTAGCACAAATGCCTTTTAGACTCATTCACTTTTTAATGCATATTGTCAATGAGTTTCAGTTATTTTTTTACTTTTACATGTGATTGCAAGCAAAAATGACTCCTCCCCTCCTTACCCGAGCCTTACATATGCTAAGCAATTGGTCTACCACTTAGCGATATTCTTCACCTTTGTTCTTTTAAATTGCTGAGTTCTATCCCACTTTGTGATAAATGTTCTGTACTGTCTAGTTTTGTGTGTCAACTTGACACAAGCTGGAGTTAACACAGAGAAAGGAGCCTCCCTTGAGGAAATACCTCCATGAGATCCAGCTGTAAGGCACTTTCTCAGTTAGTGATCAAGGCAGGAGGTCCCTTTGTGGGTGGTGCCGTCCCTGGGCTGGTGGTCCTGGGTTCTACAAGAGAGCAGGCTAAGTGAACCAGGGGAAGCAAGCAGCAGCCCTCCATGGCCTCTGCATCAGTTTCTGCCTCCTGCCCTGTATGAGTTCCAGTCCTGACTTCCTTTGGCGATGAACAGCAATGTGGAAGTGTAAACTGAATAAACCGTTTCCTCCCCAACTTGCTTCTTGGTCATGATGTTTTGTACAGGAATAGAAACCCTAAGACATGCACTAAATTTTGTTCACTCACTTACCAGTTGAAACATATTTGGTTGTTTCTAGATTATTATTATTATTATCATCATCATCATCACCATTATCATCGTCATCATCATCATCGTCATCATCATCATCATCATCACCATTATCATCGTCATCATCATCATCATCATCATCAATGTGTGTGTGTGTGTGTGTGAGGTGGGCATGAGCATACTATGGTGTTCTATGCAGAAGTCAGAGGACAACTTTCAGGGACTGGATCTCTTCCTCCACTGTGAATTCTGGGGAGTCAAAGTCATTGTTAGGCTTGCATGCAAGTGCTTTCCCTGCTGAGCCATTTTCTCGGCCATGTCTCCAGCCTTGAACACAGAGAAAGAGTGCTGTGTTGTTGTTTCTTTTATGTGACCTTTGGTTTTGCTGGATTACACAGTGAATGGGTGTATAGCTGTTAAAAAGCTGCCAATTTCCTTTGCATTGTGGTCATACCATGGTTCCATCTTGTAGAGGCAGGGGCAGTGCAGGGGCAGGGGCAGGGGCAGTGGCATGGGCAGTGGCAGGGGCAGTGCAGGGGCAGGGGCAGGGGCAGGGGCAGGGCAGGGGCAGGGGCAGGGGCAGGGCAGGGGCAGGGCAGGGGCAGGGGCAGGGGCAGGGGCAGGGGCAGGGCAGGGGCAGGGCAGGGGCAGGGCAGGGGCAGGGGCAGGGGCAGGGCAGGGGCAGGGGAAGGGGCAGGGGCAGAGGCAAAATCTAGAACTTCCAGCTTCCCAAAATCTTACTCACTTTATTTTCTTCTCTTCCTTCTCCCTATTCCTTCCCCCTCCTCCTTTCTTTTTTCCTTCATTCCCTCCTTTTCTTCCTTCCTTTCTTCCTTCCTTCCTTCTTTCCTTCCTTCCTTTCTTCCTTCCTTCCTTCTTTCTTTCCTTCCTTCCTTTCTTCCTTCCTTCCTTCTTTCCTTCCTTCTTTCCTTCCTTCCTTTGCTCTTTCCTTCCTTCCTTCCTTCCTTCCTTCCTTCCTTCCTTCCTTCCTTCCTTCCTTCCTTCCTCCCTCCCTCCCTCCCTCCCTCCCTTCCTTCCTTCCTTCCTTCCTTTGCTCTTTTCTTCCTTTCTTCCTTCCTTTTTCTTTTTCTGAGACAGGGCTCTCTGTATAGACCAGGCTAGCCTCAAAGTTAGATTCACCTGCCTGTGCCTCCCGAGCCACTGAGATCAAAGGCGTGCAGCCTGACTCCTTTTTCTTAATTAAGTCCTCATTGTGGTCTTAGCTTTCGCTCCCTTAAGGACAAATTCTGTGGAGGATTCCTGTGACAGTTCCTCCTTCCTCCCCTCCCTTTCTCCCTCCTTCAGCCCCAGGCTGTCCCGGAACTAACTATGTAGCCCAAGCTGGCCGGGAATTCATAATCCTCTTGTCTCCGCCTCCCGAGTGCTTGGATTACAGGTGTGTGCTACCACGCCTGGATTCTTGCACATCTTTCTGTCTTCTGATTATGGATTTTTTTTAAAAAAGTAAATTATTTAAAAAATGTCATCTGAAGTTAAACTCTTTCTTAGATGTGGGTTTATTTATATCTTCTCTTGAACATCAGTTTTCTCAAGTATCTGTTGATGAACACAATTTAAAATTTTTGGTGTTCAATTAATCATTTTCTTTTAGAGCTTATGTTTCTCTCTCTCTCTCTCTCTCTCTCTCTCTCTGTTCTATCAGAGAATTCTTCGGATAATTTAAGATTAAATTTTCCCATGTTTTCTTGTAAGTGTCATCATTTTAGTTTATATATTTGTATATTTACCCAATGAATTCCTTTAGGCATGGTGTAAAGAAAGAGCCAGTGCTTGCTCTCCACACATGGATAGCCGCAATTTGCAGCACATCTGGAGCAAAGACTGCCCTTTCTCAGTGGAAGTGGAATTACCCTGCCTTTGTCGTAACTGACCAGTGTACCTGCAATGTTCCTGGGTCTGTTTGACTCGGCACATCTGTTATCTTTATATCCACACCACACTGTCTTGATCGTTGTGGATTTCTAGTAACCTTAAGATGAGTTTCCTTCTTTCTTTCCTTTTTGGTTGTGGAGTTGAATCCGTAGTTTTCTGTCATGTGACACCTAACACTAGCTTCACTTCCAGTTTCCAAATTATGAAGCTTTAAGTTCTCTATCCCCCCCCCCCCCCCCGCCCTACAACATTTTTAGAATATTATTAGGGTTATTCTAAGGTCTCTTAAGTTTCATGAGACATTTCAGTGTCTCTGTATAACCCTGGCTGTCCTGGAACTCACTCTGTAGACCAGGCTGGCCTCGAACTCAGAAATCCGCCTGCCTCTGCCTCCCAGAGTGCTGGGATTACAGGTGGGCTCCACCACCGCCAGGCTGAGAGAAAGGCATCTTAATCACGAGTCTTCTATGAGCATCTTATGCAAATTATGAACTGTTTCATAGGGTTTTATAGTTTCCAGTGTTCACATATTTTGCATCCTTTGTTAAATGTCTTCCTAAGTAAACTTTATTGCTTATTTTAAATTCACTTACATTTAATTTTTATAAATCTTTCACTTTCTTGGTTAGACACCCCTCCCTGCTCAGCTCAGGAATATATATATTGAGGCTGTTGTAAATGAGCTCCTCAGTGTATAGGAAGGCTACTAATTTTTGTATCTTATTGTTATGCTGGATATATTTATCAGCTGTAGGAAGTTTTGGGCAGAGTCCTTAGGATTTTATAATATATAGAATCATTTTATCTGAAATAAGGATACTTGAACTTCTTCCTCTTCTATTTATATCCTCATTATCTCCTTCATTTGTCTTATTTTTGTAGCTAATATTTCAAGCTTTGTTTTGGCTTTTTTCTTGGTCTCCCTACATAGCCTTGGCAATCACTATGTAGATCAGGCTGTCCTTGAACTCAGGTTAAATAAATAAAAATAGCTTAAATTTATACGTTAAAGATTTATTAAAAAAATCAGAATTAGATGTTAAATAATAATTAACCATATGGGGCTAAAAAGTTAGCTCAACAGTTAAGAGCACTGACCATAAAAATGTATTAACCTGTTCTTGAAAATACACCACTAGCCTTAGATGACTGCCCTATTAAATACATTCTTTTAAAATTGTTATATTTTGATGATTTATATTATTAATAATGATGTTACCTGTTCTGTTTGTGATTCACTAAACATATAGTTTCAGAGTTGTGATGCTCAGATGAGTTTTACATTTTACTGTGCCAGATGATTTTTGTTGATATTAGTGATTGTTTCACTAGATACACTTTCTAAGAGTTGTTATGTTTAGTTTTTAATATATAAAATCCCCTGCTTGAGAGCTACAAAATACACTCAGATTTAAACTGCCTCTGTGTTTGTTTCTGTTTGTCACCGCCAAATCCTTACCCACCTGGACTTTGAGACCTTCATCCCAGGGACCCCCATACCCGGCTGGGGTGGTCCGTGACACACAGAGATCTGTCTGCCTCTGCCCCCCAAATGTTGGGATTAAAGGCATGCGCCTCTGTGTGGCTGGCCTACAATTTCAAGTATTAAATTGAATAGGAGTAGGAGAGTTGGTGTCCTTATCTTGTAGATTTCAGTGGAAATGGTCTGCATTTCCCCCTTGCATTTAGCAAGGTACTGACTATGGGATTGCTGTATATTGACTTTATTATGCTGAGATATGGCCTCTGTATTCCTACAGTCTTTAGCGCTTTTATTAAAAAGGGATGCTGGATTCTTGTCAAGAGAGCTTTTCTGTGTGGTCCTATAGTCTATTGTTTTATTTATGTTGAACCATTTCTGCATCTCTGAGATGGAGCTAACTAAGTTGATCATGGTGGATGATCTTTTAAATGTGCTCTTAGGTTCTGTTTGTAAGTATTTTCTGAGTTTTTTTTTTTTTTGTTCATATTCTCAGAGCTATTGCCTTATAATTATCTTTTTGTGTTGGTTTTCTGTCTGGTTTTAGTATCGGGATAGTACTGGCTTTATAAATAGAACTTAAGATATTCCTTCATTTTCTATTTTATGGAGTACTTTGAGGAGTATTGGCATTAGTTCTTAGATGGTTTGGTAGAATTCTTCACTGAATATATCTGATTTGTGTCTATTGAGGTATTTTTTAGGTACTATTTCTATCTCATTGAATATTATGAGTCTATTTAAACTATTTATTTCATCTTGATTTAGCTTTGGTAGACTACATATATCTCAAAATTTATCCATTTCTTTTATAGTTTCCAGCTTGGTATGATACATATTTTAAAACTGTGTCCTTAGGATTCTTGGAATTAGACCAGAGTCTGTTGTGATGTCTCTCCTGTTCTTCACCAATGATGTTTGTTTGGGTTCTCTCTCTAAAACCCTGCCAAATATTTCATTTTTGGACATATTGAGTAGCATACACGTTGGTATCTATTTTAGTTTTATCTATTACAAACTCACTATTTTTACCTTGGTTTATAAGGTTGTAATGGGGACAGAATGAGAATTTTATGTAGACTGGAAACCCAGGACGACTGAGAGATGGGATCCCTACAGCCACTATGTTAACCTTCATGGTTTTAGTGCTTTTATATTTCGTGTGTGTGTGTGTGTGTGTGTGCGCGCGCGCGCGCGCATGCACGTACATGTGTACATGTGGAGGTCAGAAATTTTAATTATTTTTAAAGATACAAAAAATTCTAGCCCTTATTTCCAAATTCTATCTCACCTAACAATTGTGTCAAGTACAGAAGTTTAATAATCAGATCTGTGGCCTATAGTGGAGAATTAATTAAATATACCCTTTGATGATGGGAATGTAAATTTTCCTAATTACCCCTCTCCCCACAAAAATAATTTTTATGCTTTTGAGAGTTTTCACAGTGCTCCTAATTCTAAACCTAAGAGACTCCATAAACCCCAACTCTCTGAGAAAATCCAAAGTGTGGTATGCCTTCAGCACAGACACTTATTTGTGTAGGACCAGAAATAAATAATTAAATATTTTTACTGGGAAAAAGAGACTCCAGGAATCACGACTTTAAGCCTCTGCTCTTAGACAATGTGCTGTTACTTGACAAGAATTCTCCTCAGGGAAAAAAAAATCAAGCTCAAATTATGTAATTATTCTTGTCCTTGTCCTTCTGAGTCACTCAAGCTTTTCTGTCTTGAGGGCAGAAAAGAGAAAGGAGATCCCTTCTCTGGAGGAATCAAGCTGAATTTAAAGCAGGTAGATCCGCTGCTTTCCAACTTACTAGGATGGTAGAACTTGATTGACAGTTCTTTGGGAATACTGCAATGTAAGACATGCTGAGAGTTCAGTTAATAACCTTAGTGACTGATGGAGTTTAGCAACAGAGTCCTTGGGCTCAAACCCAGATGAGTGGATTCTTAGCTCTGATGACTGAAACTCAGTTCCCTCAACTGTCCCAGGGAATAGCTCAGTGAATACAGTATTTCTGGGCTAAGGATGGCACCATAGCCAGGACTGAATGGTACTGATGGCTCAAAGGTCAAGGCCTGGAGGTCTTGAGTATGTGGGATGAGAGGCAGGAATAAATATGGGAGTCTGATGACCAACTGGATAGGGCTGGAGAGGGTGGGACTGGCCAAGAGGTTGGTAATCAGACTCACCTACTTAATCACGCTTTGCCTCTCCTTCCTACCTGATTCGATTAGTAATTATTTATCAGAGTCCTGGAGTGGACAACCTGGGGTGGCATGGTAGGCAAACAAGGAAGTTTGCATGACAAAGAAGCTGGCATTTCTTTAAATAATAATGAAGGCCACCTTAGAGACTCCCTGGGTGTTGGTTGGTTCAGTGGTTGCTTCTTGGTCCTCTCTTATCTGACTCGCCAGCACTCACCAGGGTGGATCTCTCCCTGCTCCACAGAGCACTGTCTCCTTGGGCTTTGAGGATGTTGCCATCACCCTTGCTTGGCATCTTTGCTGAGTTCCTGTGTCCGAGTCTCTGAAACCTGAATGTCCTCAGGCATTCTGCTGTCCGAGCTTAATCATTTCCTTTATAATCTTTTCCATTCTGTGACTTAAATTCTATGGACAGTCTATTAAATGCAGATTTTTCACTCCATCTTTGACTTTCCCATTATTCTGGACAATTACAAGCAATTGGCCCCACCATTATATTCTAACAAGAGCTCAGTAAGTCCTAAGCGGTCTTCTTAGCTTTCCTTCCCAACCTGTTCTATCTGAGGTATTTTTCTTCAGTGGTATAGCCAGTGGTAAGTCGCCCATGCTCCAATCAACATCAGCACATTGACTAAACTCAGTGGGCCATAAAATAAAAGATGTAAGAGTCAGAGGGGATTTGTTGGGAAGAATAAAATGTTCAGAGGAAGTGGAGGGGGATACAAGAGGGTAATGTATAAATATATCGTGTATACATTGTCAAGGAATAAATTGGAAAAGTTAAAGAAAGAAAAATAAGTGTTCTAACTACAGTCAGGAGTTCCTATAGCTCTCCGTGGGCCTTTCCCCTCTCTGGCATGCTCTCCGTGCTCAACTCATTTCCTGCTTTGTCTACACAACATAAGGAACAAGGTGGCCAAAGGGCCTAGAATCAATTCACAGGAATGGATGGAGCCTTAAGAGTCCTGCTGAAGCAAATTCTGACCTCTGCCTCAAGCACTCAACTCAGGCAGAGAGAGGAAGGATAGGATCAGAAGGAAGCCACTGTCTGAGGGACACTTGGTGAGGAGAACTCCAAAAGAGAAGGTCTCTCAAAGTCATGTGGGTCAGGCTCCCGGTGGGATTGTCAGGGCCGAGATTAGGAGGGATTACAATGGAAGGAGAGTTTGTTTTAGTGTTGAAGGTGGAGACTGGGTACATTTGGAGCAAGGTCTATGGAGGCAGAGAATTCAACTTATAATACCAAATGAATACACCAGGAAGATAAAGAGAGAAAAAATTAATAAAAACAGTGGGACATTCCAGAACACCTGGATTTGGATGAAGAGGAGAATTAAATGAAGAAGCAAACATGTAGATTGAAATGAACTTGCTATTAAAAGTTGGAGCCGGGCAGGTGGCCACTGTGGATACTCTGTGGATGAGCGCGTGTCCCCTGTTCCTTCCTCCCCTCCCCCACCCCAGCCTTCAGGCTCCTGTGCAGTGAACAGCTTTGTTTTGCTTGCTGTACCTCCCTGACACCAGGTGTTCCACCTCACTGCAGGTCTTGTTCTAGTTATGGTTTGTCGACTTGACACAAGCTGGGGTCATCTGGGGGGAGGGAACCTCTATTGAAAACACGCCTCTATCACATTAGCCTGTAGGCAAGTCTGTGTGTGTGTGTGTGGGGGGGATTTTCCTGATTAATAATAAATGTGGGAGGACCCAGCCAACTCGGGCAGTGTCACCCCTGGACAGCTAGTTCCAGGTTGTATAACGTAGCATGCTGGGCAAGCCACAGAGACTAGGCTAGCGAGTGAGCACCTTGCCCCATGGTTCCTGCCTCTGCTTCTGCTTGGCTCCTCTCCTGACATTTCTTAGTGATAGACTGTGACTGAGACACGTAAGGCAAAACAACAACAACAACAAAAAAAATCCTTCCTTCCCCATGTTACTTTTTTGTCAAAGTACTTATCACGGGAAGAGAAGGTGACTAGTTAGCTAACTAGAGTTAGCTAACCACGGGCTGAAATGTCTGAAACTGTGAGCTCCAAGAAACCTTGCTTCCCCACATCCTGCAGCACTGTCTTAGTTTGGGTTTCATTGCTGTGAGGAGACACCATGACCAAGGCAACTCGTATAAAGGCAAACATTTAGTTGGCACTGGCCTCCAGTTTCAGAGGTTCAGTCCCTTATCATCATGGTGGGAAGCATGGTAGGCTGCAGCAGACATGGTCCTGGAGGAGTCCAGAGTTCTGCACCTTGATCCCAAGGCAGCCAGGAGGAGACTGTCTTTTATAAACAGCCAGGAAAATGGTCTCTTCTGCACTGGGTGGAGCTTGAGCATAAGAACCTCAAAGCCCACCCCCACAGTGATGCACTTCCTCCAACATGACCACATCTCCTAATAGAGCCACTTCCCATGGGCCAAGCATGTTCAAACCACCACAAGGAGGGACCAAAAAGGTGGCTGGCATAAGATGGAATTCAACCACATCACTAAGAATAAAGCAAAGCACCATGGGTAATGAGTGAGACATATAGCTTCCTTCATATGGTTCAGGTTTTATAAGAACAACTTAAAAGAATCCCATGGCTCTATATAACAAAAGAAGCCATATAAGTAGAATGTCTGGTTTTTACCCGCTTGTCAGTCTACCAGGAGCAAATAATTGAAGGCATCTGAGAAGTTACAGGAAGCTGAAATATTTATCTTGTCATATTTATCTGAAATTACATGTTCCCATAACAAAGAAAATGTCCTTGACTCTTCAGGGAAATGGGTACTCAAGTTTACATTTGAAAAAACCAGAAGTCTGTACAACAGATGTGTCATATAGCTTATTATTGCCGGGGACCACCTTGGCTTGGGTATCCACTGCTCCCTTGAGAGATGCCACCTAAGTCGGATCCCAAAGCACCTTCCTCAGAGAGCCTGACTTTCACGGATGGGGGAGAAGCAGTCATGGCAACCGTACCTGGTCATATGATGGATGTCATACGCCATCTGCTCAGGGCTGATTTGATTAGCATTCGACACACCTGCTCTGCCTGAGGTCTTTGTATCTCAAAGCTCATTTTTCCCCCTCCAGTGGCTCACAGGGAACCATGATGCCATCCTGGGCATTTTCTTCCATTCTGTATCAAACTGGTCTCCCTAAGGCTCATTTGGAACTATCCAGTTTTGAGTGTCCTACCCTCCTTCATGGTCCAAACCACCAGTGTCTCCCACCTGGATGGCCACACTGGCCTCCTTGGTCTCCCTGTCTCTATTCTGTTTAAAGCATCCTCTGAGGCGGTAGCTGGGATGGGGCTTTTAGGGCCTGGGGTAAGGGGTCTTCCTTCCTCACCCAGGGCTCCTGCAACACCTTCTGCAAGACCATCTCCATCTACCTGTTCCATTGCGTCTTGTTCTGTTCTGGTATAGCCAATTAACCCCTTGTTCACTTCCCCCTTTCCCCCCCAGGACTCCCCCTCAGGGCTAGGGTGGCTGCACTCTCTCTCCCCCATTCACCCATGACTCACTTGCTGTGTCTCCTCCTTCACTACTTTTATGGTTGGTTTTAATGCCAACATGATAAAAAACTGTAATCATCTCAGTAAGGAGCCACCCCTGAAGATTTGTCCCAGTCATTCTGACTGATGTGGAGAGGCCCCGCCCTGACTGTGGAGAGCGCCTTCTGATACCCGTCCAGATACAAGGATGGGGTAGAAGAAGGACTATTTCATGTTTTACTCTTTGGTCTTCCCTCTTGTCGATGAGTTAATGTGCCCTGCTGCTGCTGGAGCTGCTGATTCCTAACCTGACCGCAGAACCAGCATTTTCAAGATTTCTCTGTGGATTTGGGGCCAGGAGCTCTCCAGGAACCTTCTGGCTTCTGGCATTAGGGGCATTGGCCCTGAGCACTGACAGCAACTGGGTATCAGGATGTCCCCTCCACAGTGAGAGACAGCTACTGTGGAATTACTCCAACTGCCAAGAGACAAGGCTTCAAGGTTTGAGCAACCACCAGGGTCTCAGCATTTAGCTGTGATTCTGCTGGTGTTGGCACTTTAGAGCTGATTTGGTAAGTTCTTAAGTGTATACATGTATGTATACATGTATGTGTATGTATATATATATATGACATTTATATTTATGTGTGTGTATACATATACATATATATATGTATACACACGCATACACACATATTCATATACACACTGATGCATAGTTGTATTTCTTTAGAGAACCCTAACACACCACCCCCTTTACAGTGTGCCTCAGTGAGGGTCCCTGATCACCCTCTAACACAGGTCACCTAATATCTCCAATATCTCCGGGTCACTCTAATTGCCCTCTCCTCTTTAGAGCATGTTCATTTATAAAACCCCTGTACTTTTTTCCTTATGCTTTTCTCTGCATCTCTGATACAGGGCATCTTTCTGGTTCATTTGTTGACCTGTATCAAGCAGTTAACATTGCCCTGGACACCTTCAGTCTCTGTGCGAGCGGATGAATGGGTAAGCGTTCTTGGAGGTGCCTTCTGTAACTGTCCTGCTTCATGTATCCTTTTCCCTATCCACAAAAATTCTGTACAGTTAAAGGCCATACAAATTACTTGTTAAAAACTGAATTGGGGGCTGGAGAGATGGCTTAGTGGTTAGGAGCACTGACTTCTCTTCCAGAGGACCCGGGTTCAATTCTCAGCACCCACATGGCAGCTTACAACCATCTGTAATCCCAGTTTCAGGGGACTTGACACCCTCATACAGACAGGCAAAACCACCAATGCACATAAAATAAATATAAACAAATTATTTTAGGCCCCGTGAGTTGACGGAAAGCTGGTTTGGGCCTACAGGTATTTGGTTTTTGACATGTGCTGCATTGTTCATCCTGGTCCAACCCTGTGAATGGCTTAAAGTAACTCCTCAAAAGCAGTCAGTGGAGCGCAGGGCTGGGGAATACTGAGGAACAGGTGTGAGGAGCTGTCTGTTCCATGAGAGAGAAGCCAGTCAGAGCATGCTCTTCCACACAGAATGTCCTCCTTCCTGGTCTCGGCTGTTATGTGAGCCAAGGGGGCGTGTACTTCTGGTGGCGTCCGGTGCCTGAAGAGTTTAGGCCCTGGCTCTGAGGTTTGGCAAAGAACAAATTCAACCTCATCCCATGCCTGAGGGATACTTCTGAGGAAGTAGCATCCCCCCTCTCTTTTGGCCTTTGCTAGGATTTATGCCTCTTCGTTCAGAAAATGATGTTTTGATGTAGGAACAAAATTGCCTTCTGGCACTCACATACCTCCCTCAGAGAGTCTCTCATGAGCTGCTGTTAGTGTTTGTAGGAGTCTTGTTGTAACCAGAAACAGAGGGGCATGCATTTGATACCCATATTCAGTCTCATTTTTATTTCACATTTCCATGAACTCTGTAACTTGACCCTTAGAAGGTTTTTGGGTAACTAAGCTAGGCACACTTCCTGCCTATTCTTTATCTCTGCTTCCTCTCTCTTTCTCTCACGTCATTATATCATCCATCCATCTATGAGCCTACCCACGTGGCCATCACCATCTATCATGGTTACATATATGTACACATATAAACATACAAGTATATCTATATTTCTGATAAGTTACATGGCCATGGATTCAGCTATCTTCAGGGAGAAGATGGCCAAATTCATAGTGAACATGTGGAATATTTTTTGTCATGCTATCTTAAATAGCACAGTGTATAATTATTTATATAAATTTTGCATTGCAGATGAATGTAGGGGAAATTTACATTGTCTCAGGTATAAGTCATCTTGAGATAATTTAAAATATATGGGGATACATGAATAGATTATATGAAAACACATTGCCAATCTGAATAAGAAATGAGCATCTAAGGGGTTTGGTACCCTGTGATCAATCACCTGGAGATGCCGAGGGATGGCTGTGTGTATAGGCATGTGTTCACACAGCTGTCATTTCTGTTGTAGACTGCTGGTCCAGCAGGGAGAGGTGAGAACAGGAGGTATTAGATCCAGATCAGCAAGGCAAGTGTTAAACTGATAATTAATAATGGCATTCGGGCCGTACAGAATAGGGGAACAGTAGGAAAATAGGGATGCACACACACACACACACACACACACACACACACATACACCACACACACACACCACACACACATACCACACACACACACATACCACACACACACACACACACATACCGCACACACACACACACAGAAACCACACATACACACACACACCACACACACACCACACATACACCACTCACCACACACATATACACACCACACACATACCACACACACACATACCACACACACACCACACACATACACACACACACCACTCACATACCACATACACACACCACACACACACACCACATACACACCACACACACACATGCACACATACCACACACACACACTACACACACCTCACACATACACACACCACACACACCCCACATACATACCACACACACATGTATACACACATCACATACACACTACACATACCTCACACATACACACACCACACACACACACCACACACACACATGCACACACCACACACCACACACACCACACACACACCACACACACCACACACACACATACACACCACACACACATTCACACACAGCACACACACTCCACACACACCACACACTACAACACACACACACACACACACACACACACACACACACACACACGAATGGAAGGTAGTGCGGAATCAGTTAGTGAGGGAACAGGAGAGAGGAAGAGAGGAAAAGAGAAGGCACACCCAAGAACAGAGGAATATTTGCTTGCTAACCAGGAAAAAGCAGGGCATTCTGAACATGGTGCCTTTGTCAAGAGACTACAGCAAAGCAAAAAAAGAAAAGAAAAAAGAAAAAAAGAAAAGAAGAAAAGAAAACAAAAGAAAAGAAGGTTGTTTTTTCCTCCTGAGATGGGGGTTTTATTATGTAGCCCAGGCTGATCTTGAACTGATTCTTCTAGCCTTAGCCTCCCGAGTGTTGGGATTACAGGGATGTGCCACCACAGTCAGGTTAAACAATTAGTTCAAGACAAATTATTTTCATTTAGTTCTCTCCTTTTTTTTTTTAAGGTACTGGAGATTGAACTCATTTAAAAAAAACTATATGAAAAAATACTAACTACAGGTGGTTTATTTGAAAACACACCACAGGTCCAGCTTGCTTGGGGCTGGCAGTGACCTTATTATACCATTTCATCACTGTTAAAAGCCACACACTGCCTCATTGCTCATTGTTGAAAGAACACAGCACACATGTTTAAGGTTGATCATGTTGATCATGTTTGCAACCCCAGAGCTCAGGACACTGAGACAGGGGTGTGAGTTCGGAACCAACCTAGGCTGCAGCATGAGTTTTAGGACAGTTTGGGCAACAGTGCTTTTGAGGCTACAAGTGTCTCCTGCTCTTCTAAGTGTCCTCAGGGGACCTGAAGCTCACACAAGAACTACAGGCAATGACTGCTGAGAGAAAGGGAAACAGTCTTCTCCAGAGAAGAGTGTGCCCATAGGCTCTCCAATACCAAATGATCCTCTCTGAAAACATACAAGTAATGTCATACAGACCGAGCAGGTTACATTTTGAAAGCAGGTTATATACATATGTGCATGTAACAACAATAAAAAAAGAGGTCATGAATTTGAAAGAGAGCAGGGAGGGGCATACAGAAAGATTTAGAGAGAAGAAAGAGAAGGGAGAAATGTAGTTAGATTATAGTCTTCAAAAACAAAAAACAAAAAACCTGTACTTGGAGGGGGGGGGGGAAGGGAGGGAGAGAGAGATGAAGCGGGCTCCTGGGAACAGATGAATTGTGTGTCTAGGGAACCAGGGCAGGGACCTCGGGACTCATTAGTTTGAGCTTTAATTTCCAAAGGCATTGTTAAGAAAGTATATTCATTTGAAACAGTTAGGCAACTCCACTGAAATGCTTAGCGGTTGTGATTCTCCATCTGTATTTGCCTGTAAATATTGGACTTCTTGCTGAAACACTGATAAAGAAAAGAAAAATGTCTCTCACACAAAGTATTCAATAACTTGTACAGTGACATCTCAGGTGTATAGTTTTGCATGAGACAAATGTTAGGGTAATCTGTATTTATATTGCAAATATAAGCACAATGCCTGTATCTTTGAGAGACTGGATGAGGGCAAGTGGAACTTTACCCAGGGTGTAAAGTTCTCTACTGGGTGCCACTTGCCCAGCCCAAGTATTTGCCTTTA
This sequence comes from Apodemus sylvaticus, assembly GCF_947179515.1. Classification (NCBI taxonomy): domain Eukaryota; kingdom Metazoa; phylum Chordata; class Mammalia; order Rodentia; family Muridae; genus Apodemus; species Apodemus sylvaticus. Next base: position 30,287,914 of record NC_067484.1, read on the forward strand.
ATTTTGAGGTTAAAAGAAGACAGGAAGCAGTTCAATAGTAATTTCTCTAAAGACCTGGGGTGGGGGACACTGGAGTAATGCTTTACAGGTAATGGAACCTGCTACTCTTTCAGAGGACACAGGTTTTGTTCCCAGCTCCCCAAGATAGCACACAAACATCTCGAACTCCAGTTCCCGGGGAATCCAATGCCCTCTTCTGGCCTATTTGGGCACCATGCAAGCCAGTGGCACACAGGCATGCCTGTCTGCGAAGCACTCACACACATACAATAAAAGTTAAAGAACTAAAAAGCTGGAAGGCATGGGGAATAGAGAGAGCTAGCTGGGTCACATAAAGACCCTGTTTCGCCGAGTCTACGAGAGCTGTGTCTTCTGCCATCGTAAACTGGAACCTCTGCCAAATGAGCTCAGTGAGGACACTCTCCTGGAAAAGAATTGCAACCTGCAAGTCTCCGAAAAGATCATGACTATTACTGGAGTATTTGTCATGCTAGCTGCTAGCTGGAGGAGGCTGTGTTCAGCCACCTATATTATAGGAAAGCACTTGTTTCAATATGTTTGTTGAAAAGAAACAGTTTGCTCATTTAAGTTCTAGTGCTCACACTAGTCCCGTGTGATGAGTGTGGTAGGGTTTCTGCTTCTCCACAACTATGGTTTTATTTTGATCCTTGAGACAGGGCTTCTCTATAATATAATCCAGACTGTCCTGAACTGTCCCACAAACATTATATATAACATATATATGTATATATAATATTTATAATATCTTATAAATATATAATATATAATATTGTATATTCAAGACCAGGGTGGCCTTGAACTTGCAGAGATCTACCCTGTCGCTACCTCCTGAGTGCTGGATAAAGGTGTGTGCCGCGCCGCCAGGCTCTTCCTGACCGTGGATGACACGAGGCTTCTGTCTTCTGAAATGACTGTAAATGTTTAGTTTTGTCTTTTTCTTTGTGGGTCTGCATGAAAAATAAATGCGCACCGAACCTGGCAGTCTCCTTCCTCTCCTTCTGTGGTACTGAAGATGGAGCCTAGCATCTCACATACAACCCAGCTGCACGAGACACTGCACCACGGTGCTGCATTTCTAGCCCCAGGCTCACTTAGAGACTCTACAGGAAGATGTTTCTTTGATAACATTGCCCAAAAGGAGAAAAAAAGAAGAATATGAAGTAATTAAGACCAGTCATGCGCCACAGAAGACATTTTTGTCAATTGTGGACTAAATATATATGATGGCTGTCTCATAAGCTTACATTGCCAGAGACATTGTAGCTGCATCTTGGTTTGTGTAAGTATATTTTATGATGTTCATGTTACAAGAAAACACCTAATGAACCACCTTCCTGAGGATCTTCACCCTTAAGTGACATAAGATTGGAATTAGAGATTAAACTGTGTACAAGAAATAAAACATTTATTTCTTTCATAAACACAAAGAATCAGTCCAAAAGTATATAAAATATATTATGACCAAGCATGGTGCTATAAACCTTTTATCCTAGCACTTAGGTAAAGACAAAAGGATCTCTGAGACTTCCAGGCCAGTTTGGTCTATATAACAAATTTGAGGCCACCCAGGGCAACATAAGACTTGGTCTCAAAACAAAACAAAAACAACTACAGACAACAACAAAATACAGCAAAACCCAACATCACAATATAGAGTCATCTTAGAGCTGTCTGCATGGTCAAGGGTGCAGATGTGAGACCAGGCCAGGCTCAGACTCAGATGCTGTTCTGAAGATCTCTAGGCCATGGCCATGGGTTTGCACATGGTGACCAGGGCTCAAAACAGGATGAGGGGTGTGTTTCAAGAGAACGTGTGTAAGAAGGTCCCAGCTGAACTCTCACTGTGACATTATGATATTTTAGATACAAAGCTTTTATTACATCTACCTTTTGTCAATCCTCTGAACCCTATCCTAGAAGACGCTTGGTGAAACTACAAATAACTTCATTTTGTCCCATCAAATGAAAATTTAGGCCAGTGGTTTTTCTCGATGACAAGAACAAATATTGTTAGATGCCTGTTTATATATTCCTCTAAAAATGTATGGGTGCATATTTTAAAATAAGGTGAGATTCAGAAAACGTAAAATTATCCATTGTAAAGCGTGTGACTCAGTGGCATTGGTACAGTCACAGCATGGTCATGGCCTCTCTTTCATTTAGATTTGTCAGACCGGAAGAAAACCCACTCTTCTAGTTTCCTCTCCCTCCCACAGGTGACAACTATCAACTGGCTTTATGTTGTCATGGATTTGTCCAACCTGGACATTTCCTATAAATAGAATAGCACAACATGTCGCTTTTGTGGTCAACTTCTCTGACTTACACATTTTGAAAGTCTGTTTACACTGTGGCCTGTAGGTACATGCCATTCTTTCTTTTATTGTGGCTAGGTGGTCATCCACTATGTGTGCATATTACGTCTCTTTTATCTGTTCATTTGTCTACTGGGAGCTGTAGCTACCAACAGTAATGTAAAAATAATTTGACTCTCTGCTTTTGATGCTTTTGGAATTGTTAGTGGATATAGTACTGCTCCTTAACATGTGAAGGGGCAGTCAGTACACAGTCTCTCTGCTAACAGTATTTGGCTGTGGTTGTTTTGGAAATCCTATTGGATATGAAGTCACATTGCCTTGGGAATCCTTCATGAACTTTATTCTCCAGCTGTGTCTCCTCTTTGGAAAAATGTCTATTCTGGTCCTTTGTCCATTTTTAGTCCAAAAAGACTAAATTGTCTTTTTGTTAAGTGATAAAGATTCCCTATGACTCTGGATACTAGACCCATACAAAATACAATTTTTGAATATTCCCCCCATCCTGTGGAATGTATTTTTGCTTCCTTAACATGTCGCTGGTGCAGGAGAGTCTTACATTCTGATGAGGTGTGACTTATTCCCTCACGGCAAGCCTTAAGTCTTATGTCCAGGAAATCACGACTAAATCTGGTACTCTGGAGAGTTGCTGCTATGTTTTCTTCTAGGGGCTGTGCAGGTTTAGCCATTGTATTTAAGTAATCAATTTTGAGTTAACTATCTAATGCGTGGCTATATACATGATTAGAGTCAGTTCAATTTCAGTTATTTATTAAATTCACACCAATTTCTAATTGGAAATGGACACATATTATTCATGTCCATGAACACACCAGTTCCATTTAGGAATTCTATACTACCTTCTTTTCTACAAGCAGAACACAAGGAATCCCACAGTAGAGTTCTATTGCTATGTCACTGGGCTGGCCATTAGGAACATTCAACATTCAAAAGGAATGATTTTTCCCTTCTCTCTAGCAGTGTCACCATTGCTTAGTTCTTCCCAATGACTGGTACTCATTGAACTCAAGTTCTGGAAGAGCTGGGGATGCTGGGAACAATGAGAGAGAGAGAGAGAGAGAGAGAGAGAGAGAGAGAGAGAGAGAGAGAGAGAGAGAGAGAGAACTCTGTCTTCAAGGAGTTTGTACTCCACAGAGTATGTGTCCATCAACCAGGTGGGGTTCTGGGGGGCAGGATGGAGCACAAGATGAAATCACAACCATGTTCTCAAGCAGGTAACCATTTAGAAGAGAGTCCATGGCCAAGACACAGCAAGCAAGCTGTAAGTAAACTGTGGCACCAAGCAGTAGCAGGGCAAGCTAAGCTATGGTGACATTCACAAAGCCAATGGAAGCCACACTAAAGGGATTCAGGAAAGAAGGGGGATGTCTCCAAAAGAGATGGCTTGACCCTAAAGAATGAGCAGGGGATGGCAATGCTAACTGCCTTTATGAATGTGGTACTAGCTATTGAAAACATCAGCTTCTCAGGGCAAATGCATATATTCTCCTAAGCCACAAGGGCTGGATTGATGGCTGAGTCAGGCAGGCGGGAGGCCCTGAGAATTCCGCATTCTTGGAAGAGCAGGTCTGTTCCAATGGAGCAGAAATCCTGTCAAGTGTGTGTGTGTGTCTGTAGCTTTCTAGTTCAGGTGATGGCCCTGGGCTAACCTTGATACAAACACCGCTTCTTACCTGAATGTACTGTATGTGGGATGATTTCTTTTTTTGTTGTTATTTCTATAGACCTTAGTATCCTATTTAGACATTGCAGAGTTGATTATAAGGCTGTCTTCATTTTATTTCTGAAAGTATTTATGATGTTTTAACCAGGAAAAACACCCAGGAGAGAAATCAGCTCATTTGTTTCAAACAAACAAGCATAATCTCTTGATAATCGACCTTCTGTTTAGAAGGCAAATAGTGTCCCTCGTGGGCTTCTCTGACCTCAGCTGTGGGCCTAAGTGACTCTGTGACCCCATGGGAACCTGCTCTGCTGTAGCTACAGAAAAACACCAGTGGGTCCTGCTCCTGTTGCTGGTAGCACATATATGCAGGCTGGAAACTGAGAAATAACCGTGGTCAGCAGGTCTCTTCAGGGCTTTCCTGTCACGTGGGAACCTTCATCAGGACCCACGTGTGTGCAAGTGTGCAAGAACCTACACTGCCCACTTGGTCACGGTCCCCACCATAGCAGAGGTGGCACTCAGCAAAGTCGGTAAGGATTTCCTCCACAGCTATGAGAGAAAAAAAAATCACTCTGGAAAACTAACAAGTTCTCTTTCCTCCAGTCTCCAAATCTGCCTCTGGAAACCTGATTGTTAATTTAATTTTTTTAAATTAAGCATTAATATAGTTTTGATAGAAAGCCGCAGGTTTTACCTCAAGTGTCAAAGGAGACTCTGGAGGCAAAGATCAAGCACGTTAGCAGCCCCCTTTCCAGTCAGTACCAGCTCACTCCAACCCCCTCTCGAGTAGTGAGAATTCTGAATTAACATGAGGTAAAAATATGCCAATCAAGGAAAAAAACGATTAAAAAAAATAAAGGCTGGCTGAATCCATATTTAATACAGTCTACCTTAGTGCGATGCTGTGCTACTGTCAACATTACTTCCCAGAGGATTCAGTGATGCCAGTGATCAAAGCTGGGGGACCGGTGACAAGGTGACAAAGGCCTTGGAGAATGTGTCTGTCGCAACACTGGTGCGTACGGTCCCAGGGAAGCTTGTGGCCCGCGAGGGCCACACGCTCAAAGGACACGGCTCCTCACTCTGCTTCGGAAGAATGACTTGAACCACTGACCTCCACAGGAGTGGCCTGGACTCTCGGACTACCAAGGGACAAGTTCACCACCGACAGACGAATGCCCTCAGTCTACAAAGAGCTCCTTCCCTAGCCTAGGAATAAACTTTGGAGAATGTTCTTCTTTTTGTTTCCTCACCAATGCCCAGAGTCTTTCCTTCAAGTTCTTCCCTGTTACAAGTCATCAGATTTGTGATGTATTCTACTTCAGATGAAAATTTGCTTGCACCTGAGCATTCTCTGAACACAATCTGATGAAAGTGTCCCAGGCCATGTCTGGTTGTAGGGGATCCACCCGTCTACCCTCTGAAAGCCAGATGACTGTTTCCAAATTATGACAAGTTCCAAGATAAACCTTAAGGAGACCTTTTAAAGAGAGAGCCCTCAGTAATCTATTGAAATGACCCATTTGAAAGACTGTCCTGTTTGTTTTTGTTTTAATGTATAAAATGCACGATTTTATTATTGGTGCGTGTGAGGCCTGGTTGATGACACACACCTTTTCATGCCATAACACGTCACCACCTTCTGTTACATGTGCACAATCACCTCAGCAAGCCAAGAGATGGGGAGAACATGCTTAAAGCAGACCTGGAACCACCTTTAACCAACCTTTACTTGGGAAGAGCCTATCACAACCTGTAAAACTACTAAGTTAAAAAAAAATCCTTTTGTGCGTGGTACTGAGGACTGGATCTTGGGCCTCACACATGGTGTTCTCCAACTCAGCTATGTCTAAAGCCTTTTGCTTTTTCTTTTTAAATTTTGAGATAGGACTTCTCTAGTTCTTCAGCTTCTTGCTCTGAAGTCTGGCCAGGTCTTGAACTTGTGATCCTCTGTCCTAGCCTCCTGGGTAGATGGGATTGCAGGCTTGTCCTACCATGGTTTTATTATGGGAATAAAACCCATTCCAAAGTTATTTTATCACCCCCTATTTACCCAGGCTGACTTGGAAATCACCATGAGACAAGAGGAGTGGTTTCAGCAGATGCTACTATTTTGCCTGGGGTGGGGTAGCCTGGGCAAACCTGCTGGAGAGCCAAAACAATACCATACGACCGTAGAGAGTGGTTTATAGTCTCAGTTCTCCTGTGAGCTGGTGTGTGGGGTACTGGGAGCTAGCATGACCAGTTGAAGTCCATATGCTGCCACAGCTGGGGAACCAGTAAAAGCAGGGTAGGCCACAAATCCAAGGAGGGTCCAGAGAAGATACCTGTGGTGCTAAGTCTTCCCTGTAACCAGTGTTCACATTTGTCAACACTAAGATCTCTACATTAAGCAAGATGTGCTCCAATTGGAAGTATAAAACAAGCACTGTATGTAGCATGATTGTGGAATACAGAGACGGCAGGAAGCAAGGGGTTCAGGAACACACAGAGACATCAGCACTGCTATCCCCTCATGGAAGAATCAGGAATCAATAAAGTTACATCTAAGTTTGTGACCATATCCTGACTTTTGCTAACCACTGGCAGTCAATTGCTGGTCATTAGTGTCAAACTTGATAGTGCTTTAGGAACCTTCGGGGAGATTTTTTAAAGAGATCTCACCCAAGAATTCTTGAACCAAATCTCAAAGGATGGGCTTAGGACCTCCAAGGTGACTTAAAGCACAGCCAACCCTGGGCATGAATCACATCCCAAGCTGAGCTCATGAGCTTGCTTTGATGATGTTAGTGGTTCCAGGAGGAAAACACACAGGGGAGGTTGTGGAAGGAATGGGAAGCTGGCCGTGATTCCGTGCAGGCTACTCCTGACCCTGCTAGGTAGACAGTCCCCAGGTAAAGTCATGGGGCAGATAGTTCTCAAATCCTGGGATGCATCAGATGGCTGTCAAATCGTCATTTGATTTCAAACACAGTCTGAAATGTTCTTAATCTATACTTTCCATCACAGCTACAGGAAGTCACTAAGTGATACCACGATGATAATTGTATCAAATGTTAAGTGTGGCATCAATTCACATCACCCACAATCCCATTGTGACTTCCAGGCATGAGAGCTGCTGCCGTAAGAGGGCTGTGTGTGTGTCATTAGCAGAGACCGCAGTTTAAACATCTTAGCATGAGAAAGAGATGCAAAGCGCATTGTCTGGAAATGTGCACAGGGCAGACCTTGGCCACAGTCAGATCCTTGCTGTCCTTTCTGTTTGTCTGGGGGCTAAGTCCTATAATTGATTTAGCTTTTCAAAAGTGTTGGCTTTACCTTCCTAGTTAGAGCAGAAACCCAGCACAGGGATTACTTAACAAATCGTATTCACCCCACCTGGGTCCAGCCCCTCCTCTGTGGCTGCCCTAGAGTCCAGGGCGGTGCTATGGGAACTAAACACAGATTGAGCATGGGTGTGGCATGCTAATTTGAATTAATAGACATGATGAAACAATGCTCCTAAAGTACAAAAAGGCTTAAATGGAAATTTGTGAAAATCCATCCCACGACACAGTTCTTTAGCCACATGAAAGACAACAGCTGACAAATGTGATTTCCCACTCAGACCTGACACCCCCTCCCAGAATAGATTCATTTTACAATACAAGCCCTGTTTCAAGGAAATCGAATATTGGCACTAAACACTCTTGCTTATATGTTCCAGGACCTTCAGGGTCTTTGAAGAAAGTTGCTTTGTAAAGACCCAGTCCTACTGGCCGTGTGTCCTGGAACTGTGCTGACCCCATGTTAGAACAAAGGCTGTGAGGCAAACGGTGATGATAATCCCCATCCCCTGCTTTTGTTTCTGAGAGTCAGAATCCCTCTCCCTGCCTCTGACAATACCCTTCACAGGTAGGGAAGAAAAAGAAGGAGGGGCAGGCCCCGCTCCCCTTCTCTCTCCTTTTTAGAACAGGGAACAGTCATTTTCTTTCATTTTAATAATTTCCTCCCTTGCCAGAGGAATTCAAATGTCTTTCACTTGCCAGGAGAGTGGGAGGCCGTGGGTGGAAGTCTTTAAAGACCTTCAATAACAGCCTGACTCTAGCTGAGCTGGGATCTGGAGCTTAACCCTTTCAGAGTCCTGCTCAGCAGGAGATGGAGAGTAAAAAAAATAGGTGTCAATAGGATCAAAAGGGTCCCTTCTGCCTTTTCTTGCACCAACAGGACCCACATTATGAAAGGCATGTTCTAAACACACACACACACACACACACACACACACACACACACACACACACACACACAATTCCTTGGCATTGATTCCTAAGATGCTAGAGAATGAAAACAGAAACGCTTGCTAGGCTAGATAGGACATTCTTTAGGGCGTCTTTGGCACCACACAGGAGCTGGGAGAGCAGCTGTTTCTTGGGACATAGTGTTGGCAAGGCCAATCACTGCCTGACATCTTCATTTCTCCTCTCTGCTACAGTCTCTGATATTTATATGGAACCGTGTCTGTATTTGTGGGTCTGATTAAAATATAAAGATCGGTACACCTGGATTCTATGCAATATAATGTCATTTTACATAAAGGACTTGAACATTGCAGAATTTGGGAACTTCAGGGGTTCACTGAAACCAACATCCCGTGGGCATCAAGGGACAGCAGCAGCTCCTGGTGTCTTCCTCGTTGGACGGTGCTGTACACAGGCTTGTTGCTGCACACTCCTTACCTCTCTGCTCTGTAGACATCCATTCTACATTTGTAGATCCCCCAAGGCCGACCTCATGGGAACAAGTATGTGTTTGACTCTTAGCTACCTCAACTCCCTCATACCTTCCAGCCTTCTTAGAGTTCTTGCCAAACCTCACTGGGGTGAATTCTTATGCAAAGTTGTTGAGAAGACTTTTCTACAATGAAGCTGGGAGAAGCCTCCATTTTATTGGCTACAGAGGATGGACATGGTGCTGGCTGACAAAAGCAGGAGTCAGTAACTACAGACTCTGGAGAAACTGAAAACATTGCATTATCTGGAACTTTCTCTGAGCACCCAGGTGCTAATTGTCTTTCTAGTTTTAAATAGTAGTGACTGATTAATCCCTCTTGTTTATTCCCATTTCTAAATCGAATTCTCTGTACAGTGTGAATCATATATTTCCTCCCACTTTTCTGACTTCCTTATGTACAGTGTAACCAGGTCTGTGCAGATTTCCCAGAATCCAACAGGCTATGCAAAGCAGATTCCTATAAGACAGAATTCAATATGGCTTGCTAATTTGTTCTCCTATGTTTCTCAAAGGCTACAAGTATCTATGTTCATGTATCCTGTTGAATATCAGAGTGCAGTGCTTTTAAACACATCCAGACAGGACAAAGTGGCTTTCTTGGCTCAGAAACACAATGTTAATTTGTATTTTGAGTGGATTACTAAAGTGCCCTAAAAAGTGCATGCATAAAATAAAAGAACAAGATCGCGCAATCTGCTCCTGCCTGAGCGGCACACAACCAAATGGCTCTGTTAGGAAACGCACCAAGAATATTTTAACAGACTGTGTGTGTAGCTCGCGGACAAAATATTTTCCCAGTTTGTTCAAGGACCTGGGTTTGAGCTCCACTACTGAAGAAAAGACTAAAAAGTGCAGTATTTAGGCTTTGAAGAGAACTGGGATGTCAGGAAAGAATGACAAGGGAGGCTGATGGAATCGGTTTCTTTTCTCGTTGCCATGGCAAAGCCCCTCCCCAAAGCAACTTAAGGAAGAGTTACTTTTAGTTCACAGTTTGATGGGAAGCTCACCACGGCAGAGATGCCACAACTGCAGAAGCAGGAGTTTGTTAGATACATTGTGTCCATAGTCAGCAGTCAGCAGGAATGTTGGTATTTCCCCTTTTCATACAGTCCAGGGCCCCAACCAGGGAATGGCGACACCCACATTTAGGATGAGCCTTCCTACCTCAGTTGGATTGTAACCACAGCCCACAGGCGGTAGGCCGAGGGTAAAATCAGTTTTCTATACACTATAGGTATGGGAGGAAAGGACAGAATTTCCGGTTGGATTAGGACTCATGCCCAATCAGTGAGGTGTACACCTCACCAACTAACCCAGACACAAGAAAGTGCTACACAAAAGTCTCTTAAGAGTATCTAGGAAATGTGGTGTGCACAGTTAATTCCAACATCCAAGAGGCAGAGGGGCCAAGCGTCTGCTGGGCCCTGTGGAGAAGTGGATGCATTTTCAGGCTGCGGGTACCGGTGGGGACTGTCATCCTCCGGTCTGTCAGGACAGTGAGCATCACAGGATGGAATGTTCCTTCTCCTGCACCATGAAAATGGAGGCTGATACAGAGGAGATCATCATGGTCATCCCTTGGTACTGGGAAAGCGTGGTTTGAGGATTCACTCCAAGAGTCAAAGCTTGATGTTCAAGTCCCTTATGTTAAGGGGGCAGCATTGTGTTTTCACTGCACCCCCTCGTATTCTCCAGTGTGCCTCAACTCACCCTGCCTACCTGTAATGTCAAGTGCTTTGTGGAGAGTTGTGATGCTATATTGCTTAGGGGGTAACGATAAGACAAAGATTGTACCTCGTCAGCGGAGAAGCCTTTTCCGCAATTATTTTCTGTGTTTGGTTGAACACGAGGCTGAGGAGATTGAGAAGACAGAAGACAGGCTTTCTCCTTCCTCCAGCCCTGCTGTTTGCCCTTGCTTTCATTTTGTAGCTTCTAGCAGCAAGTTGGCCCTTGAGCGCTTGCAATGAGAGACCCTCAAGTTGAGATGTGCTTGGTATGTAAAATATGCATGAGGGTAAGTGGACGCCTGACAAAAAAGAGCATCAAACCACTCACTGGTAATTAAAATAAAAACATACATCACAATAATATTTTGGACATACTGTGCTAAGTAAAATGAATTCTTTTTAATATTTATATTTTTATTTTGAAAACATAGGCTGGGCGGTGGGGGTGCATGCCTGTAATCCCAGCACTCTGGGAGGCAGAGGCAGGCGGATTTCTGAGTTTGAGGCCAGCCTGGTCTACAGAGTAAGTTTCAGGAGATCCAGGGCTACACAGAGAAACTCTAACTTGGAAAAAAATGTAAAATGTAAAATCACTAATGTAGTTTACACTTATGTCCCATATTAGTTTTCTGGTGGTTTTGGGTGTGTGTGTGTATGTGTGTGTGTGTGTGTGTGTGTGTGCGTGTGTGTGTTTGGAATCAAGTTCGCCTTGCAAACACTGAAGTTCTTTTTCAGAGAACACTTATCACTCACTATATATGCAAACTGTGAGTTTAACCTCTCGTCCTCACAGCGGGGCCAGTGCCGCCTTGGTGCCCATCTCAGAGGACTGAATGAGACCTCATCTGTGCTGTGCTCAGAAGAGAGATGCACCATGGCTGGAATCAGGGTCTGGTGCACTGCAAAAAACTGTAGCTAGAAACGTGTGGAATGACCTCACCTTTGCAAAGGGTGGCTTAGCTGTTCCTTTGTTTTGTTGTTGTTGTTGTTGTTTTTATTTTTTATTTTTCTTTCCCCTAGACAGAATAGGCTAGCCTTGAACCCATAATCCTGCCTGCAGCTCCAGAGTGCCTAGGACTCCCTGTCTCCCAGAGTGAATGTGCTCAGTAAGGGACATTAGACCAGGCTGGCCTCGAACTCAGGGGTCTACCCATCTCTGGGATCTAAAGTGTGTGCCCCATGCCTGGCTGCTTATGACTGTTCAGATATTATTGCTAGGTCACCTCTTCATCTTTCTGTATTCGTGCCCCTCCCCCTCCCTATTAGGGTCCCCTTTCCCCTTCTCCTGATCAGATCACCTGTATCCTGCTTTCCCCTTTCTCTATTGACCTCCCTCTCCAGGAGCAATGGTCTCTGGTCTCTGTAGTTACCCCAGTTTATATACTCACAGAAGATTTGGAGCTAGGAGACTCAGAGGAGAGAGAACACATGATCTTTGTCTTTCCGTGCCTGGGTTGTCTTGCTGAGTATGATCTTTTCTAGTTCTATCCACACAGGGAGTTTGCTGTGAGACTGTGTTTTCTAGCAGCATCAGAAGTTACACCAGTAAAATATCACCAACACGAGTGACTAGCCATGAACCACACAAGGACAACAACAAGCATGCTAGCATGGTTGGAGGAAAGTCTGTGAGGCTTTAACCCTACAGGCAACCAAGGAATGCCAAGGGCAATGTTATCACCCAGAGAAGAACACACCAATTGCTTTGCCAACACAAAATGGTCCAGCCCTGAAACATACAGACAAGGAACATTAAATGGATGGAGCAGGTGGAATTTATGCATTTAGGAATATGTCTGTATATAACAACAATGAGGAAGGAGGCCACAGGTCTGAAGAAGAGCATGGACGGGTCTGTGAGAAGATGTGGACTGAGGGAAAAGGGAGGGAGAATGATGTAATTATATTGTAAACTCAGAAATGAAAAGAAATAAGAATAGAGGCCAAATCCAACTAGGCATGGTGGCTCCTTGCGCCTGTAATCCCAGTACTGGAGGCGGCGGGGGAGGGGGGACGGTGGGTGGGGTAGGAGGGCTCTTGAGTTTGAAGCTAGCCTGGGCTACATAGTGAAAGTCTTTAAAAGAAATAAGAAAAGAAAGAAATAAAAGAGAAAAGGAAAAAGACACAAAGACTCCCCAGGTTTCTGATACCACAGCTCATCCACTTTTACCGAAGGTGGAACCTTCCACACATCGTGAGGCCACTGTTCTACTGTCAACCATTTTAGAAGTATCTGTTTCTCTCACTCTCCTGGCCCAGTCCTTATGAATAGGTTCACTATGAATATTCTATAACAGGTTTCCTGTGATGTCTTCATCTTGATATTCATAGCAACCCAGGTCTCCCTGGAAGCCCTGCTTCCTAAGTTTTTCTGAAAAGGGGCAGAGTAAAACGTATTGTCAGCGTCAGTGTGGCGACTCTCCTGAGCGGCTCCCGGCCTCCTCTCCATGTAGCTCAGTGAAGTGCAAAGCCCACTTTACACTCCCCACTAAAGGAAGGGGGTGGGGCCTTCAGAGAGCTCGGTGTCTTGCTAATTTGCACCTCGTGATACATGAGTTTTTTTAGAAAATAATTATGTAATTAGTCAAGGAAATGTCTACAACTATTTTTTTTTAAAAAAGAGCAATATACTTAATTTTTATAAAATGCTATATTTTCTCCATTCTCGATGTAGCACCGTTTTAATAATAGATTTTTGATGGTGTGGGTGTATGGGAGGAGAAATCAATCACCATTGAATCTACACATCTATTATAAGATGCAGAAGTCCCACGTTGCCAAGGTGTACACTTTCTCAACCCAAGTTTATCCTGGGTAACCCCCAAGGACCACGCAGAGTCTTTTAGACTTTACATATCAATAACTAGGCATTAAGATCATTTTTTTTATTTATAATTTGAGGATTGGTACATCTGCAGCTACCACACATGCTGCACATGGAAACATGCGTGGAAGTGTTAGCATACATAAGGAAAAAGAACAAAGCTCACTCGCCTTACGCTTGAAGTCTTAATTCCAAACCACTCACAAAACATCTCCATGTTTTGGTCATTTCTCTCCTCATTCTCTGGTTGGCAATTTTTCTCTTATAGAATATCTTGTAATTAAAAGCTCTTATCAATAATATATCAGTGAGAGCAGTAGGTTACACAATCTCTTGTCACTCATTTATACTTTAGTGTGGTATAATTTACGGCTGTGTCTTAAAATTGATTTCTAGGAATGGAACTGTATATCAGAGCTCTCTCCTTTTGTGGGTAATTTCCAGCAGAATTCTTGTCTCTTTCTGGTCTAGGATTTGAAATTAGCAAAAAGCGATAGAAATAAAATTCTTATTTAATTCTTTTTAGACCCTCTCAAGCTATGGTCCAATCATCAGTCACTGTGTCTCTTTAGCATTTGTCTTCACAACCCCACTTATGGCGGGGACCCTCGAAGGCAGGCTGTTGGAGGCTGAGACTGCTTGTGACTGAGCTGACGCTATTCTCTTTATCCTACCAGAACTGACTATTCCACTTATGACTCAAATATTTTTATTGAAAGCACCAAGGAGGTTCTTCTCATTGCGAAACTACAAACATTTATTTATTTATTTTTGGAGGACCTTAAACTAAGGCTCAGAATTGGCACGCTTAAACGAAACAGAAATCTATCCTTTAAAATAAAAAGGAAGAGGGATACTCTAAATATCAGACACCATTCTGAAGGAAAGCTGTAGGTTAGGAATGGCATGTGAAAGCACGACACACAGATGCACCCCTGTGTAAGACAGTATGGAAATGCCTGCATAGAAACAGCTTTTCCTTCAGAGACTGCTTTCGAGTCCCTACAGAATCATTTTAGGTCACAGCACTTACAAAGAGGTTAAGAAACAAAAATATATGAATATGTCTGGCAGATATTTTCATATTACATCTGAGAAATCCAACAGCAGGACCAGTGTATAAAACCCGGAGCTAGGGTTAGGGCAGCCGAGCTGTTGATTCAAATTCAGTGGCAACAACACTATTACTGTTTTCAGGTGAGTGGAAAAAAACAAGCCAGGTTGCTATTTTCCGTGCCTGTCTTTGCTAGCAATGGCACTATGGTGTTCTGTATAGCATGATGCAAGGGAATGAATAGAATCCACAAGAATACTCAAGGGAAAATGGCTGACTTTCACCGTTTGGTTGCCGATGTGTGTTCTTCAGTGCAGGGACTCTATCTTGGTTGCCGTGATGGCCGCTGGTATGAGGAATTCAGGAATTCTACTTCACCTGTATCAACGATCTAGTAACATCTACAATTTTGCTCTCTTCTATTTACAACCTTGCTGTCCTCCTAGAGGTGACTTAGGGCAGTGAAGAATCGTCTGGAACTGAAAGATGCCAGAAAAAGGAATACCAGCCCTTTATACCAGGGTATTGTCACCTTTTAGGCTGTTCTGTGAACTCTTACCCTGCCACACAGGTACCTGTCAGTAAGTCCTTATTTGTAGGAAAGCCTGTCTTCATAGGTCATCAAGTGAATTATTATGACTGTGCTCCTCCATCAATGTCACCATACACATGTGTACCACTGTGAGTGGTACCACCCTTGGGTATGTGGTCTCTGGGTACATAAGAAACCAAAATGAGCAAGCCAGGGGAAGCAAGTAAGTAAGCAGCATTCCTCCATAGCTTCTGCTTCAGTTCCTCCCTTGGCTTCTTTCAATGGTCTGTGACTTGGCATAAGTCAGGTAAACCCTTTCCACCCCAAGTTGCTCTTGGTCATGGTGTTTTATCACAGCAATAGAAGCTGTAATTAAGATAACAAGTGAGGTGTAGTTGTGGATTATAATGCACACAACACAGTTTTGCAACCCGTGGGGAGGAATCCAAGAATGGGAGTATTAGACAAAATGATAAGCTGTTAGGCAGGTATGAAGTTCGCATCTGAGAAAGCTGCTTCTGTTGTAGCAACTGCTTGGAACCACTTGCCTTCCAGGATATCCTTCTCCAATATATCCTTCAAGTCACAATGTAGTTTCCTCCACTTCATGAATGCTATTGTTAGTGGAATAGGAGGATTTGCCTTCCCTTCTTCCAATAGCTCCCAACTCTTCTTTTAGGACACATCTCAGAATCCATGATGGAAATCAGAGGTGTGCCCACTGTATGAGGTGTGCCCACTGCATGAGGTGTGCCCACTGCATGAGGTGTGCCCACTGCATGAGGTGTGCCCACTACATGTGGTGTGCCCACTGCATGAGGTGTGCCTACTGCATGAGGTATGTCCACTGCATGAGGTGTGCCCACTGCATGAGGTGTGAACACTGCATGAGGTGTGCCCACTGCATGAGGTATACCCACTGCATGTGGTGTGCCCACTGCATGAGGTGTGAACACTGCATGAGGTGTGAACACTGTATGTGGTGTGCCCACTGCATGAGGTGTGCCCACTGCATGAGGTGTGCCCACTGCATGAGGTGTGCCTACTACATGAGGTGTGCCCACTGCATGAGGTGTGCCCACTGCATGAGGTGTGCCCACTACATAAGGTGTGCCCACTGCATGAGGTATGCCCACTACATGAGGTGTGCCCACTGCATGAGGTGTGTCCACTGCATGAGGCAGACTTTTTATCATGGTTCCACTGGGTCTCACATATTGCTACAGGTCTCATCTTGCCCACACTCACTTTTTCAAAAAATAAGATACCATTTGTATAAAAGGCTCTCTGGTGATCCTCCTGCCTCAGCCTCTCAAGTGCTGAGTCTACAAATCTATGCTGCCAGGTCTGACCCAGAATTCACTTTCACAGCAAATACAGTTACATCCTGAGGCTTCCCAAGGCTCCATGACTAACACCTGGGGAGGGGCAGAGGAATGAAATTCTTCTTGTAGTATTCTCATCGCACACCTCTGCAGATGTTTCTCTAGATCCGAATGGGGACCCATTCTGAACTCTAATTTTTGAGAAAATAACTAAAGGCCAGGGAAGTAAATGGCCTGGAACAGGCCTGTGAGGAACTGTGTTGACAGATGTATAACTAGGTCACGGTTCAGATGGCTGAGAAAACTGACTCCCTTTCCCTTTGACATTGAACTACGGTTCTTGGCACCAAAGGTGAACACCATTAGGGGTCAAGCAGAAATCTTTTCAACTCTTAAGGCTAGTAACTGAAAAGCAGTCACCCCAGGCACAGTTCACTGTGCATGTCAAGGAGAAGTTGGGGGGCTCCTTAGCCGAATAGCACTGGCTTCCAGGACATAGAATAGCTTCAGGAAGTCAGCTAGCCCCGGGGTGGGACTTTAGGCATGAGATTGGCTGGTAGAAAGGTACAGATTCTGCTCCCAGATGAAACCCAGTGAGAGGAGGACACACACTCCAGAACTAGACTCTGGGGTTCTCAACCTGACAATCTAGGGGGCTTCACCTCTGCACTGGAGTTTCCATGCCCCTACAAAAGTCACAGGAGCTCACAGTCAAAGCCTGTGTCAAGCGACGAATGTTGTACCCTGGCTTCTTCTTCAGTGCATACTCCACAGTCTTCAAATACGTGTACGGACCATGGGCTGGGTACAGTCACAAGAACGGCATGAGAAGTGGCATTAAGGAAGACAAATCATGGGGGACAAGGGTCTTGCTACATTGCTCAGTCTAGTCTCACAGTTTGTCTTCAAACCCATGCTTTACTGCCTCTGCCCCTTGTAGTCTTCCTAAATTCTAAATTCACAGGATAATAGTCACTTCTAATTATACACATCAGGGTTGTGTTCTGAGAAGTTTAAGCCTTCTTTTCATTAATATGCCCTTCATGTAAAGTCTCTTTTATGGAGTGCAGATTTATTTTTCAAATTATATGCTGAGAATGTAGTTGTTACCTACCAAAAAATATTTTGTAGAATCCACATGAAAGAAGCTAGGACAATCTCAGAAGGATCAGGCTGCTGACTGTGGGAGAGGCGGGTGACTCGTGGAGCTGCTACCTTCTCATAAGCAGATGATCAAGAAGCCCCAGCCCAGGCACTATTCAATGTGTGCACCTGGCAGGGGACGTTACGAGGCTCCTTACTGGGGATAGCATTGGTTTCTAGGCAACCCAGAGCCATGGGAAGAGAACTGGTCTTGGGATGGAACAAGATAAGGTGATAGAAAGATGGGAAACTCTAAACCCAGATGCAGCCCAGTGGGAGGGAAAGGATATCCAGGAACTGAAATGTTTGTTGATGTTTAGGTCTAAGGGATATGATATTGAGCACAGACAATGAATGAAAGAACAGAATACAAGTGACCCTTGGGGCTGTCTTTGTCAGATCAGCAGGCATCTCAGAGGATGAGGAGTCTCCAAGTTGATCAACACACCGTAGAAATTTCTACACAATTATGTATTTAGCTCTGGCACCAGTACCCCTCCCATCAGGCCTTGAGTCCCCATATTTCTGGGCTATTTTATATACCTTTAACTTCTTAAAAATTAATGCATGTCAGGAGAGAATATTCAGTCATTAAGAACACTTACAGCTCTTGAAGAGGAGCCAGATTTGCTTCCCAGAACCTGCATGGTAAATCACAACCATCCACAGGTCTATTTCCAGGGGATCCAGTGCTCAATTCTGACTTCCAGATGTGCTTCTATGCTGAATGTTTCTCAGGATTTTTTTTTTGTTGTTGTTGTTGTTTTGAGTTCTGACGTACATTCCTTGTTGATGGTAAAGTCATGGGCAACGTAGGGGAAACTGCGTGAGCAGCAGCCGTGCGTATGATGGTGGCCCCATAAGACTGCAAGGGAGGGCTGGGGCATAGCTCAGCTCAGCTGGCAGAGTCCTTACCCAGCATGAGCAAAGCTCTGGGTCTGATCCTCAGCAAAGCATGAACAGGGTGTGTTAGCACACACCTGTAATCCTAGCACTTGGGAGGGACAGGCAGGAGGACCAAAAGTTGAAGGTCATCTTTGGCTGCATAGTGAGTTTGAGGCCTGCTGGGGCTATATGAGACCCTATCCCAAGAAGAAACAAATAAATAAATACATGATTACAATGTAACTAAAAAATTGTCTAGCAGCACTAAGGGCCCTCAACACACTGTAGCACAAGGTACTGCTATAGACAGCAGCAGTGCAGTCAGCCACAGGGCAGTGCAGTCCACCATACTACGGACAGCCATTGGTGATAGTACATGCTCCGTTTTTTCCCCATGGAGTTTACCTTGGAGGCTGGCCCACCACATCTCAATTTTTGTAAGCTCTCTCTGTGATGTCAGCATACTCAGTGATTCATGTCTTGGAGTGATATCTGTCTTTAACTGATGCACGACTAATGCTTTTCTTTACTGCTCTTCATTTCTAATGTGTCATGGGGATAGAGTCTGGCTGTAGCCTTTGACATCATAGCTAAGAGGTAGGCTTCACTGTGGGATATCTGTGATATCATCAACTCTGTGATATGAGGGCAGGCAGCCTACCTGGCTTTTCTCATTTATTTTATGGGGACTGTCACAGGCTGCTTCATAGGGGTTTGTGTATGTGCACATACCTGTGTGATACTAGGTAACCCATGTAAGGCTTCTGAGCAGTAAGCACTGTACAATTAAGTACTAGCCTCAAAACTAGTCTTAAAATATTCTCAAAAATATAAGTTTGTATTCGTACAGGCATGGGTCTTGGAGACCAACTTGCTGGGCCATCTGTCTCTTTCTTCTCTCCCTCCATCTCACAGACTGAATTTCTCTTGAGGGTTATCAGTGCTCAGAATAAAGGATTCTAATCAGGTCCCCCTGGGACTGCTGATTAAAGGTTTGGAAATGCCACACAGGGATCCTTTCAAGGTTTGCCTTGTCAAAAGCCACACACAGAGTTGGTCAAGGAGGAGTCCACTGAGCCGTGGCCACTAGGCCTGTCAGCTGCAGGGAACGCTGTGTGTCAGAAGAGGCAGATGTGAAGCAGGGTGAGGTGAGCCCCACCCATGCCCACCTCCACTGCTCCTGAGGTGAGAGGAAGGACCACATTCCTAGGCTAGGACCAATCCCCACCAATCAAACTCAGGAAATAAGATCAAAAGAAGGGATAGTGAGGTGAGCTAGACAATCTTCCAATTGACTGGGGTGTTATGTGGACCCAGAGAGGCCACATGACAGAGCCCAGGAAGGATCAACTTCCAGTTGACTGGGGTGCCACATGGACCCAGAGAGGCCACATGGCAGATCCCAGGCAGGCACGCTCTGGGGTCAAACTGCCTGAGCTCAAAATTTGGAAAATTCCTAAATTTGGAAAATTCCTAAATTTGTTGACCTGAGATAGTCAACAGCCTCCTGGGTGTTTTTTTCTCTCATGTGGGTTGTGTGAGTCTACAACTCAGGTCCCTGCATACAGTGCTGTGTGAGCACTGTATGTTGTTAATATAAGGCCACTTTACCAACATCACTAACACACCCAAAAACAGAGGACTCGATTGTGTTTTTCTTTATATTCTTATTGAAACTATCTAATTTATTTCAGACGAGCCTGTTTTCTGCCAGGTAGAGCATTTTGACTATTTTTATGTCACACGGAGCTGAGAAAGGCCTCAGAAGGTGGAGAGGCCCCTGAAAACATCACAGACTGGCAGTGTATTCAGGAGAAACCTTATTCTTGGGCTGTAGCTTCAATATGCGTCACACTGGGTGCCTGCATGTGACTTGCAGCCACCTCTTGGTGGATGTATTTGATACAGGAGTTGCAGGCTGCCGTCCAGTCTTAATGGCAGCTCTTACTTCTTGCTTTGGGGGATTTAGTGGGGATATATAAGCTTTGCTGATTCTCTAATGAGAGAGACCCACCAGCCTCCAGGAAGCAGCTGGGCTCTTTCCATACTCCTGGTAGAAGGCATTTGAGAATAAGACTCCTAAACAGGGTGTGCAAAGCTTATTACTTGGCAACGTCTTGAAAGGAAAAATACACATATCAGCAAGATTGTGTGCTATGAGCTGGGGAAAAGAAACATTGCAGACACTCATTGTCTACAATGTGCCAGGCACAGCCAAGTACTTCAGGCATATTTACTATATTTGATTCCCCCTCCCAAAGCTTCATATGAGAGGCGTTATGTTTAGCATTTCCATTTTACAGATGAGAAAATTGAGTCAAGAGATGCCAGGGACCAGGTGTACAGAGATGGGATGAACAGTGAAGCCTATACTCCTGACTGATGTGGCCATGCTGCTATTCCGGCTGCCAAAATTACTCAGGTCCAATTTTAACAGACCTACATGTACAACTAATTTGGGATCTATCTCTCTCTTTCTCTGTCCCTCTGTTCTCTCTGTCTCTCTCTGTCTGTCTCTGTCTCTCTGTCTGTCTGTCTGTATCCCAAAAGACGCTCAAGAAGCAAGAACAAGGTAATTATGGGAATGATTTCAGAGTCAGGTTACCCAGGGTGCCATCTTCTCTACTGGCAGCTCTAGCACACACCTCGGATCTGTCAGGGTGATTTTTACACAAGGTCCTTTGGACGGACCATGAAGTCCTAGTTGCTACAATTGTTGATAAGTGAGTATGGACTTAGCCACCAAATGGTATCTAGGAGGTGGGGAATGGAGATGTGGCATGCAGGACCCGGTAAGGGGATACCTCGGCTGGGTATGGCTTTTGGCAGAGTTTTCCATGTCACCTCGCAGGTAGAGTATAATAACTCCAGCAGGGACAAGCTTGGGAATGAGGATGAGGGAGAGTGACTGAAAGCACTGAAGCAGAAAGGCGGGCAGGGATGAGGCACAGGGAGGGAAAGGCCCTACTCATGGCAAGCAGGCTGTCAATGGTCCCTTCATTGGTCACTGGTGAATCAGGGACAAAAGGGACCATCTCAAAAGACTGATTGGTGACACTCATGTGGCCTATCAGGTCAAACCATGAGAAACTGTCACAAAATAGTCAAAAATAGTTAGATAGTTGCAATTTCATGGCCCAATCTAATAGATTCAAGTGAGATCTGAAACACCCAGGAAGGACAGTAACAGCTAGAGACTTCTACATGGTAGACCAGATGACTCAGTCTGCATCCCAGACTACACAATG